>NC_138951.1:20817500-21215000 GCF_965226115.1 Aulonocara stuartgranti
ACGGCCGCCGTTTTCTTTGTGAGTATTTATTACACGGCGTGCTGCGGGTTGCCTGTTCTAACGTTTGAGTCTAAGGTTTATTTTTTAGCACCTGGGCCCTATTTCAGGAAGCCAGTTTAGAAAACTCAGAGTGAAAAACGATACACGGGGTTGAGTAACCCCGAACTGTCCAACTCGGAATATTCGGTTTCAGAAAGGCTGATAACAATTAGTTCAATCAACGCGGAGTTGCTTTAACCCCAAGTTAAGAGCGCGCACGAGGATACATAAAGCCCTGATTAGTGGAGCACAGTCACCATGGAGATGGAGGGAAAGAAGGCGCGGTCAATGTATTTTACAGCGCTTGAGGCCGAAATTCTGATGGCAGTATATGCCGATAACATGCAAATTCTGCGGAAAAAAAGTAACACAGCCTCAGCTGCAAAACAAAGGGAGCATGCATGGCAAAACATAGTCAATGCGTGAGTGTTAATTTAAACATTGATCTAGGGATTTCCACCCATTTAACACGTTATTTTATTATATTTTATTTTATTTTTTATTTTATACATTTGATTTTGTGACGTGATGTGAGCGCAGGTGCAACCCAACAGGCCCCAAACGTTCCTGGCAGCAAGTAAAAATGAAATATAAAAATATAGTCCAAACAGGTGAGGTTTGTATTATGAGCCATAGTGCTTGGTCTGTTTGTCCGATGTAAATCAATTGCAGTTAGAGGCTACATTAATTTTCTTTCTGTAAGCACTTATTGAAATTATCTGAGCATTACAAGTACATATTTGCTTACTCTGTATGCTCAAATGTGACCCGTTATAGCCAACAGAAAAAAAAGCGGAGGCCGGAAAAACAGGTGGGGGTCCTCCACCACCACCACTCACAGAGCCTGGCCACTTGGCTTCCACATTTGTGATAATGTTGGCAGCATCACATATGATCTTCACAGTGCAGAGAACACAAATTGGCATCCATTACTATAATGAAATAATTTGTTAGTTTGAAATGCTACAGGGAACTATGTACCTGTACATTAATGCTGTGGAAAGACTTCCTGTTCACATAGTCTCCTTCATTTACTGAAGGAGCAATGATTGGAATGTGAGTGCCATCTATACAGCCAATCACGCCTGGGAACCGTGGGAATAAATGTAAAATTTAAGTAGTAGTTCAAGTATCACCACATCATGAATTAAGTTTTGTTCATCCTGATACCTGCAATTTTGTAGAATCCCTCTTTGATAAATCTTGTGGGTCTATGACCGGGGAACACCACAAACGAGTACAGGAGACGTTTCAGTGCAAATGTAACATTCCTGACTGCCCGACAGACTGTAGCCTTGGAAACGTGCTCAGCGTCACCAATATTATACAGAAAGCTCCCGTTTGCAAGAAACCGAAGTGCGATACAAATAATATGTACAGAACTGAGAGGATGTCCGCGATGTGTCACATGAGCAATATTAGGCCTGAGGAGGTTATTCAAATAAATTATAGATTGTGCTGAAAAACGGTAACGTTCACACAGGAAATCATCAGGAAATGATAAAATGTCCGAACGCGCTCTAATCACTCTCTCCCGGCGGAGAGCTCTGCGGAGAATTTGGGCTTCACGATCTACTGGCTCTTCAAGGAAGGGGCACGCCATGTCTGACACTTCCTACAGTCAGGTTTCTGACAAAGAGGCGGAGAAGGTCAGGGTTAGTTGAAGTAAACCTGCGAGGGGGCAGGTTAGCTTCACGGAGTGTGTCGTCATAGTGACTCACTCAGAATTAATCTAAACTCGCTTTGTGAAACCGAAAACCCAGAGTTTTCGTTAACTCAGGGTATACTTACTCAGAGTTTGCACTAAACCGGCTTTCTGAAACAGGGCCCAGGCGGCTCTTTTTTACTTCTCATCCGTAAATAATCTGCACTTTCATGTGATTCAGTTTATTTTGAAAAGTCTCAACAAGATCTTGAGCTTTATTGTGAAAGGTTTATGTGGAACATAAACAAGCGGACATGCGAAGGTGTTACCGTCGCTGTTGCTAACGACAACGCATAAAAACAGGAGCTTGTCCGTCTGTAGTGTGGTTATATTAAATATAAAAGAAAGAGAGAACTTTAAGAAATTAATATAGCCACTACAGTGACCATCAAAACGATGAAAAAATATTGCCGTAAACAGTTTATTTTGCGACACCACGAAACAAACGATAGCGTAAAATGAAACGATAGACGTTTTTATATCCTCATCCGATATATATCGTTATATCGAACAGCCCTACTCGAGTCTACGGATGTATCCGTGTGTCTCCGTGGTGCTGATGCTGTGCTGAGCGAACAGCTCCTGAAGCTTTTGAAGTGTCATAATGTGGAAAGCTAACAACGTCCCTCTTACCAGTAGGTGAAGTTATTTTTAGCCGATTACAAGTTGAATCTGGTAGTTGGGGTTGTTAGCTAAGATACCGTCATTAAGAAGAGCCACAACTTATGTGTCTATGCGAGCTGATTTGCGATGTGCACCGCTGGCGCGGCCATTTATTTTTTGATGCACTTTCTCAGATTAATTCACTGCGTGTCGTGCCCAGGGCTGGACTGGGACAAAAAAAACAGCCCGGGCATTTTGACTAGAGACCAGCCCACCAGGTATTAAAGCCATAAAGCCTTTGAATGAAAACAAACGCTGTTGTGACAGTGATGTACGCTGTCTTGTTGGTATATGTATGATTTCTATACATTTTACATCAGATAAAAACTTTGGTTGTAAGATTTAGATAATTATTTAATAACAGCCAGACATTTTAAATTAGAAAAAGAAAGTATTTCTTTGTGCCCCCCTCTCCCTGTTAATGCCCTACCTGGCCCTCCTGGCAAAACTTTGCTAGACCCGCCCCTGCACAGTTACCAGCTGTCAGCTACTTAGAAAAGGATCCTGGTGTTATTTGTCTCTCAGCAACAGTTCATAACTTCCCTTCAACTCATTCATGTCACCTAAAAGGTAAACCTGTTTCTCCATCACCTGTTCAGCTCTGATGGTTCAGTAAGGACATCTCGTGGTTTCATCTTCATGTTTCCCTCTCACCACATATCTAAACAGACATCATGACCAGCAGCTTTACAGCTGTGGCTCCAGCAAACATCAGCTGATACTAGAAATTAATATTAAATACATTCTAACAACAGCCGATCAAGCTTAAACGTGCTGCTTTTGTTTAGCGCAACATCTGCTGGTTTCCTCTTTCTGGCGCAAAGTGGGCGATAAACAAACAAGAGAGAAAAGCCGATCAGCTGATCATTGATCAGTTTCATGATTGAAGTAGCAACAGGAGAGGGAGGGGGAGAGGATGAGAGGAGGAGAGGCAGCTGTGCAGCATAACGACAGAATAAACCCACCTTTGTGTCTTTTTCCATCCTAGACAAACTGCGTCCCTTCTCAGCTCAACACGAAACGCGTAATAATTTCTCTGAATACGAGATGATTCCATCTTTTTACTGGATGCTTGGCAACGCTACTAACTAACCTTATGAATAAAATAAAGTTCACTATCAGTAACATCATAGCACCCACCCAGCTGTATAGAAACTCCGTCATGCTAGCTAGTACACAGTACGAGTTATTGTAACGGACTGTAAAAAGTCAAGACAACGAAAATAAACTCCACCTAAACTTGGTTTATATCTGACCCACATAGACTGCAGGTCATAACTTCTTACCTGAAGTTCAGTTCACCTGACACTCAGACCGGCGGCCGCCTCGAGTCTCTCCTCCTCCTGCCTCCCCTTTCCTCATCCACCTGCTGGCCTCCACCACTTGTTAATTTTACTGAATCTGTGGAAGCTACGCCATAGCCACCACCAAACAACTGAGTTATTTTTACACACCGGCCAGCATCTGGCCAATCCACCACCTCTCATTGTTTATACCGTTACAAAAAATATATATATCATCGGCCACCGAGCAAATGCCCAATGGCCAGTCCAGCTATGGTCGTGCCATCAGTTAACCCTTTGTGTGCCACAGGTTGCCGACCCCTCATTTATAAGTACTTAAAAACACAGGCAGTCAGGGACACTGATCAAAGGATGAGGATGATAACATGGTGAAGATGTGGGTGAGTATTTTAAAAAGAAAATAATTTAAAATTATTAAATCATTTTAAGAGGTAGCTTAGCTGATAAAAAATATATAGTATCTGCAAATTTTTGTTTCCCCAGTCTTAAAATTGTAAAATTGTTCCTGCTTTTTCCCCCTCCCGAGTCATTTGTTCAACAAGAAGGGTCCAAGGGTAAATGATGGCTGTAGAGTGAGATTTTTGGGCTCTTGGCAGGTTTAAATTTCTGTTTTTCCCCACTTTGGCAGATGTTGACTTCCCCACACTAGCTTTCCATCCATTAAAAATATTATTTCTTTTTGTGGGAAAAAAATCTTTTTTTTTCTATAGCAAAAAGCTATATAGAAAGAGGCCTCCCTTTAAGGGAGGAAAGACCGCTTGGACTAAGGGAGTCCCTTAATCCAAGCGGTCTTCCCACAACAGTTTCATACTACTACTACTAATACTAATAGTAGTAGTAGTAGTAGTAAATAAAAGCCTTTTATGACAATAAATAGTTTATAGCAGAGAAAGAATTTTTTTTTTTTATCCAGACACAACCTTTTCATTTTATTTTTTTAATATCACATATACCGCGGCTAGTTTAGATTTTCGCGATGTAGTGCATATAAACCTTTAATAAAAATGCAATTATTGAATACAGAATCTGACAAACTGTTATTTGCCTACACCTGCAGGATGGGTAAGCGTTTCGGTAAACGGAAAGTGAGCAGAGTGTTTCATGAAAAGGAGTTAGCTTCAGTAGAAGTAGCACAGAGCTAACTATGCTAAGCTACCCTCACAGCTGCGTCTAACGCCTTCCTTGTGCTGGCTCTGATCCCTAATGAGCCCTCCGTGACTAAGAGTACTGGTTAGCTGGTAACACCTGTGTGACTGCAGTTCCCTGGCTCACCTTGAAGTCTCTTTTCTACCTTCTGTCCTGCCTCAGATGTGTAAGGACGGTCCAGGCCGAGAGCACGTGGCTGATCTCATTTCCTGCTGCTGCCGTCTGTCTCGTGCTCCAGGTAAAATCTGTAAAAACATGGCGGCCTGAAGTACGAGATACTTATGCAACAGGTACCATCAACTCCCTGCTCATATAAACAATAGAGGGGAGGGGACATATCTCGACGAGTATTTAAAACGCACACATTTGACCGTCCTAATAAATCCAGGAGGAGACTACTTATGTTGTAATGTTTTATTTTGTTTGTTTTGCTCTTCTTCTACTTCTTTTTTTACATCAATAATACAAGAACAACTTTATTTATCCCAAAATGCGGAAGGCCAGCCTATGATTTAAAAAGGCCTAGTTTAAATAAAGTAGACAATCTCAATAAAAGGACTCAGTGAGTTAGAAAAAAAAGAAGGATACAAAGAACAGGACACAACAAATAAAATAAAAGAGTTCCGTAAATAAAAATCTAAACATAATTACAATAAGGAGTAAGGTGGACACATATCATAATAAGTGTTTTAATAAGTGTGTTTTTTGGTTGTTTTTTGAATGCTCTTCTGCATTCTTTGGCTGCAATGAGTGGATATCTGTTACAATTGACAGCAGTCTGATCCATCTCCTCTCACCTCCGACATGTACAAGTCATTTTCTCCCAGCTCACTGAATATTTTCTTTTAATTCATTCTCTGTAAACCGTAGATATGTCTGCTTGAGCAAATTCCAGTAGATCAGCAGTTTCTGATATACTCAGACCAGTCTGTGAGGCACCCACCGTCAACCGTGTCACACTCAAAATCACTGAAATCAACTTTCTTTCTTTCTTTCTTGCATGCCGTACCTAAATGAGTTGAGTTGCTGCAATGTGACTGGCTGATTAGATATTCATCTCAATGAGCAGATAAACAGAAGTAACTAATGATGTTGTCTGTAAGTTTATTTTTACATTATCCAGAGCCACAGTTATTTGGATGACTTCTGCATGCTGAGGATTTCAAGCATTGTGAATGAATAAAGGTATAAAATTCACTAGAAACTATGGAAATAGCTGAGGGTCAATATGTGCTGGTGGAGGACCTCCAAGTTCCATACTTAATGTGTCTGCTCCAGTGCTCAAGCAGTCTAGACCAGTATATACTGTACATAAATATTGTTATCTATGTGGGAACATCAGTGAACAGTGTAACTAAAGATTAAAGTCATCTTAAAAAGTGGGATCAATAAAAAGTAAGAAGAAAATAACTTTTAGACTGAAAGCTTAACAGTTTAAAGGATATCTTCCCTTTTCTAGAGTAACACTTACAAAAGCGAGCAAAACTATAAACTTAATAAATATGACATGTGTTTAATCATGATGGTTTTTTTTTTAACCTTTGTTGTATTATTTTCAGTGTTGTGGTATAAATTAGTGGATTAATTGATTAGGATGAAGCAAGATTATTTGGCAACGATCTAGCAAATGACCAAATATTACATAGTTGCAGCTGTTTTTGTTGTTTGGTTATTTTTATCGGCTTTGATATTTTAAAATATGATTGATTTGTGATTGTATTGTTAGTAGATTGTAATTTACACTTTCCCCCCCACTATATTCTCACAGTTTACTTCTGTAACTGACGCAGAAATAAATAAAGGAATGTAAAAGCAACTAATATACCTATTGTGCCACAACCATTTCAGCATGAAATAAAATGTAAACACAGATGTTACTAATGATGGTCATGTGGTAGTTCTGTTGTATTTAGGTACAGGGCGTTAATTAATGGAAAAACCTGTATTTACCTACAAATGGGTCGTAAAAAAAACTTAAATACACTTCAGCTGATACAGCAACAAAAATAATAATCTGCAGCTCTAGAAGTTTATGCAGATTTTTTTTATTTGAGAATAGAAGCTTTAAATTAACTCTGCTAGTGCCACACAGTTACATTCATTTCAAGATTCAGCTTTCAGACAAATGAAGATCAGATGAATTGAATTGAGTGTGACTTAAACCCACATGTTTTATGTGTATTTAACCCCGTATAAAGGGCCAGCTGACTGTGGGAGGTAAGGTAGATGGATGGACAGATGGATGAGGGTTTTTCTGTTAATCATTAATAAAGTGGATTAGCCCCAGTCTTCTGTAAATATGATGAATGCATCCACGGCTTCATTAGCTCTGCCTTCTCACAGCGCTGCTTTATTACACTGAGGTTGCACAGAGAAAGCCTGGGCGTTTTTCTCCACTTTTTTACCTGAAACTCTGGACATGGTCTCTCTGATCGATCTCATCTCTTTCTGGACTTGTGTGATGGAGGGAATAGCACACAGCGCTTAAGGATTTATTTGGTGTCTGAGGATTTTTTCACACAGCAGACTAACTTCACTTTTTTCTTTTACTTCTTTTCTTTTTCTTACACAATGCCGATGAAACGCAGCAGTGAAAGTTCAACCAGAGATGGCGTGTTTCTTATTCGCTCTTTAACCAGAACATTGTGCAACTCGCCAAAGGAAACATGCTCAGACTTTAACGGGCAGACGCACTTTCATCAGGAGGACGACTGTGGGATTAAATCAGGTAACAGAGCAGCCACGTTCAGTTAATGCTGGAGGTTCAAACTGTTTATCCTTGATTTTATGTAAAATTTCTCAGGTTTTTTTGTTTTCTTTATATGCTTCAATCAGAATCTTTACGCATGTTCCTTTTGACTCATTTTCACTTCAGCTCTGGTAAAACACACTCTCTTGTGTTTGGTTACTTTACAAACTTCTCAGGCCCACACATTATTATATGTGTTCACATGTAATAATGATGATAACAACAAAAGGAAAAGAGGATATAGTAAAACCGAGGGAATGTAATTAAGGAATTAAGCTCAACAACAATCATCTGCAGCAGTCTTTTCCCATTATTTTCATTTTGCACAGACTAGATATGAACTTTTCTTCTGGTTTTACAGAGTTCAACAGAATTTTCTGACTCAGGATGAATATCCTGAGTCAAAAAACAAGTCACCTTTATTTACTTCTGAGATTTCGGGTTTAGCAGATGTGAAAAATCAGGTGAACTCAAGCAGAAAGCCTCAGATATTAAGATAAAACAAAACAGACACATTGAAGTTAAAGTAGAGATCCAATTAAACAGCAGGAAAACAAACCAACAAAAGACAAACAGCAAGAAATGGAAATAATACCCAACATAATGGAGAGATGATAACCAGAAAACAAAAAAGACTTAAATAAAAGCATCTGAAAGGCAACATCACATTATAATGGAGTGAGAAAGTTTATAATAAAAATTAGCTTTAAAAAGTGATTTTTTAATAATTTAGATTTTTATTTTCCCAAACCTTGTCAAGCAGGTTATTTCAGAATATAGAGTTCTTCATGGAAATGAACATGGAAATCTTGACTGTGGGACAGCTGGAAGGGTTTTACCTGAGAATCTGCGGTTTATACAGTATTTGGTTTCTGATATCCACCTTGAGTTCGGACCTATGTGTGCTTTAAATAGTAGAAAATTAAAAGCATATGAACGATGCAATAGTGTCTTCTATAGCCACCACGAACAAGAACTAAAACATTCTGAGGTTGGAGGTGTGAGAGAAGAGGTTGCTGTCAAGCCTTGAGATAGAAGAAAGAAAAGAAAGAAATTAACTGATTTTATTCTAGAGATTATTTTTGGAGGAATCAAACCTGGACAACTGTTTTCATGTGTGTTCAAGGATAAGATGAGTCAAACCAAACCTCTAAAATTTCTGTCAGCAGGCTGGGGCAGGGATAGCTCAGTAGGTAAAGTGGTCGCCCCATGATCGGAAGGTCGGCGGTTCGAATCCACTTAACGGCTACCCTGAGGTACCCCTGAGCAAGGTACCGTCCCTACACACTGCTCCCCGGGCGCCTGCTTAGTGGGCTGCCCACTGCTTCACTGAGTGAATGGGTCAAATGCAGAGAAAAACAAGTAATTTCCCCATGGGGATCAATAAAGTATCCATTATTATTATTATATTCATTCACAAAGGGCCAAGGGAACTAACAGGCTTGGTGGGGTTGAAAACACTTAGGATTTTTGGGTAACCTAGGCTCTGTGTTGTCTTTGCATCAATGAAAAGAGAGGTTGTGATGCATAATTTGGTCGAATGAAATAATATAAATAGAGAATAAAACAGGACCTACAATTGAACCTTGCGGTACACCACAAGCTATGTGAAATTCAATTACAGACATTGTTTAACCAAAAAACTGTGTGATGTAAAATCCCTCTAAGAAAAGTGAATGAATCCTCTGTGCCTCCAAAAATAGTGCTTAAAACATACAGAACTATTTAGTGTGAGGATTAAAATGTATTTTTATTATGCTTTATTACTTAAATTTTTTTAACCAGTACTAGTCGTTTCACTTACTATATAGTGAACCATTGTTTTTCACTTTTCTTTAACCTCTACCTGCTTTCTATCATAAAACTCTGCTATCCAGTTTGGAGATGTTGTTGTATGAACTCCTAAAGCATCGTTCTAAACATAAACAGTGTCATCGTATCTAACATAACCTGCACTGTGTTGTTTTGACTGAGTACTCATACATTTGTTTTGGCTTTTTAAACAGTTTGCCTTGTTATGATTAGCTACAGTGATCATCTTCTTTCATTCTTTCTGTTTTCCGTCTTTACAGTTACAGTCTGGCATTAAAACTATTCAGGTTTGTTTCTTTTCTTCCTCTGGAGTGTCCTTTGTTCTTGCTTGTTGGGAAAAACATTCTTTAGAGAAAAAATCCTTCAAAAAGCAATTAAAACGTCCCCACTGAGCACAATAACAAGTCAAGATGCAGTTACAGTAAATGTCTTTGAAAGGCTGCTATGCTGCGCTTCAGAAAGTTAGTTTATTATTGGATTTGCTTTAAATTTCCTCATGTAATTTACAGTTTACTGTGTACACATCAGCGAACACATCATCTGAGAAATGATGACAGAAAATCACCTTCTTAAGGCTGGAAATAAGAAAACTGTCCTCATTCCCATCAAGAACCAGTGTGGATTAAAAAAAAAAGAGATTTTACAAGGAAAGCCTTGAAGCAAGGATAAGATGAAATGCTGGAACTGAAATAAATCATAGAATTGCATGAAAGATATTTCATTAGTGAAGAAAAGTAATAACTATGTTCAGACAACACCTCAGATATACAGGAAATCAACTGATTCAAGGTCCTGACAGTTAATAGTCACAGGATATTTTTACAGTGTTTTCATCCTTTAAGCTCGCTGTTAGGATGGACGAGGAGGTGGTGTTGGGCTCATTATAACCCATATGGAAAAGATATATATATAAATCTTATAAAGTTTGTATCTGTCTTGTGTGTATGAAAAGCATACAAGAGTGAAAACAGATATAAGATCCCTTGAAAAATTATATAATGAAACTTGTTTTGGATACTTACTAAAACAATATATGAAAGTAATGAGAAAGTGTCCACTTTAATAAGTAAATCATATAAATTTTTACTATTTCTTTTCCATATGGGAAATTTTAACTTAAACTTAATTTTCTGCAGACTGAGATTAAATCTAACACAACTCTTTTTTTTTTTTACCTTTTATTTACTTATTGTTTTGTTTGGGGCATATTCAGATTTGTTAAACATTATAGCAGAGGACCAGACGATTTGCTGACCCATCTTCAGAATTGTTCTGCAACAGTACCTACAGTAATAACGAATAAAATGAAGCTCTTACAAAGGGGAACAGAGTCGATGTGTTATTAAAAGACTAAATGCAAGACTAACTCAGTCCTTCTTATCAAACAGCTAAAACCTTAAAGTAAAAAAGATTCTGTAAATTTGTAATTAATCAAAATTAAAACCACTTTTTTATGTTCAGATATCTTATGTACTATGACTATAGTATACAGTATATGTAAATTATGGCATACATTTTTCACATTATGCCACTCTGCCCTGTATTTGTTTGTATCAGAAGCGGAGGAAAGTAATGAGACGCCGTCGTCTGAGGAAGATCAAGACCTGGTGGACTTGAACTCAGACCTGAGCATCAAACAGAGTATTCCTTCCTCCAGGAAGACCATCAGTCAGATCATCAAGGACAAGAAAAAACAGACCCAGCTCACACTGCAGTGGTAAGAGTATTAGTGACACACAGTATGAACACTAACTACCTGCTAGTGTTGGTTGTGGCCGTGTTTATCCCTCTATCTATCCCTCTCAGGGGTACCTCAGGGTAGCCGTTCAGTGGATTCAAACCACCGACCTTCTGATCATGGGGCGACCACTTTTACCTACTGAGCTATCTCTGTGGGTCTGAGCAGTAGAATATAAGATGCATAATAACAAACAGCACTTATTTGGATGATAAAAATATCTCCTTTATATGGAGTAAACAGCGCAGGGCCTAAAGCTGATCCCTGTGCTTTATAAAAATAACATTATAAAACATGATACTTGATATAAACATAATCTTACATATTCCCAGTTTCTCACATGTACACAATTCTTGTTTGATTCAAATAATTTTACTTTGGGGTGATTTTTTTTTCCAAAACCAAAAAGTAAGAAAAAGGTTCAGTAAGACATCAGAAGAAATTAACAAGTCAGAAAATAAATTCCTCATGAAAAGATTTACTATTATTTGCAATGCACTAAAACAGCCATCAGGAGTGGTATTAGTACTCTTACTTTTTCCATTCTACATGCGTCATATTAAATTCTTCCTGCTCTTTTGACTTTTTTTTCATGCACTATTTTCTTATAGGTCCCAATAAAGCTGTACTTTTTGTTCAGTGTATCTGGATCTAACATTTTAGATTACTGTTTTTTTCCTCTTTGTTATTGAGCCAGAGGTTTATTTGAATATGCTGCAATCAGTGAACGTTTCAAGCGTTGTTCTGATAACTCTATGAGAGAGATTTTGTGTGTGACAGGCTGGAGGAGAATTACATAGTGTGTGAAGGAGTGTGTCTGCCTCGATGCATCCTCTATGCCCACTATCTGGACTTCTGCAGGAAAGAGAAGCTGGAGCCGGCCTGTGCTGCTACATTTGGAAAGGTGTGAGGTGTATTCTCATTTATTCTCTTCATGTGTTTTATGCACTGTTTAGTTAAAGAAACGATAAGATTTTATGTGTCTTTAAAAAAACTTAGAAGTCCCAGTTTTTACTTACTAAACCTTAAAGGCACCTTATTACAAACTTTACACATCCGGTTTATACACATTACATGTATTTTAAAGTCACTGTAGACTGTTGATTGATTTAATGAATTACAACATTAAAATCTGACATAAAAACAGTAGTTTTGTGAAAATGAACTTGTGATTGATCTTACCAAAAGATTTCACCTTCTCAGACAATCCGACAGAAGTTTCCTCTCCTGACAACAAGAAGACTCGGCACCAGAGGACACTCCAAGTAATGCAACATTCACCTTCTAATGCGACACACAATGAATAAATAATACAACACAACATAACAGCATTTCCTTCAATAAAGGTTTGGTTAGTGTTTGACATTATTACCTATTTTATTTTTTAAAGATATCATTACTATGGAATCGGCATCAAAGAGAGCAGCGCTTACTATCACTCTGTTTATTCTGGAAAAGGTTTGACCAGGTACCTTTAAAAGCTTCTCACCAATTTCTTTATTCCAACAATCACGTACTGTTTTCTTTACATCTACAGAAGCTTTCATTTCCTTACATTACCTGATTTTTCCACCAGTTTACTGTGTCCATTATTATTCTATTAGGAGATTCTGAATAATGTATAAATAAGATCATCTCTGAATGTCAAATAATACCGTTGTTATGTTTGCATTTATTGTTTTGTTCGTATTTTATTTGATCAAATTCACACTTTTCTGAATTTTGAAAAAACTTCCATCTGAATGTAAAATCCAAATACTTCTGCTTTGATGACAGGTTTTCAGGGAGCAAGCTCAAAAATGAGGTAATATTCACTTTTAATTTCAATTATTGAAAATCCATTCCAACATATTACACAGGAATTTAGAGGAATTTGTCATTTTTATTATGACAAACTAAACAGAAATAAATCAGAAATATAAGTTTTATTAATTTAGGCTTCATTAAACGTCTTAAGCTCTGTGACAGAACTGCTGTGAGTTCACTGAACTCATTAAAGTAGTTTTATAAAGCAACATCACTGACATATTAGTAAATTCATAGTTTCAAATCACAATAAAAACTTTTCAGTAAATGTAATATCTTCTGTAATGTATTTTGCAGGGTGGCTTCACCAGGAAATACTCTTTGAGCTCTAAAACTGGAACGCTGCTCCCAGACTTCCCCAGCGCCCAGCATCTTCTCCTGCAAGGAAACATTTCCAGAGAAAAGGTTTGCTGATGAATCGCTTTCTATAAAATGGTATAGCACACGTAATTATGTAATTACCCCCAACAATATAGAGTATTCCAGTTAAAGTAGTTGATTTGGTTACTGTTTCAAGTCTGGTAACTTAATTTTTTATTCTTCAGGTGGACACTCTGATTATGATGTATAAAACACACTGCCAGTGCATCCTGGATAATGCCATAAATGTCAATTTTGAGGAGGTTTGTTTAAATGACTTCAAATATATAAATTTAAACATGACTTCAAGCTGAGTAAGCTCTTCGAATAATCTTTCTTTCAGATCCAGAATTTTCTGCTCCATTTCTGGCAGGGAATGCCGGACCATCTGTTGCCGCTGCTGGAAAACCCCGTTATAGTCGACATCTTCTGTGTCTGTGACTCCATTCTCTATAAGGTTGTAATAAAAACTCTCTTTTTTATTTTGACAGTTTATTATTTGTGAAAGCCGGAACGTTTCTCAAGCATTTCAAAAGTATTGATTTTGCTTATTTACTATAACATAGTTCTTTTTTCTTGGACTCTATTAGAGTAGCTTAGCATGAGTTAAAATCATACTGTTTGAACATTTTTTACTAAACTTTAATGCAGCCCCCCAGTTCCTTGTGTCTAAAACAAGCTGGTTTAGTTCTTTTGTCTTGATTTTGGATCTTGATGCAAACCTAATTACTAGAACTTTGGCCATGTTTAACACGAGAGCCCTTTGCTGTAGCAATATTTATATGTCTGCACATATGAACACCGTAATATGTCCACTTTAAGCTTATTGTGTCTGCTCCAGTATAAGATGTAGAAATTGACCTGCGCAAATTTTAAAATTCAATATCAGTTTGGTAAATTAATAACAATGACGTGGAAAAAAAAGTCTCATTAACATCCCTGAGCAAGAAGGAGTCTTCTATAAACATTGAAATCGTCTCCTCTTGTTCTCATGTAATTTGTCTTTTGTTCTCTCAGGTTTTAACAGATGTTCTGATTCCTGCCACAATGCAGGAAATGCCCGAAAGGTTTGTAACTTCCGCTGTGCTTATAATGTTCATCTGATGTACTTTTGAAAAACAAGCAAACAAACAAGGACTTGTAATATTTTTATAAAATGCAAAATAATGTAAAATGATGCAAAAATAATTCAAAATGGATTCATTGGTCATCCACGGTCACCACTTCATGAAAATTGCATCATATATAAGTATGGACATGTGCATGTATATGTGTAAATATATGTATATTTAGTGGGTATGGATGTATGTGTATTTGTACGTGTGTGCATGTACATGTCTATACTTATAGATATCTATTGCTTACATGGTAATACTAGAAGTATAATAGTTGAAATTTATTACTTGCATACTTCCACAAACCTTATATACACATATACTGTGTATGCGTGTACATAGAACCTCAGCTACTGTTGTATATATTGTATTGTATATTATCTTATTTATTTTGTATTTCTTGACTTTATATTCTTGGTTTACTCTTTGTATTCTTCTTCTAGCTGTACCTGAGCTGTGGTAAAGCACAAATTTCCCCTGTGTGGGATCAGTGAAGTCTTATCTTATCTTAAACTTTCCTCAAGACAGCCTGGATCCTAAAAATATCCTTTTTTAAACTGTAGAGACACGGGATGTAGCTGTTACATTTTAAAATAGTCCGACAGAGATTTTTAAAAATCAGCAAATCTACACATTGAGGATGTTTCTGTTTCCAGTCTGTTGGCAGATATCCGCAACTTTGCCAAACACTGGGAGCACTGGCTGGCCTCCTCACTGGAAAACCTCCCCGAATGTCTCGCAGCCAAGAAGCTTCCCATAGCACGCCGCTTTGTTTCATCCCTGAAGAGACAGACCTCATTCCTACACCTGGCACAGGTATAACATTATACAACCAAAGACAGTGTACACCAGCATCTTAAAACAAGCATGCTAAAAACTTCTGGAGGTTTTTATTTTCTCTTTCTGTTAATCCAGATAGCACGCCCGGCGCTTTTCGACCAGGCTGTAGTGACCAGTATGGTGCTGGATATCGACAATGTGGACCTTAGCAGCATTAGCTCGCAGCCTCTTCTCAGCGTAACCGCTAATGGAGATCAGGACCCGGATATCTACTCTGAGTGTAAGATTCAAGCACAGCATCAGCCTCATATTTAAAATGATTTGTACTTTTGTACAGTTTCTGTTGTTCCAGTGAAAAATGAGAACCTTCTGTTAGGAATAACTTTTCTCTTCCTGTTCTCTCCTTTCTTTATTTCCTTTGTTTGCCTAGATGACTCTATTACAGTCTTTCAGGAGCTGAAGGAGCTGCTGAGAAAAAACGCCACAGTGGAGTCCTTCATCGAGTGGCTGGACTCTGTGGTGGAGCATAAAGTCATCAAGGTAAAAGCTGTTCACCTGAGTGTCCCTGTATTTGTGTGGATACCAAAGACTGCATTTCAAAGAAGAATATAGCCATCGTGACATCACTCTTTGGTTAGTGAGGTCAAGTTGTGAAGCCTTGAGCATTTTTACATTGCCATTTTTGTGATTTGAAAACAGTCATGACAGGCGAGCAGTAGTTGCTACTGTACTGTCATTAGGCCCAAGGTAAACGGAAGAGTTTGCAGGAGTTTAAAAAGGAGTTTTATCCTCCTCCTGGACATGAATAGACATCAGAATTTTAAAAAATGAACATTACGATTTGTTTGTTAAGACTCCAAACCAACTGTTTACATCATGAATTCCCCTAGATAGTCTTTACTGCAGTCTTAGATAATGATACCAGAAGGCCATTTTCCCATAAACTTTTTGAAACCACAGGATTCGCTCCCTGCTGGCACAAAGACCACCAGGGAAGTGTTCAAGGCACTTCCTAATTAACTTGTCAAACCAGGACGCCATGTCCATCTTTTATATACTGCCTTGTGGTCCTGCCATGAAACCAGAGGATTTTTTTTTCTCTCTTTATGTTTCGATCAGCCTGGTAAACAGAGCGGCCGGTCAGTGAAGAAGCGCGCTCAGGATTTCCTCCTCAGGTGGAGTTTCTTTGGTGCCAGAGTGATGCACACGCTCACACTCAACAATGCTTCTAGCTTTGGTAAGAACATCCGAGAAGTTCGCTCACACCTTATAGTTAAATTAAAATGACAGTGAGTGTAAATTTCACAGCAAGGGGATGAGGAAGCTTTACAGATGCTCTCCTCTGCAGACACACACCAGGGTGTACAAAAAAAAGACCCAAAGTCTGAGCTTTTAACCACCAGGGTTATTTGTACATATGCTGATCTCTTTATTATAAGCTTTTTGCCATGTTTAATATGAGTAGCCACCTTTTTTTATTAGTATATACAGGACTGTGCAAAAGTTTTGAGACATTTCTTTATTTCTTTATGTTTTGCTTGGAAAAATGTTCAGGTAAGAGGAATGGGCTGAAAATGAGTGAAAAAGCAGCCAATGTCCAAAGAAAAACTTTGAGGCATCTTCAGAAAGTCTGGAGAACTGTTGCTCAAGCTTAACTGCTACTTAAAAATTCCCCTAGAAAACCGTCTACGTCCTTGGAAGCAAAATATAAAGGAATGAGAAATGACTCAAGAGTTTTGCACAGTTGTATTTATGCGAGGAAATAAGGAAAAGCTTTAATAGGTCCTGTTAAATGTCCTTTGTTGTTTGCATATCGCTCATGATATTTGTAATATTTGTAATATTTGTGCTGCTCAGATATGAATTTGCCACTGCTTTCTTGTCCATTAGTGAATCTACGCACGCACACACACACACACACACACACACACACACACACACACACACACACACACACACACACACACACACACACACACACACACAGGTCTGTGTGTGTGTGTGTGCTCAAGCTAGCTCTGAGCAGATTGCTACAATAGCATCATAAATTGTAATGGCCAGACTTGCCTTGATTACACACAGTCTTATCTGTAGGTTGTGTGCTCTCTGTTTAAACACTGTGCAGGGGTGTGTGTGTGCGCGCGTGTGTGTGAATAAACACTGACCATTTGGTAGTTCGTTCTCCCTCTCTGTTTTAAAGTCCAGCTGAATCTGTGACTCTGCAGGTCAAACAGAGAGCAGATTGATTTTAAAGATCACACAGCAGATAGAGAAAAAGCATGACGCAGGCACTCAGCTGAAGTCGCAGAGCTTTTGGACTGTGGTATATTTGTAGATACATAAAGTGTTTGTGTTGCAACAGGTTCCTTCCATCTGATCAGGATGCTGTTGGACGAGTACATCCTGTTGGCTCTGGAGACTCAGTTCAACAACGACAAAGAGCAGGACCTTCAGAACCTGCTGGACAAATACATGAAAAATGCAGGTATCAAGCATCATTTCAGCTGCTCAGAGATCCATAATTAACTCAAATTGACTGCAGGTCCACTACTGTTTAAAGAGCGTAATTATTATGGATGTAGTAAATAGATGAATCGAAACCTGGATGTAGATAAAAAACAAACAAACCTGGGGTTACCAGCTTTTTATGCAGGACGCCCTACAGTGCAGCAAAAATAGAATTAATATATGTTTTAGTACATTAATAATGAATTTACATGTATTAATGTGTGATAAAATAAAATTAGAGAGTAACAAGGAAGTTTCTAACCTCAGATATCTTATGTTTTAGTTTCATGACCCATGTGCGGTGTAATACATTTAAACACCCAGATTATTATCAGAGGTTCCTCATGTTATTCACATCACTTTCAGATGCCAGTAAAGCGGCGTTCATGGCCTCGCCCAGTTCCTGCTTCCTGGCAAATCGCAGCAAGGCCACTGCTGCCACGGACCAGCCGGTAAAGAACGAGTCTCTGGGAGAACACGCCTACATGTCTCTGTCCACCAATCAGCAAAGCCTGGAGGGGAAAACTGTCATCTATCAGGGGACTGAAACCTCTGGCTTCACAGTTTCTGGTAAAAGAAAAGACATTTCGGATTTTCTGTCACATTAAAAAAACGTTTTCTACTATCATATAAAATATGTTTTAATCTGTGGTCTTTTGGGTTAATCAAAAAACAATAATCAGCGATACAATACGAACTGTAATCAAAAGGTTTGACAGCTTCATGTCTAAAAAACAGGAATCATACGTAATTTAAATTTGGCTGCTCTTCCCTTCAGGGACATCTGCTATCATTAGGTCTTCTGTAAATCCTCAAATGAGCAGAAGTTTAGGCTTTTTGGGTACATTTCGATGGATAAATAATGAAAGTGCTAAAGTAAACTAGAACGGTTGTACTTAATTACGGACAATTACAAATACAAAATTATTTATATAGTGAAAATAAAGCAGATGTCATATCAGGTGTCCCCCAAAATTATCAGCCCACTGATGTACTAGTGCAGCGGTCCCCAACCTTTTTTGCGCCACGGACCGGTTTGTGCCAGACAATATTTTCACGGACCGGCCTTTAAGGTGTGGCGGATAAATACAACAAAATAAAACTAGTACCGGTAACGAAAAAAAAAAGATTTATTCATAACACACGTGAAAAAAACGATAACAAAATAACGCTGAAAACCAATAAAAACCCTGAAAACCATACATTTCACATCCGAGTCTCACTCTCGTGGCCCGGTACCAAATGACTCACGGACCGGTACCGGGGTTTGGGGACCGCTGTACTAGTGTGTCCTGCACTGCTGCTCAGTTGAATAAAACAATGTTTTAACAGGTCCGTGTAAACAAGCTCACCTCTAACTTGAGGTATGTTTAGGGAAGCATGCACTCATCGTAAAAATGCTGAAAAGTCTTGATGGTGATGCTGAACAAAAGTGCAATCTATCATAAGCTTAGCTTTTTTCTGAGTAGCACTCTTCTCCACCAGATGAGCTAATGCAACATCCAGCCCTCAGACACACGGGGTTATGATAGATAACCAAGGTTCAGGGTTGTTGTCACTTTAATGTGTTAGAAGCTTGTGATGTTATTGTAAAGGTTACATAACAAAGCCTCTCGGTCTTAACTCTGAGTTCTTTGTTTCATTACCAAAAGCTTTTAAAACTCCTGTAAACCATGTCTGATGTTGGTTTCTTTAGGCCTCTAAGTGTCGTATCCCTCTTCATCCACAATCAGGTCCTCAGATGGACTTCTCTCAGGTCAGCGGCCCCCTCATGACCCCCCCAATCTCTCCAGCGGGATTAGTTCACAGAGGTTCTGTCATCAATCAGGGGCCCATGGCAGGAAGGCCCCTGATGTCCTCTTCTTCTTCCACCACCTGCTCCTCCTCTTCTTCCTCCTGCCTTTCATCTCTCAGTGCTATGACCCAGCCCAGCCCCTGCTCTTCATACACGGAGACCCTGTACCATTGTTTACCTCAAACCACCTCCGGTTATTTTCCTCCAGCCAGCGCCTCCTCAACCCCAAACTACCAAGCTGCTCTCAGGTAGGTTCTTTCATTTTATTTGGTATTTTGCGTTTTATTTATTTACCTGCATTGGAACAAATCTGATAATTACCATTGAGTCATGAGCTACAACAAACTTTTATTGACAGTTCTGTTTAAACTTTCTGCCAAAATAATTTTAATTTGTGTTCCAGGCCTCAGAATCAGTGTCTGGCTTCGGTTCAGTCTCAAGCTTCATCTCTTGCCTGTCACCTGTCTCGGTACCCCTCTTTTAACGACCAGCACCTGAATAAAAACGTGTTCTACAATCATCAACCTGCTCCTGTCCATCACTCATCCGGCAGCACTAACTGCTCCCTGGCACCCTATGCTTCTGCAGTCCGGCCCTCATCTGCCTACACTTCAGGTTCAGATCCAGCTCACAGTGAACAGGGACTTGACCCTCAGGTTGCAGCCCAGATTCTGGATTCAGCTGAGGGGTTTGGCTTTGTGGAGACTGGACTGAACCTTCCTGGTGGTGGATGTCAGGCACAGACGTATTCTGTCACAGGACCAAGCGGTAAGGATTCCCAAACTGTGGCCTCGTCTAAATGCCTTTAAACACCGGTTGCATAAAATCCCTGCAAATGTTTTATATGTAAGTTTTTTTTAGGGCAGATTTTCTGCAAAATGCAGCACGGTCATGCTTTTATATTCAGCCCTATGATGCTCATTTAAGTTCTATACAGTGCTGGCATGATACCAGTGTTGAAAATAGCAATTTTGCAGATCGCTGATGCTGGTACCTGACTTAAGGTCCTCATAAACTGCAATGCCTTGAATATAATGTCTGAGCATCTTAAGCGTCTGAGGTCAAAGTCATCATTGGTGACTACTATGATCCTAATCCTATCTCTAACAATACAGGCTTAGAATGTGTGTGTATTTTGGCAATTAGTGTTCAAAGAAAATAATCATACTAACTGACATCAAAAGCTATTTTTTCCTGAAAAAATTTGCTCTTCTCCAAAGTACAGGGGAACCACCTATGATGACAGATGCTTGTTTTATGCTTGAGTGCGAACCACCGACTGCCTGTCTACCTGCAGAGTGTTTGTAGATGAAGGCAGTGCGCAAAGTGTGTGGTACAAGCAGTCTGTGGGCTACTCTTGATTGTGCTGCTCTTGGTCCTTCACCTAGCTGTGGAGAAGAGCCACATTATAACATACAAAGAGCTGAGGTGAAACTGAGTGTCAAAAACAGTGAAAAATGTCCACTGCTGTATTTAAAAAAAATCTTTGATGTTTTTTGGCTCCTCTCCCACCTCTGGTGAACTGTCCTATGCCAGCCCACTTGTCAACCAAGCAGCATTTGATGGATGCATACATCATCCCTGTCCAGCTATTTGCAGATGAGATTTTAAAGGGCTGCACATTTGTGGTGGGTGAAAGCCCCTCTCTGTTTGCTGTCCACATAGAAAAGCATATGCAGATGGACACATTTGCAGGACTTTTATGCCTCAGAGAGTTTAATAAAAAATCTGTGATTGATTTGATCTTCAGAAACCAGATATGAAAGAATCCAGTATAAAATTTCTATTTATGGATATCGGTCTCTGACTGATAAAGACTAAGCATACTTGTTATAAATTCAGTCTGCACAGAGTGAAAGGGTTTAGATATTTTGTGAATCAACTGTAAATTTGATTTCTTCCACTCAGATCTTTCTGGCTTCATGAGCATCCCTGATGCCAAAGTTTGGAACCAGTGTTTTATGTACAATGATTCTAATGTGTTTAAATGAACTGTAATAACTGTTGTGCACAATAACACCAGATGTCTCAATGTGGGGGATGATGGTGACTACAATTGTAGTGGATCTTTTTAAATGCACCATCAAGGGAAGCACACCCAATTTTCTGCACAGTAAAAAAGTTTAAAAAAAAGGTTCTTACCAAACTGTACATCATTGGAAAACACTTTTCTCTTTCAGCAGGTTATTATGGGAACAGCAGTTACCTGGAGAGCCAGCGCATGACATCACTGGTTGACCAGCATGTGTCTGTCATCAGCAGCGTTAGCAGTTTGCGTCCTTTCCCTTCGACGTACTCCGAAGTCCACGATCCACTCAACATCTTGGACGAGCCAGGAAGGAAACCGGCAGGAGCCTTTTACAGTGAGGCAGAAAACGGAGCAGGTGAGCACAGAGGAGTAATGGGAGCAGTTTTGCAGGATGGGGAGTAGGCTCATAGGGATACACCATTGGAGACATCTGAGGGTTTTCTTTTGTTACTGTGAGCTGCTAGAGGAGCTACAAAAAAAAAAAACCCATATAAAACATATAACAAGGTTAGTGTATGTTCAAATCATCTCTGTGAACCACAAGCTCAGACGTCAGCCTGCTCTAAATGCTCTGTTTCAGACGGGGTTTTTTCTACCATTGGAACATCATGATTTTAGTGACGGTGAATCTCCTTTATATGGTCACCTCAGGCTCACAACAGCCACCCACCTGCTGTTCAAAGCCTCTGCTGGGAAGAAGCTGAAGCAGCTCAGACAGAGGATAAACCGAAGGAATACACTAAGACCCAGGATAAACTAAATAAGGATTATTTTTAACGGTCTAAAATAATATCAAGCTAAAAATGTGCAGAGGTCCACTTTAACTTGAAACGACTTGGGAGGATTAACGTAACTCATAATTCGCTAGATAAACACAAATAAAGTGCACAGAAAAGTAAAATATACATGTCATGCACAGTTCAGCTGCACCGTTGTACTTCATGAATATAAGTCCACTTCCACTTCCACGTCAGGGTGGGTTTGTTGGAAGATGTGCACAGCAGTGTTTGACAGCAGTTTAGCATAAACATAAAACTCTGTTAGACTGGTATAGCAGTGATTCTCTATGGATTCTCCCCATTCACCATCTCATAGATTTGGAAGCTTGGTTAAACGTCACTGGCTGAAACAATGTTAGTGTATCACCAAGGAAACTGTGCTATTTGTTAGCAACATGATAGCTTAGTAGTGGTTAGGTGTGTTAACTCACAACAAGAGGACACTAGTTAGAGTTCTGCTGTGTGGAGTTTATAGCTCCAGTTTCTCCTGACACTGAAAAACAAGCTAAGTTAATGCTGTGCATGATTGGATAAAGAAAGCTTTGGTTTGTTTTTTCACTCCTGATCTCCATACGTGACAAAGTTGTTAATGTGACTCGTCTTAGTGTTGCCATAAATTGGCTACATCATGGCACCAACAGACAAAGACAAACCGTGAGATGCCAGCAGCTTTAACAAAACAGCAGTAATTGACTTTCTGTTAATGAGAGCAGGCTGGATTCTTCTCATGACCCCACTGGTGGTCGTAAAGGTACTGCAAGGGATTTAAATCATGTGTTCTTTTTGATCCAGAGGAAACCATTTAAATGGCCATCAGACATTGAAAGAAAAGCTCTGAAGCGCAAAAGAAATTTTCATACGAGCAAAAACAATCCATGAAGACACAAAGAAAGAAGGATTCATCTTCATATCCTGTGTAAGAAACTGAAACACGTCTGCTGTCTTTTCCTCAGATCACTCCCTCTCCTCGTCGGGATCTGCCCCCTGCATGTTTGGACTTCCCTCTCAGTTCACCTCGCAGGAATCTTTGCTTTCTCAGCAGCGTGTGACGGCATCCTCTGAGGTCCAGGACCTGGTGTCTTCGCTGCCCCCCATCAACACTGTGTTCATGGGGACAGGAGGAGTCCAATGATGGATCCATCATCCATGGAGCGACGTATGTGCCAGTACTGCTGTGTAGGATGGTTTGGTTTATAAAAAAGCAACAAGCTCAGTGGGCTGACAAAGGGTAACGACATGTAAGATTCTACTAAATTCACTACAGCAAACACCCAAGCTGCAAGGTACAGTATGAATCTTCACTCAGCCACCAGGACACTCCAGCTTGCAGTGCTGATGAAAAATAGTTGACCTCTGATAACAGTTTTATCAGGAAGCCAGCCTTTGATACCTATGCTAACATAAAGATATTTATATTTAACAAGAATCTTATTTAAATATATTTAAATACACGCAGACTGTGCTATCCACCTCGAAACAGTTGTTTCTTCTTCATCCACAACTGTGTTTTTTAATTGGTAATTTTTCCAGATTGGAAATAACAGCAAACACTGCTTTTGTTCCTTCAGTGTTTTTTCTGTGTGCAAGAAGTTGTAAATAAAGCTTTGGAAAATGGAACAGTTTACTTTCCACTGACTACACAGCAAGTGAAAAACACCTGGTCTGCCCTGACTTATAATTCATCAGTCTAGACTTAAAAATGTGAAACATTTCTGCTGTTATCACTGTTTTTTTTTTTTTTTTTTTTAACAATACTCCTACCAGTCATTTAGAGCTAAAGGCTGTTGCCTTGGTAATGGAATTTTTTATGCACCAAGTTTTCTCATTGCCTTATTGTTCTTTTAAACTTTAAACAAATCAAAATTTTACATTTTGAAGAAGAATTAAAATCATACTATGAGAGCAAGGTTTGGAAAGGTCAGATTCTTCTAATTATGACTGTAAGCCTCATTTCAAATAATAGAAATAATAACAGCTCTTAAGGTGAAAGGTCTATCTCATGGAACATAAATATTAATATTTATTTATTTTGTCTGACGCCTAAATAAACTTTAAACATAGTCTGAGCTTATATCTGATTAAAGATGAACATAGGGTACTGACAGGCAAAGTAAATACCGTCATAAGCGTGTGTATGCTAAGTGCAAGCTTAGCAAAGTCTTATATATTTCAGAATCAGAATACTTTATTGATCCCTGGGGGAAATTATTTTTTGTTACAGTGCTCCATTATAAACCAACATAAACCAACATTAACAAGACAGACAATACGCTAACTAAGAATATATATATATATATATATATATTCAAAGGAGCTTGCAAAGAAAATATATATATATTGTACTATGTCACTCAGTCACTTTAAATGTGATCTAACCAGTGTTCGTGTGTTAACACAGATATTTATGCATGTTTAAAAAAACCAACATTTGCAGGTTGATTAATCCTCAAGGGAACAAGAAAATGTGTGCATCCAATTTTCAGTCCAGAATTGATCGGCTCGGGACCCTGAATACTTTTGCAAAACTCCAGGACACGTGTGTAATAACTGCTGTGATGTTCCAATCTGGTGGACTGAATGCACAGCTGTCACTGTAATTCTTCACTTAAATGTTACTTTTTTGGCTGCATGTTTATTTATTTGCTGTAATAATGGGAACACTGAACAGAACAGATCAGGGAACACTTTGTGCTCTTGTTTGCCTCTGCAGCAGATTGACACCCACTCAACAATAGACCCCAATAGAGTCCTTATCTGCTCTTATTCAAAGACCCTGTGTCAGACCATTTAACACATGACTCTTTAACAGACGAACTCAGAGATTAAAGGACGGAAGCACAATTGAAGACTGCGGCTCGACGATGGGAGCTTTCTATTTGTAATTATTTGCTTACTCTGAGGGACAATGCAGGCAGATACAACTCAGATAAAAATATTTACTGAAAGGTTATGAGACACACAAAGACACACAGAGAGATGAGTGAAGAGGGAAGGCTGGTGGAGGATGTTTGTAAGTATACTGCCAATGGTGAACTCAGTAAAACAGGGTCTACTGCCTGCTCTTCAGGTTGCACGCTGGGGTCCAGATGGGATGTAATAAAATCTTAAGCTCAAAAGAGATGGACTAAGGGTAGACAGTATGCATGTGGTTTATCATATTAAGTCTTAAACAGCAATATTTATGGATTCTTTTGTAATTTATCTGATCAGCTGATTTACTTGAGTGCTTAAAGATGCTAATTTGCATGATCAGACTGGAGATCAGGGTCTGATTGCTTATAGAAAAACTGGAAAACTAAGATTAAATGCTTCTGACATTTCCTAGGTGCAGTGCTTTTTATGAATTCATACAACAAATATGAAAGATTTCTGAAAAGAAAAATTTAGAATAAAAATAATATAACTATATCCACTATCTTAGCAGTCAGAAGCTTAATTTCATTTCATTTAGTGCCAGAAAACACCAAAACAGACCCCATTAGCATTAGAAACAAAAACCCCAGCAGTCAGGTGATTCTTGAAGATGTGGTGACAGTGGAGAAGAAGAACGCCGTGGTAAAAGGAGGAGACCTAGCAGAACAGATATTAGCATGAGACAGTTTTAAGAAAAATACTATTTATTTAAATATGTGAAAATATGTTAACAATAACTATTCATGGATGATGATTAAATTAAACGAGATGTGACAATAAATGAAATAATAACATAAAATACTAAGATAAGCATAATTAAAGTGATTTTTTTATTGTGATTTTTGTCCTGTGTATTTATTATGGGCAGCATAGTAGAACTATTGCTTCACAGCAAAGTCCTGGCTTTTTGCACGCTCTCCACGTGTCTGTGGGAGTTTTCTCCAGGTACTCCGGCTTCTTCCTACAGTTCAGACATGCATTTAGCAGGGTTAGGATAATTGGGGAGTCTAAATTGGCCACAAAGGTGAGTGTAAATGTTTGTCTGCCTCTCTGTGTTAACCCTGCGACAGATTGACAACGCCCCCCCCCCCTCCCCCATGGCAGCTCTGATAGGCTCTAGCCCCCCTGACCCTGGATTGGATAAGCAGAAGAGGATAGATGGATGATTTTATTCTCTGTAGGTGTAAATCTTTCTCTTCTGTTCTGAGATGTGCTGGAAATCTGACAATGTGCACACCTCCAGATTTTTCCCGTGCCCAGATTATATCAGAACACAAGTTAAGTCTCACCACTGTTATGGACAGTATTTTGGTTTTTTAAAAGTCCCAACTGTTAGAACTAGAGGGGAACTGAGATTTATTTCAAAATTAAGAATTTAAACTAATAATTCAATTATTTTATGTTATATGGTCTCGTGTGTAACTGGACACTTTTAAGACCCACGTTCCTATTTTTCATAACTGTGTATCATACAGAGAAGATGCAAAGGCTAAAACATGGATACACATCATGCAGAAAGAGCACTTTCTGTAACAGTGACATGTAACTGAAAGAAAAGCAATTTAAAAAAAAGAAACACTATCTGAAACTAAAAGAAACTGACAGTTTACTTGAAAATTTAATAAAAACTGAACACACACTGTCATGACTCACTCTTATTTAGATGAATGGCAGAGATGTGGCCTTCCTCCCACCTTCCTTCTTGATTGGTTTTTATACGTTATCTACTCAGGGGGAAAAATCCATTTCAGGTGCTCACGCAGCGGCGCAGGAACAGATGGCGGCATATGTAATGATTACAGAATCCCCACGTTAAAATACTTTAATTACTAAGTCAATAATGCCTGCAACAATTGCCGGAGCTTTAGTGTAAAAACAACAGAAGGCAGAAGGCAAACTCTGGGCCAATGTTTAACCAGAACTTTGCATTAGTGCTGATTGAGACAGTCTCCGTGTGTGTGTTTGTGTGTATATGTGTGTATGTAGTCTGTCACAGTGCAGCAGGTAAGACTGTCCTCAGGTTTTCTTGGTTGTAACCACTGCCTGCCTTGCCTTAAACCAGGTTTAGTTTATTGTACTTATAAAAGGGTATAAATATAAGACAAAAAATGCAGAGAATCCAGATGTGAGTGAAGTCACTCTTTACATGACTCTTACCTTAGCTTCCTTTGCTACATGACAAGTTTATATGTTTATTTCTGTTATGACGTGTACATGTCATTGACTGAGTGACCAAAATGACTGTTAGAAAAGCATTAATTGGTGTAGACTTTGCTCGAGCTCTAAGTTGAAGGCAAGTTTAAGGTGGAAATGTCTTTGTGTAGAGAAACAAACACACAGAAAGCAAGCACCAGATTGCAGGAATATGACTGATAATGATGAGACACTGCATAATTAAAAAAAAAAGAAAAGTTTTTTCAATTAATCTGAGTCAACACACATACACATGAATTCATCTACAAACAAGGAGACTTTAAAAGCTTAGCTGCAAGACTTTAATGACTTCTCACTGAAAGCAAGAAGGACTTAAGATTAGTTCACAAACTTTAGAAACATCCCCTCTTTACTTGGTGTTTGGACTTAGTTTTTTTTAAATACCTATTGCTGGGGTTCCTCTTCATTTTATTCTTGTGGTTTCTCTGACCTGCCTCCCTGAGATGACAGCACTGTCTATGTGGCTTTAGTGCATGTGTGTGACGGGGATAATCAAATTTCCTATAAAGGATTCAGTGTTGGTATGAACTGTTGGATAAAAGATCCACGGCTGAAGGAAGAAGACCTCGCTTAGGAATGCTAAGGCTATTTTTCTAAATAAGTCCTTCATTTGTGAGACAACTGTATATGAATTAAATACTGAAGGTATGTGACCTCTTCATCACCCCACCGAAATCTATAATCATTAATGAATCAGTCATACCGTACTGCTGAAAGACTGCGTCAGGTATTACAGGTCATAACGGGAAATATAAAGCTTTCCATTTTACAGTTTACATATTTAGGCACAATAAATGACTTATAACAATTTCAAAAGGTTTTTTTAATTATGAAAATAAACTAACCTTGCTGCTTTAAAATCAGTAATCTGCACTTTAAAGGTTTTTTTCTATTATTATTTGTTCATATTGAAGGATCACCTGGTTTTTAAAGGTAGCAGTAGGTGTAACAGGATGACTTTCTGACCTGTGTGCTTACAGCTCTTTACTCGAGATTGGAGCACTTTTGTTCATGTTACTCTGTAGCAAGAAATTCAAATAGTCTTATTTAACTTAACATGCCAGTATAGTGAAATAATGCATATGTCACTTTAATGCAACAGCATGGCTCTTGTTTGGTATAATAATGGATTTCTATGGTAAAGGTCGGCCAAACTTATCAGCCTCTGCACTTGGTTTGTGCAACAATTATATGATAATAGCATTAAAAAATAACAACTTTTGTTATTCAAACATTAAACTGTAACAAGATGAGATCAAATGAAGCTGAGTTTAAGGAAGAGTTAAAACAACGATGGGGGAAATGTGCATAAAAGCAACAGACAAGGCAAACAAAAAACAATAATGAAATTATAATAAATGATACCACCTAACTACACAATGACATTTTAAAAAATGAGTTAAAGGCATTGATTGATTGTTAGACAGGTTGTTTTAAATCTGAGGCCACCTGATGGTCACCTTTAGATTTAGCCCCACTGGTGGAACTCTGCCTGCCAACAAATAACCCCTCCAGATGTTTTCATTTAGAAACCAGCAAATAAGGTCTCAGAACCTTATGTGACCTGTCTCGGTCATTCCTAACATCTCCTAACTCGCAGAGCTCCAGGTTTAAGTTCTGGTTGTGAGATCTCTTCCTGAATCGCTTAACTCGCTCCATCTTTTCAGTAAGGACTGTTAAACTGATGTTAGATTATTGACTTCATTCTGAGATCAAACACAAAAAATCATCAAGCCCACATGTTAAAAATGAGAGATAAGATCCTTTGAAGGTTATTATGATACATTCTTTATATATATAACAAAAAACAAAGGTGTCTCCAACTTGAGAACAAAACAACAAAAATTAAAAAACTAAAACTGAATGAAAATGGTCAATATTCATATTTAAGTATATAATATTTTAATGTCTCATAGCAGGATGGTTTTGTTTAAGCTCCTGTCTTTTCTCATCGTTTTTGAAAGTTTTTTTTTATTAATCTAAATTCCTGTTCATTTGCCTGATTGTTTAATTACCATAAACTGTAGACATTAATCATGCCCAACTCGCGTCTGTCTGCAGAGGGACAAACTAACTGTAAATCCAGTTAGTGCACAGTGTGTACTACTACCAGGCATTTCCCACAGGGTGTCACCACAGCTCTGATTGGCTTATGTGTCTCTAAAAGTATTCCCGTGATCCAGAATGCACTCAATTTAGACCCTAAAACTCAACCAGTTAAATTCTGAATAAATATTTAACCTCATCAATAATGTGACATGTAAAATGTCTAATTGTGTTAGCTTATTGTCCCCAAACTCTCTCAAGACTTTATTCAAACTATATCTAAAGATATTAATGTATTTACATGTGAAATAACATTAACAAAAATGTGACTTTTCCGGTGGAGAAAATTGTAAAAGAAGTGAGTTAAATATCAATCACAGTGAGAGAAAAATGAAAGGAGGGCAAACTGAAATGTTTGTGTTTATCTACTTCTGACATGAACACCTGACTCACTTAGATAACTCAAATTCTTTTTTTGAATTTGAGTTATCTAAAAGTGTTGTAGGTGGTGATTTCTTTTCTTTCTTTTTTTTTTTTTTTTTTAGAATATCTTGTTTGTAATTCCTGGAACATTTTTGCTATAAAGTTGTAAAATCAAAAACTGAACTCCTACTGCTCCACCCACTGCAGGAGAGCACGGACCTGAGCCTACTGTGTATTTGAACGTGTCTATGTGCTGGAGTGAAAATGTTTTTGACCCCTTCCTGATTTCCTAGTTTTTTCCATATTTATACATATTTATGTTTCAGATCACAAAACAAATTTTAATATTAGTCAAAGATAACCTGAGTAAACACAAACGTTAGGCAACTTTGCAAAGTTTCTGCTTGACCAATATACAATTTTAATAATGATAATTATTATTATTTTTTCTAAAAATGACAACAGCACATGCCCATAAATATATAAAGCAAATTTGTATGTATTTATGTTTTTTTTAAACCAAAACAATTTCCATTTTTTGGGGGGTAATAAGCAATATATATATATATATATATATATATTGCCTTATTTTTAAACTCAGACATCTGTTGAACATCTCTGTCACTGGTTAAGTAAACAGACTCCACTCACTGTGTTTGGGTTCTTATGCATAGCAACAGTGAAACAACTCTGCCACCATGAGGATAAACTGGAGAAGCGTACAAGGCTACAATGCATTATATTTAATAAAAAATGCATACCTTCATTAATTACATACCTTGAATTGGTAGGAAAAAATGTTAGAATCTAAGTTTATTCAAGCATATTTGACATTCTGACACTGATGCATTGTTGGAAATAAAGAGCCTGAGGAATACCTGCATATTCATAGAAGATATTTCAGCAAAAACAGGGAGGTTGGCATTATTTTTAGTCCATTCATTAGGTTGCTGTTTTTACAATCAGGCAAAAGCTACAAGTGGAATTTTAAGCCAAAGATCAATGTCTTATTTGATAAAGGTTTTTGGATTCCTGGAGTGAGTGTTCCAGTGTTGAAATGCAGTCGCAGCAGTTTGGTTTCATATAATAATCTTCTAAAACTGAGCATCGATCGAGAATTGTTAGATAAACCGTGCTTCATGTTTTTTTGTCACGTGTAGCTCTTGTTCTTTAAAATGTTTTGTAACAGGTCAGTGCTAAAAAAACATGAAAGGGATTAAGAGGCACTTGAAAGATGGTATTTATATTATTCATAATTACTATTACACTTAATGAAATTTTCAAAGGTTATACACGTTCTGGTTGTGACTCTGCTGACTGACGGGTATATTTAAATGATCTCATAGGACCATTAGCAGAAACTATGAGGTTTTGGATTTAAATTCTGTAGCCCAAGTAGAGTAGAAAGTTAGCAAAATGCCTAAAGGTGGCCAGATGGGCTTTTCTCCTTTGCTTTTTAGGGCATTTACTGGTAGTAAGAAAAACAGAGTTACACAACAGTGGTCCATTTTCTAAGGGGGTCATTGGGATTCACCCAAATGCCAAAGAATGACACTTCCAGTGTCACATTAAGGGATGTAGACTGGTCACTGGAAATTTAATTAAATATGCTTTACCAGTACCAGGTTGGACTCTCTTTGGACTTCCGAACTGACTTAATTCTTCATGCTGAGATGTTGGTCCATACTGACATGATAGCAGCACACAATTGCTGCACATTCATGATGCGAATCTCCCATTCCACAACATCCCAAAGGTGCGCTGTTGGATTGAGCTCTGGTGTCATGTTCAATAAATCAGTTTGATCTTTGTGTGATTATCTGCTGGAAGCAGCCAGCCGCACATGGGCACACTGGGGTCATAAAGGGATGGACATGATTAGCATCAATAATCTGGTAGGGTGAGTGTTGTGATGTTTAAATGATGCTCATTTGATACTAAGGGGCCCACGGTGTGCTGTGAAAATATCCCCCACATTACACCACCAGCAGCCTGAGTAGCCTTTCATCCCTTCAATCTTCCAGCTCCTGAGTCCTCTTTAAGTCTGTAATATCTGACTGAATCCACCTTATTCTCCTCAGTTGGCAGTGATCACGTGGGAGTTGTGTCCTATCTCCTGCACAGTATACAAAGGCGCCACCCTTTATTGTAAAACTTCCTGCTGTGTGCTCCAGTATATTGAAGGAATGATGTCATTTGATCTTTAACCTTTAATCTGACCTCTGGTTTCTGGTTTGCTGCAGTGTGTGTGTTCACCCCACACTGGCAGGAGTTGGAGGTATTTCTCTCCCTTGTGATGAATATCTCAGAGAGCTACCTTGCAAACACTTAATAAACAACTTAAGCTACTGTGTCAAGTGCAGCTATATGTGTGTGAGGTGGCTGGCAGGTTTGTGTTGCAGTCCTACGCAGAGCTTTACAGGCCTTTGTCTGTATGTTGGGTGCTGTCACCAGGGGACAAACTCCAAACATGTTAAACAACCACAAATGTGTGCGGCATTTGTTCATATTTGTGCTGTTTGTGAACACAGAAGTCATTTAATTTTAAAACCAGTGATTTTATTTTATTTTCCAGTTTAATTGATTGATTATTTAACTGCACATTCATCATGCTACGGGTATGTTTCGTCTTAGTGACACTACACTGCTGCATATTTTGCTTATTGTTGTTGTAGTATTTCACTTTTCCAGTGCCTGCACACTTCTCTGACCATGACACCAGACAGCAACTTAACAGTTAGCACTGTTGCTCACAGCTGGGTTTGAATCCACCATCTGCCCACAGCCTCTCTCCACCTTCCTCCCACAGTCAAAAAGCATGTAGTTAGTGGGGTTAGGTTAATTGATGATTCAAGCATTAGTTGTAGGTGTTAGACCTGTGTCAGATTATGACCTGTCCAGGGTGTACCGTGGCTCAGTGGGAGCTAGGAGTGACTCCAGCCCCCTGCAACACTTAATTTGGGTAAACAGACAAAAATAGAGTTATAATAGTTGTCTCGGTTGGAAGGAGGCATTGTTTGTGTTTTGACAACATTTCAACAATGCATGATTCACTCTAGAATGTCTTAACTATCAGTCTTTTTACAACCAGATCAAAGTCTGCAGTGTCTGTTGTACGGACCTGGAGTTGCAGGTATAGCTCAAACTCCTCTTCTTTATTTTAACGTGCTTTTAAAATCTAACTTTTTACTGTAGAGAAGATGACACTAATGGTCAAACAACCACTAACATATCAGCTAATTCAACTCAAAACTCTCAGGTGATGGAACGAGTTGTTGCAAACTGGAAGGACGGTGGATTGATCCCAGACTCCTCCACCATATGTGGAAATATCCTTGGGTGACATACTAAATCCGGAGTTTAGCATAAAGTACTTTGGGTGCTCAACTATATAGAAAGGCAATATATAAATGATCAGGTTATTGGTTAAATTGTATTTAGGGTATGGATTGTATAGGAAGATTAAGGTTGTAAAGAGGTGTGGCCTAACAATCCGAAGTTCCTAAAGGTATGTGCCAAAGTATCCTTCAGTAAGATACTGAACCCCTCGTTTCCCCAATCCATCCTCTGGTGAGTGAGAAAGTACTTAGACATCAATAGAAATGCCGTATTATTGTGTATGATTAGGTGAATGAGACTTGCAGTAGTACCAGTCCACTTACCCTTTACACAATGAAAACGTAGAGCTTGCTCATGCATGTACAAAATTGGAGGATTTTCCCAGGAGATGGTCGTGAATTATGGGAGTGTTGTCAGCCATGGCTGCAGTGTTATTTCTGCTTCTCATCTTCCAATTTTTTATGAACTCTGCTCTCACACCGTTTCCTGCTCAACAAACTTTTCAGATAATTAGCAATCTACCTACACAGGATCGTCACCTTCATGCTACACTATGTGCTTCTGGGTTTTTTTCTTTTTTTTTAGCGCTGGTTGCATACCCAAAATTCTTCACTGTGTTTGCCACAGATCAAGGTAAACGGACTCAAATGTGTCACGGTGAATACCGCTTGAGTATATGTGTTTACAGATGTCTGGGTCTGCGTGTTCTTATTTTTGCACAATGCACTTGTACTGGAAGCACAACCTTGTGATTTTGATTGGATTGGTACCCAACTGTTTCAAGCAAACAAACAAAAAAAAGAAGTAACGTTCTGTGTTGCTGCATTTGAAAAGAATTCCTCCAATGCTAAATGTTATGTTTAATACAAACACATTCTTAAAAGAGATATACGTCTCATGCTATACTACGACTCACTTATTATAGTGGCCTCGTTAGATATTGCCACACACATAGTCTGGAACGACAGTAAATTAGAAATACGAACCTTCAGGTTGCTTCTTTATTTGTATAGAAAAAAATTCCTGATGTTTTTAAAAAAGAGCTAATTTTAATAAAGTAAGATAAGATAAGATAAGATAGAACTTTATTAATCCCTCGGGTGGGTTCCTCTGGGAAATTCGACTTCCAAAAAGCACAGCAACGACCGAAGTTACAGTTACAGAATTGTTTTATATATATATATATATATATATATATATATATATATATATATATATATATATATATATATATATATATATATATACACACACACACACACACACACACACACACACACACACATATATAAATACAGAGACAAATATAAATAAAATATACGAAGGGGATAAATAGAATAAATAGGAATAAAAAATAAAAATACAAGTGAATTGCACATTTCAAGTATTGAGTCTATTGCACTGTTGACTATTTACAAAAAGTATTGCACAAGGTATTGTACAGTGAGGTGAAGAGGCACTACAGCTTAGTTGTTCCCCCCTCCTTTGTCCTCCTGTTTCCCCTCCCTCTCCCCTCCAGAGAGGAGTTAAACAGTTTGATGGCGTGTGGGACAAAGGAGTTTTTAAGTCTGTTAGTTCTTGTCTTGGGGAGAAGCAACCTGTCACTGAACAGACTCTTCTGGTTGTTAATGGCCGTGTGCAGAGGATGCCTGGCATTGTCCATAATGTCCATCAGTTTCTTTAATGTCCTTTTCTCTGCCACTGTCACCAGAGTGTCCAGCTTCATGCCGACCACAGAGCCAGCCTTCCTGATCAGTTTCTCCAGCCTGCATGAGTCCTTCTTTGCATGAGTGCCATGAAACAAACATTTTTCCATAGTGTGGATTTGAAGAAATTATTGCTTGAGTGCATCTGAGAGGGAGAAAGTATACTTCAGTATAAGTGCAAGTTCAGGTACATTTTTTCATTAATGTCTCTCATACGTACATAGAAATACATTCCTCCACTATAAAAGAGACAAACTATTCAATACAGTCAAGCCCGTCCTGCATTGAAAGAACATAGAAAAGACTACATAAAAGACTTTGGTGGCTTCTGCTCTTATAAAACTCTTCCTGACTTGAGTCACCTTGGCAGCACCAACAGACATTAATAAGACTTCTAATTATGTTCTTAGCTATACTTCAGTAGCTGCAGCAGCAGAGCTGAATTTAATTTCCACTCTGCTCTCCATTGACCATCTCAGATTTCTCTGTTGTCTCGCCATTTGTGGCTTTGGGATTTGTTAATTTTTACAAGCATATTTTGCCCCTTGAAGTGTGCATTTAGTGCAAGTACACCTTTTTTAAACCAGAAGGAAAATAATCTGCGTACATAATCGCTTAATGCTGAATACAAGTGGATTTAAAAAAAAAATCTTTTGGATTTTTAAAGTCTTCAGACACGCAGCATGGATAAGAAGAAAGAGCACATTAATGCTGCAGTTTAACATGGTTTCTTTTATGACTCACACCTTCATTCTTTTCCATGGCACAAAAAAGTTAGGACGTGAGCACCACCTTGAAGTAAACTGAGACGGGGAGAAATAAGTTACACAATGAGACAAAAGTATTCCTTCACCGCAATGTGCTATTTACACCAAGCGTGTTTCACCCTTAAAGCATCCAAGGTAAAAGTGTGGATGTTCTTTGTGGACTTAACCGCATGCTTTATTTGGTCGACTGAATGAAAGCACAAAAATTTTGCTTTATGTGCTGTAACTTTGTTCTATCAGTATAGTTATTGGATGGAAGGCGCCCAGTGTTGTAAACACAACTCAAAACAAAACTGACTGGCTGAAACTCAACTTTTATTATAACAGTTACTTTATTTAAGTAAAAAAAAAAGTTTTTTATCTGGTGCATGAAACTCGTATATTTCTTTTTTTTTTCAGTGTAATGGTTGCTTGGTCAGGAATGCTTCATGTTCTTCTCGAGGTCACCTATACAGCTGGAACTGGTTACCAATATATGTAAGTCCAGCTGCATACAGTGCTTTGAAAAAGCATGCAGTTTAAAGTTATGGCTGAACTGTCCCAGGCATCTTCTGTTGCCCAACTACAAACCTCCAGGTCAACGGAAAGCTACGTGACCGCTCATCATATCACAGCGGAGTGTTCGATACAAAGCCCTGTACTGCCCTATATTGCACCTTAATTTGTTTTTATATAATTGCGTGGAATGAATCTGGAGTTGAATGTTTATAATAGGCAAAAAATACTTAAATAAGTTAATAAGTAAATGTTAAAATTTTGTCTTTTTTTCTTTTTTTGCTGATCTGAAAATTGATCCGATCCGTGACTTAAAACCGTGATCTTAGAAACTGGGGCAAACTCTGACAGGAAGAGGTCTGGCAGACCCAAAGCACCAGTTGAATCAATGGTCTGGGCCTGTTTTGCTGGATTCAGAGTCGGTGACTTGCACAGAGTGAGAGGCACCCTGAACCAAAATGGCTACCACAGCATTCTGCAGGCAGCGCCATGCAATAGCCTCTGGTATTCGCCTTGTTGGTCAGAGGTTCATCCTACAGCAAGATAATGACCAAAAACACAAGTCCAAGCTTGCCAGAACTACCTTAGGAAAAAAGAACAAGATGATAAGCTTGAAAACATGGAGTGGCCAGCAGAGTCTCCAGACTTAAACCCCTTCGAGCTGGTTTGGGACAAACTGGGCAGAAGAGTGAAAAAAAGCAACCTACAAGTGCCACACATTTATGGGGACTTCTGCAACAGATATGGGAAAAACGTTCTGAAGAATATTTGATTTCTGTTTGTAGAAAGAACGGGTGTGTTCAGCTGTTATATCTGCCAAAGGTGGCTGCTTTGATGAGTCAAAAGTTTAGAACACATTATGGTCTCTAAATCGATTCCATGATTTCTTTAAAAAAAAAAATGCATATCTTACATTACTGGGCTATTTAGATACTACTAGATACATGTGCATAATTGTACTACTTTGGCTCTTTTAAGCTGTTGGGTAGATCAGCCATTTTCAGCAGTAGCATTCATTACACTATACTTTCTTTTGTAAACAACACAGAACTATCTCTAAAGCCAGAAAGTGAAAGAAGAAACTTGTATAAATGACACCCTTTCTCGTTGTTTTGGAGCCAGTTCATGCCTTTGTTGGACAACAAACGGGAGGGTCCAGCTGATGCCACTCATCTAGGCTTCATCTACACCTTTTCTTGTCATGTTCCTGGGTCTGTGATTCTATGTGTTTATGTGTTTGGACTTTTGATTATTGTGTATTTAATATTATAAGGTTAAGATTATATTCTAGGTTTGGGGTCTTATTATAGTTGTCATCCCTCTGTGCTTAAAATGTGTATTCTCAAGTCTTAGTGTTGTTACTCAGTTTTTAGGTTTCTGTTATCATGTCTGCCCTGGGTTCCACGTGCCTTCTTGTGTAGTCAGTCATTTTTCTGTAATTCCATCCATTTACTAATCCAACAGTTGCAGATGGGCTCATGCCATTGACAGCAGACACAGGGTGAAAGGCAGGGTAGACCCTGCAGTTTGAACATTTACAAAACTGATATTGTTTTGAACTTGTATTTGTGTCTGGGATTTCAGGTTTTTTATGAAGTGATTCAGTCTCAGGTGATTTGCAAGAATGACGCACTGGGATTTGAGGTCTGCTTAATATTTTTGTGATTTAAATCAAAGTGAACGAATCTGAGGCCTCTTCGAAATCCACTTGAATTTATCCTCCTGGCTCCTGTAAAAGAATATAAAATTGTGACAAAGTGACTTTCAGAAAGCGTCTGACTGCTGAGTCTGAAGGACAGAAAAATTATGAGGGACAGAGTTCCAAAAAAATGTTAGTGCGAAACTGAACATCCAACAGTCCCTCAGTGAAGAATGGATCATTGTAGGGGTTTCTGGTTCACACCAAACAGGTAAATATAACATGGCCAACCTCTGAAACTTCCAAATTTTTTCTTTGAATCCAGAGCCTCTCAAAAGCTAAAAGTAACCCAAGAACTGATGTCACATTTCTTCTACACAACAAAATGATCATATAAATATAAGAATGAAAAATGGAAGAAAATTCAGTTAAGTGAATATTAAGCTCAAGGGCACTGGGCTCTGTTGTTTGCTGGGCTTTCAAATGAATAGCCAACAAAACGCTTTGTGAAACCTTCTGCCTTGAACCCGGTTCAAAGCTGTTTCTATTTCTTAATGCCACTTAATACACCACAAATAAATTTTCCGCCTGCCCTGCTAATAGACATTGAACCGGTGGACTGGTGATACAAAAACAATTGCAACTTTTTTTCAAAACCAACAATGAGACAAAGACGAAAGAAAAAAGATTCGTTTTTATACAAGGCAATCACCAAGGAGAAAAAAAGTAAATTATTTTGTAATATTTGCCCTTGAGTAAACAACAGCCACGATTCCCTCCAGACTCTGAGATGAAGACACTCTTTGCGACCACTTAAGATGAAGAAGCCACATCTTGTAGTTGCAGTCAATAAACATTTTAAAACCACCAGCTTGCTTACAAGTGATGCTCTCCACTGACGGCACTTTAGTTGTAAATAAAATTAAAGTAATTTAAAAGTAATTTAAATTCAGTCTTTTGAAAAAGAAATACAGTAAATTCACGAGTTTCACGCATTTCACAGTTGGTCCTAGAGCAGAGTGGGCCACACTGGGACTGCTTTGGAGGTGTTAAGATTCAATATTGAGGAAGGGTACAAGAGGTGATCGAAGAATAACCACACCGATCCAGCCGGGTGAAGTCAAACGATGATTTTAATGAACACACGTGTGGGAAGACAACTCTGTACGCAGACAGGAAGTAGTCTTCGACTTAATCAAAGCATGAACAGATATTTTATAGCATCAGGGTTTGTTTACTGACGCCCCTTCATGCGTCACCGGTACATTTTATACATAGATCAGATCAACATCATCATGACTTTTCACCCAGAAAATCATCTTCTATTTTCATGGCTTGGTACTTTCCGTTCTTATCTTAAAATGAATTGTTCCTCTTTCTTGCCGAGACAACAAGGACGGTTCCTCTAAATAAATCTAATTTAAAGTGTGTGTGTGTCACGACCTCACTCAGCCTCGATGTCACCTCTCGCACTTCTGACCTTTTACCAGACCAGAGGCTCACTGAGACTATGTGTATGTCTTCTACTAAATAAATGTTTTAACCAAGAACCTCTACTAAAACCTTAATATAAAATGATCTGATATATAAGTGTTTTGTAAGCATGTATTGCAATTCCTTCTATGGCTCCAAGTCACTTGCACAATAGATTGTCCGAACATCGCGCCGAACAAAGCTTCCGACCCCCAATTAATTGACCGAGCTCCAACTCTTTAATAAGCACAGATATGCATTGTGTATAAAATAGTCATAACTGCTTAAGGCCTTCTTAAAGCTATCTGTTACATTGTTAAAGCCTCGTCTTAGCCTGCGGCTCAAAATAACTATCTGCTTTCACTTCTGCATACAACTTCCTGTCAGCCTGCAACTCAGTCTTTCTGAAAGAGACACTGTTTAACCCCTGAATGCAATATAAACTCCAGATTTTATTATTAATGCAATGGTAATGATGACAATTATTTAACTATAGCAGTAAAATAATTTCCCTTCTCGACACTCCCTCTCATGACCTCTGGAACACCAGAGGTCACAATACATTATGGTTCACCAGGCCTCGAGATCTCCAGGATCCTCGCCCCTCCTGTGGTCGCCGAGATCTTCTGCAAAGGAAACAAAACACCTTTTCTTGCATCTCCCTAACTTATCCTTTTTGGGACTCTTTAATCAAAAGCATGATCCTAATTATGCTCTTAACTTATTGACTTGTATTTATGTATATTCTTCAACGTTACTCATCACTTTAAAATTCTTTAAGTGCTGGTTTCACGTCCAGTTGCTCGCTCTACTTTCCCTTATCTGATCATCAACATCCTGTGCACAAATTGTCGCTGCTACAAGTTCCTCTACTCTAAAAGAAAACAACCACTTTAATCAATTAAGTTTAAGCATATAAGCAATTACTCCTGTATACATTTCATCATAGCTAAATGCTGCCTTGAAACAACTCCTATGTGTTAACTTCATTTTAACCTCACATTTCCTATGTTATAACCCATTTTGGTATAGCCTTTTTATTTCATTTGCTCCCTTTAATGTAACAATACCTTCTAATTCTAATGTATCAGACTTAACCAAAATATATGCTTTCCTTCCTCTTTGGTCCTTTTTTAAGTTCAGTTAAAAGCTAAATGAATTTAAGGCCTTTTGCCTGGAATCAATACTGTCATGTGTGTTTCTTAACTCTGTGTCTGTAAGCGTGTGCAATCCTTCATGAACTCATATTATCCTCACAGTAGATTGGCTAATCATAGCGCTAGCCAAAGGCTCGTGACCCTCCAGAGACAAATTTGAGCCACAACTCCTTTAAAAGCACAAAATGCAATATGTATAAAAATCATTTCTACGTAGAAGCTCCCCCTTTATCCTAAAAATACCTTCCATGTAATATCTGTATGTGTAAGCCTACATTATAACCACTTCTTCTAAAGATCAAAAAATCAAACCTGTTCTACTCCTTCAACCCTCACTAATTTTCCCTCTAAGATTTATTCACAGCTTTGAAAAACCAGCATTGTATCTTCTAAACAGGATTCAGTTCTGTCATGGTCCTGGGCCATGTTGGCCCAGTATTCTTGGTTCCTTGTATTTTCGCTCCTTATTTAGGCCAGGTTTTCTCAGGTGTCCTATTGTGGTGTTCCCTAAGTGTTTTTCCCTTTGTGACTCTTACCCCCTTGTGCCCCTCTGTGTATTTATGAGCTCTCGTCTCTCTTTGTATTTATTCCATGTTTCCCCCAGCCTGTTATGTCTATGTTCTCCCCGTGCTTTCTCTGGGTGTATTTAAGTTGTGTCTTCTGTTATGGTAGTTGCTGGTTCGTCTGTGTTGTTTCCCCTCGGTCTCCCTGCGTCTCGTTTCTGGTTTGTGTTATTAGCTTACCCAGTTTAGGTTTCCGGTTTCTTGTTTTTCCACCAGTGCTGTTTTGTGCCCACCGTTGTAAATAAATATTCACCTGCACCAGAGCTGCCGCCTTTTGGGTCCTTTTCTACAACTCCACACGGCTTGCCTCGCAAACCGTGACAAGTTCACCTTTAATCCTTTAACCTTAACTTAAAAATAACAGTTTCAGTTTTACCATATCCAAATGATCAAAAACCCAAAAGGTCCTAAAATGATCCTAAATTATTAAACAATTAAATTAATAAACCCTAAACCCCCCTTTATCTTGATACATTTCATGTGTCAAGATACTATACAAAACTTAAAAATGCTCAGTTTCCCCACTCATGATCCAATCTATGTCATAAAAATAAACTTAAAACAGAACAGTTATCAGTCATGTGTTACTTCAATTAATGATAACTGAGTTTCATCAAAAATATTTCCCCTTTAGCATTTGGCATTCTCCCAACAATATACTATAATCCCATAATCTAACCCCAGTCAACAAAACAAAACAGAAATTTTCTCTGGTAAAAACAAATTGTTTGTCCACATTAATTCATCCTCACTCACATTCAGTCACACATTCACTCACATGCAGTCACACCATGTATTTGCTGATAGTGGAGCTTCCCGCACGATCAGATACTCCACCCTCAGCAAAATGAGCTCCGTCATTTTTTATTTTCCATAGGAAAATATTTCTTTATGCTTTTGGACTGGATTGACTCGCATAAAATCCTTTTTACAGGGACTTACGACCTGAATAGTCCCCACAGGTAGCTCTCCTCAGCCAATTGTAATCTGGAAAGCCGCCTTATATTTGCTCTTCCCGAGAATTTTCAGCGCCGTTATTCACTGTTGCAGGCCTGCTTAAAACAGAAATGAAAAATAGAGCTGATTGTTAGCTCATAAAAACAAAACAAAATCACCTGACAGGTTTTCTTTAAGTGCACTGTTACAAAATAATGGGCCCCTCCCAGACATGTCCATGTTTCCTAAAACTCCCTCTATTAAAAACAAAAATAACAACAACAACCTAACTGACAGAATCAACCCCTCACCACAACAACCTCAACAACCTTAAACACACAAGTCTTGCCACCACATAATTTCACCTCCTCAATACACCAAAAGTCTCATGAAAACCACACAATTTGCACACAACAATCACCCCCTTATGCTCTGTAACATACTTCAATTGAGCATAAAACATAACCCCCTTTGTCATATGGCTTCTTCTATTCCTCAATTACAAACACAAATGTATTTTATTAAACATTCACACCATTGTATCATTCATACAAAATAGCAAGCTGTTCTTCATTGCATATGTTTGTGTTCTTAGCCAAGTTTAATCTGTATCTATGCATTAATCTCGATGAGCTTGTCTTGTCTTCATAAGGTTAATGCATTTTCTGCTTGTGTATGTGAATTTGCATATGTTGCTTTTGCAGTGTGTCAGACTCCTGCACAATTCTCCACTTAAGCCGTCAGTTTCTTTCCCAAATTTGCTAACCCAAATTTTAAGTTCCCACCTTATTAACAGCTTTCATGCTCCTCAGCCAGAAGCTAGGGCCCACTTGTCAGGTTTATGGAGACATGGCGCTGTAAACAATTCAACCAGAAACTTGCCTTGGCATGTCCAGTCAAGTTAACCTACAGGTCTCTTCCGACCGCTGCACGTGGAAAATTGATCCAGATCTGTTTCGCCCCTATAGAAACACAACTGAGACATTTTCATTATTTTCATATATACTTAAACTACCCGTTTCCCTTTGTCTGGTCAGAAATCCCAACTTATGTTATGTATATACGTGTAAGCAGGTCTTCATTGCTTTTCCTATGTATTTTGTTAATGTTCAGTGAGTGTAAGCTGCTTTCTTCATTGCCTCTATATGTTATAGTCAGGTTTAATTCATGCATCTTTTCTCTGATTTCTTAATTCAAAACTATCTCACTTCTGATTCTTTCCAGAAATAATTTCACATGTAACACTTTGTCTATGTATGTTTTCTATTCTTGTTTACCTCTTTGTTTGTGACGGTGGACATCTCTAAACCATCATGAGTTCAAGCTTCACTTTCAGTCCAATTACACCCTGTATTCTCACAGTCGAAGTCGTCCAGCTTCACCTCTCACTGGTCACTGTCCTCTTCTCTCAGTGTCCTTTTGTTGTCTTGAATTCCAGCAAACACAGTCTGTTTCTTCTCTGTTTCTCTTCAGTATTTTCCTTTTGGATCAAGTCCCAGCCTGGCAAAATACCACATTCAGTGCCTTTAAACAGTCATGTCACACTGTTCTTACCAGCCTGCTGTCCACCGTGCATGGTTCATCACGTGGTTTCTTCTTGTCTGTTGATCCTTTCACTCGTCCCTTTCAAGATTACTCCAAGCAAGACAAATCTGACAATCAGTGTCCAGTGCTTTACCACCGTTCATTATCCCACTGTTCAACTGCCCAGCCTGTAATTTACAGTACATGTTTCCACCTCGTGGTTCCTTTCATGCTGCTGCTGGTGTCGTCAGTGTGGTTTCCGTTGCACTGTCTTTTGCCTGCTAGTAATTCTTCTCAAGTCCACGATGTTCTGTCGGTCTTCATCAGGAGATTAACTGTCCTTTGAGCTTCTTCTCAGGATGGGGACAAGTGTGAGGTCAAGCTGTAAAATTTTAAGCCAAAATCTGGCCTGTTTTCCCCCAATTATGCTACTCTAGTGGTTTTGGCGCCGTACTCAAAATTCCAGGTTGAGAGAAGTCCACCATTTCTTTTCTCAAAACCTCCATTCGCTTTATCTGCCTAGAGTTTAACTCATCTGTTTCTCTCTCTGGGTGCTCACTCGTCACCTTATATGGGCATGCAAACTTCCTGTCACCCACACCATTTCCTGTTACACACACACAGCACGCAGCTGCTCAGAGCAGCTCAAGCTGCTTTGCTGTTTCGCCAGGCTAATCAAACTTATTTTGTATTTACAATCTACAAACCCTCTGTAATTCTACTAACTTTTGACCTAAAATGTAGCATCATTCACACAATGATTTCATAATCCTCTCACACACACCTTTTAAATAAACTAAACTCTTATAACATCACTCATGCATCTCTTAAATTAAAAACACTTTCAAACTTTAAAACATCCTACTTTACATCACCAAAGAAATACCTCTCACACCTTTATTCATCATTCAAAACCTTCTAGTCACCGCATTCACACAAGAAATTGAAAAAATAAAACACACCAGCAACTATTGCTGGAGAGAAGTTACTACTGAAAGTAATATGTTAATCTTAAGTATATACAGTGCACTCAATATATTTATCTATCTACATCCAAACTCAGTCAATTACTATACATCCACTACGGCAACTCAAAACTTTATTTATAGTCCTCTAATAAACATAAATGGCATTTGAAACACACACTCAACACTGTTTGCAGCAGTATTTGTAAAACCAACTGTGGCTTAAACAGTTCACTGCTTACTCATTTGCATTTTCACTCACACACACACCGTCTAAAAATAGCAGCAGCATTGCCTCAGACTCCTTTCACACAGATCTTTTTATATTACAAAAACGTCTTATATTTACAACTACTGTCAGATCTGTCAGCTTTAGCGCCTAACCAATTTAGACAAATTTAAAATAACCGCCCACCAATTAACCAGTATCAAGACTTTAACTGTTTCTGGCCTCATTTCTAAAATCCCTAACTCAATTTAAAAGCGTCAACCAACCCAAACTTTGCCTGAAGCTCTATTTTTGGCATTTCACAGCCAAGGCTTACCTCGAAGTGTTAAGTTAAAGTTACACGCCCGAAGACCAACTTCTCCTGTCCAAAAAAGCGCAGGTACCGTTCCAAACGGTAAGGAGACTCTAACTCCTAGTTTAATTCCAGGCTGCCCTGTACCCCACAGTTAAACCACACTGAACTATCCCTCTTCGCCGAGAGGTCAATGTCGCGCGTCCACGACAAGGAGGGAGCGTAACCTCCGGGCTCTGCGCTTCCTAGAACCCCCTCGGTTCCGTTCTAAAATAATTTATAATACTTTGACACAACAATCAACACCCAAAACAAGTGTATAACTGAAGCAGGTCCAACCTTATAACCAAAAAATAACCAAATTCCCTAACATACTAAAATCATTTCCAGCAGTCCAACTGCTTCCCGCGGTCCAACCGCATTAAATCCTTTCCAGCAGTCCAACTGCTTTAAATCCTCAGTACTGTCATGACATTCTCATCAAAATCAAAACAGACATCCACCAGTAACTTCAGTGAGTAGACTTAAATTTTATCATATCCAATTTGGCACACTTTGGAAATAATTCAACAGGTAGTGCCTTACCTTTTGGATAAGCCGGCTTATGCCCACTCACTTAGACCACTGGAATTCATGTCTGCCCGTCAGACCACCTAAGACCCCGGATTTCTCCGTCTAAACCTCCAACTCTCCCTCCTCAATAACCGGACGAAGCCCCCAAATGTTAAGATTCAATATTGAGGAAGGGTACAAGAGGTGATCGAAGAATAACCACACCGATCCGGCCGGGTGAAGTCAAACGATGATTTTAATGAACACACGTGTGGGAAGACTACTTCCTGTCTGCGTACAGAGTTGTCTTCCCACACGTGTGTTCATTAAAATCATCGTTTGACTTCACCCGGCCGGATCGGTGTGGTTATTCTTCGATCACCTCTTGTACCCTTCCTCAATATTGAATCTTAACAGAGGGTAGCACCAATAAGATTAATTAAATTCTGCTCTATTTTAATCTGAGAGCTTTATCAACAGCTACTGGTGAAGAAACATTCGACATTTTATTTATTCAACATTCCCAGAAACAACTGATTCCAACTCAAATCAGCCAATTTTTTCACCCTTTTCTGCTCGACCATCTTGGTTTTGCAACAATTTTATTGTCGAAAGTTTGAACATGTGTAAGAAGTGCTGTCAAAATGTACTTTCTTTCTTTAAAGCATGTCAAATTGACTTTCTCGCCCTTTTTTATCTGATAGTTAGATAAGAACCAAGTTTGTTTTTGTTTGTGCCAAGTTAGGTTACTCAGCACCTGATTATGGACAGACACAGACAGATAGATGTTTCGCGTATTATAGTAAGATGTGAACTGTGACAGATCACAGGGTTGGGCGATTTGTTTCATAGTCATGCTATCGCCTTCTTGTGACATCGTCAATGATGGAAAGCATTGGTGCTGAATGGCAGAGGAGCCTACGATTATGACATTGTGCTGCATCCTCTGTAACATACAGTGTGTGGCCTAAACTTGCACAAACCCCCCAAAGACACCTCTGCCTTCAAGCAAAAATGCACAGATGAATTTTTAACAATAACTTGTCTCTCTATCTCCCCTGCGCTCCTCATTTTCCTTTCCCCAAACACAATGTAATCTCCACAAATGGAGTCCCATTATGCTCTGAATTAAAAATCAATCCAACAGTCAGAAAAATCCTCTTATTTTCTCTCATTTGTAGATAATTTGATAAATCACGTTAGCAGCTCCACACACACAAATTAACTTCAAAACGCAAAGCGCTGGGCATGAACTTGTGTGCATGCCCAGACACATTTCTGTTCTAAGTTTTGTTTATATGTGGCTTATTATTATGAATCTCAGGATAATGATGATATTAATTTAATGCATCTAGGAAATTAGATAAAAAGTGACGAGCAGTTGCTAATGACTCCCTGACATCATTGTCCTTCGTCACAACTCTAACGGCTCATAATTTGGATGACCTACTCCGTCACTGACATTCTGGTTTCTGTTCACTCAATTTAAAAATTCCTTTTTAAAGCAATCTTGACACTTGTATTTATAGTTGTCCTGTCTTTTTTTCCACTGTGGCAGCTTTTAAACTGTTAGTGTGAAATAAATGCAAGTGCATACGTACCACACTTGACAGATTTATCATTTCATTGCTGTGCGTGTGCTCTCACTATAGTTTTGCTTCCTTTATGAGCATACGAGTTTGGGTGATCAATAATAGTTGATATTGTGTTGTCACTCCACTACACAGTGACATATACCACACTAATTTTTAACTACCTCCACTCCCTACAGTGATGGATGGTGATTATATGTTATGATACGATCAGTGATGATTTTCCTGAACAGACTAAAATAGCGGGAACAAAAAAAGGAATATTAGATAAAGTGAAAAAAGAATCTGAAATATAAAGAAAGGGAAGTCGTGAATAGATCCTAATATGAAAGGGATGAATCATTAAATGTATCAATTCTTTCCAGTTCAGTTATTTTCCCCACTCATGACTCAGATTGAAATAAAACAGGGGCATCCAGAGGAGTATGGGTGGCTTACGACACCAACTGTCTGCCATCTATAATCCAGTTTTGAGATCCCTTCCCAGACGCCTTAAGGCTCACTCACATCCTGGGCCACTGGACCTCAGGAAATCACATGATAGGGTGGGGCTAGGTTTCACTATGAGCTCACCCGAAACGCTGTGACGTAGGCTAGAATCATGGCAGCAGTCAATGACGGTCCAGGCGTGGGATTTCTCTCGTGGAAATATGCACATTATCTTTTCCTTTCTATTGGTAGGTGGCACAGTGCACTGTGGCAAGTAAGCAAGCTAGAAGACTGGCAAAGTTATGGAAGAAACACATTAACAAGAGAATTCTGAGTGAAACCAAAGTTACTTTCCCTAGTAACTAGTTACTTAGAAAGTAACGAGTAACTTGAAGTAACTGAGTTACTTTTGAGAGAAGTAACTAGTAATGTAACTAAGTTACTATTTTAAAGTAACTTACCCAACACTGCATCTAACTGACTGGGATCATGTATAACCTCAGATGTGTTTATATGTGCTGTTGAAATATTTTCAATCATAAAATATTTTTCCTACTATGAATGTCTCAGTTACTTCACAGGAGCTGGCCCACTGGCCATGAAAAGTCGTGCTGAAATATTTGTGTTTTCTGACATAAAGTTTCAGTTTATTGTAATTTTTTTACTTTGTCACTGATGTTTTGTCTTTGTGTGTTATGATGTTTTGCAGCGAGCTTGCTACAGGCCAAAATGTGTTGGTCAAACAGCAGCTGCAAATACGCTGATGCTGATCTTTACATCCCATAAAAATTAAACCTATTTTCTTTACAGACATTTATTTCCTTAAATTTTGTTTTAAATGGAAACATAGAGGGATAAAGAGATGAAAAACACACCCTGACTACGGTGGCTTGGTAACTTCATTGGAACACAAGTATTCACTCAAACATAAAAAGTACACTTCTTGGCTGAGGTCCTTGAGAAGATTTTTTTTCTTTTAATGACTGTCATTTATAAATTTCACCTTCTTTCGGAAGAAAATTCAAGGCTCCCTGTAGCACTGAGGCCATTTCACTCAAGGTGACTAATGGCCTCCTGATTGCTGCAAACACGTTGGACAGTCTGATCTTAATTTCTGTGAAACCGTCATACTCTTGACCACAGCATTATGAGCACTATGAATTATGTTAGGGTCCTCAACAGTACTTTTAATTGATTTGCTGCTTTCGCTCTAAAATGGTGTTGTTTGTGAAAAATCTCTTTATTGGATTTATTGTTAGGTTTGGGGAATTATTTCAATCTTGTTGGAGCCTGAATGTTTCCTGTGATTGTCTGGATCAGTGTGTAGTTACTGATGATTTAATAACAAGAGTGAAGAAAAATGTTTTAAACTTTAGTCAAAGCTGATTTTTTTACAGGGCAATCTAGTAAAAAAATGATTTTCATTTACACCGTTAGTGAAGTTAATTCAGTGGGAGTGTTGTTTTCCTGTTTGAAAACCTGAGTTTCTAACAAAAACTACAGGAAAATTCTGTATTCAAGAAATCATCTTTACATACAACTGAAAAGCATAAAAAATACATTTTTATACAGCATAATAAACTGTTTAAAGTAAATAGTGACATACTGACGACCCTGCTGCTAGTAGTCAGGTTCAAATGTGGAACAGGTGTGTTGAATTTGGTGTTAATGCTCTCACACTGATCACTGGAGGTTTAACATGGCACATCATGACAAAGAATTCTCTGAGGATCTGAAAAAAAAACCAATTGTTACTCTGCATAAAGATGGCCTAGGGCAGGGGTGTCAAACTCCAGTCCTTAAGGGCCAGCATCCTGCTTGTTTTTGAGATATCCCTGCCCTACCTGCTGCTGATAATCTGGATCAGGTGTGCTTTTCCAATAAGTAGCTACAAGGGCAGGTTAGTTGGAAAACCAGCAGGACAGCGGCTCTCGAGGTCTGGAGTTTGATACCTGTGGCCTAGGGTATAGGGATGGGTATCCGGTGCCATCATGGATACCGGTTCTGACATAAACGGTAGTAACCAGACGGAAAAGCAGCGCACATTTCGGTGCTTTATTTTGGTGCTTTTTTCCCCTGAAATGTCACACACTTTGGATTCCAGCCAATCATTTTACATTTGCAAGCGTAGTAGGCGGGCCCAGGTACGTACGTTCTTTTAGAGCAGAGCTACAGATTAAAAACACCCAAGGTGAAGCGGTCAAAGTCTGGCTGTACTTCACAGCAAAAGATGCAAACTCAGCAGCCTGCAACAAGTGCTTTAAGGTGATACTGTGCAAAGGAGGTAACACCTCGAATCTGATGAAATACCTGGCGACGCATAGCGTTTTTTTAAAAGCCGAGAAATGCGCCGTATTTGATAGCTTGCTACGAGACCTCACATCGAGCACATTGGGTGTGGTGCCTGTTATCGGACCCGGAGTTAGCAACATCCCCCAAAAACCCGAAGAGGAGAGTCCTGGCCCCTAGCCCTGCCAGTGTAGCAGAAATGATGACGGATGATGATGCAGCAGCAGCCGTTCTTCTCTGCGTGAGTAGCTTAATGTTGTTCGTGTGTAATTTATGTTGAGTAGCTAAACATGAGAGGTTTTTGGACAAAGTTGGTGTGTTTTTTTCCATTGTTTAAGCACTGCTTCCACCCAAGAGTGATACCATATATGCCCCATAGCTGCAGAAAAGGCTAACATTGTTATCTTTTTACAAAAAAACAGCTAAACATGAGAGGTTTTTGGACAAAGTTTGTGTTCTTCATTCTTTAAGCACCGGTTCGAGCACCATTTAAGCACCGGCACTGTTTCAAAAGTACCGGTTTGGTACTGGTATCGGATAAAAAACCTAAACGATACCCATCCCTATTAGGGTATCAGAATATTGCCAACACCCCAAGACTGAGCTGCAGCACCGTGGCCAAAACCACCCTACAGTAGTTTAACAGGTTCCACTCAGAACAAACCTCGCCATGGTCGACCAAGAAGTTGACTGCATATTCTCAGTGTCATATCCAAAGGTTGTCTTTTGAAAATAGATGTATGAGTGCTGCCAGCATTGCTGTAGAGGTTGGAGGTGTGGAGGGTCCGCCTATCAGTGCTCAGACCATACACCACACACTGCATCACATGGCTGTTGTCCCAGAAGGAAGCCTCTTCTACAGATAATGCACAAGAAAGTCGGCAAACAGTTTGCTGAAGACAAGCAGACTAAGAAGTGGATTCCCTGTGTTCTGATGAGACCAAGATAAACGTATTTGGTTCAGATGGTGTCAAGGATGTGTGGTGGCACATCCCCCCCCCCCCTTTCAGAAATTCGGGACAGTATTCCAATATGATAATATGATTCCAGTATGATCCAATATGACAACCCCAAACACACCTCCAAAACGTAGGTGGGTAGTCAAGTACTGGTAAAAGTACTTGACTACCCAACCATGTTTCCATACCCAAAAGAGTTAAGGCAGTGTTGGAAAATAATGGTTGCCACACACAAAAATGACACTTTGGCCAGGTTTGGACATTTTCACGTAGGGGTGTACTCACTTTTGTTGCTGGTGGTTTAGACATTAATGACTGTATGTTGAGTTATTTTGAGGTGACAGTAAATTTACATTGTTATACAAGCTGTACTGACTACTTCACATTGTATCAAAGCATCATATCTTCAATGTTGTCCCATTAAAAGATACAATAAAATAGCTACAAAAATGTGAGGGGAGCAAGCACTTTTGTGAGATACTGTATTTGGTCATTTTTTAAAAAGTTTTAGTAGGATGTTTGTTAACAACAGTTATTTCGGCTCAGTTTATTTCTGCAGTACATTATTTTACAGCATATACATTTACAATAAACCATTCCGAGAAATAAAGTTGCTGTCAATCAGCCCCTTCCCACGTGGCGTTGCATCAATATTGACACGATCCCCAGAACCATGATTTACAGACAGATGTAGGCACTCACTGTTGTGTCTCCTGACATCTTCTGACCTACTCCATGTATACTGATGATGACTTGAGCCAGAAATGTACATAAGACCTGTTGTCATTGATTTCCAGTCTAGTTTTCACACCTCATGTCACAATCCTCGGTCTTTTGACCCAGCATTTTGAGTTTTAGTTTATTTTTGATGTTTATAGTTTATGTTTAAGTTCATTAGGTTATCTAAGTTCATTTGTTTATTAGTCTCCCTTTGGCCTTTGTGTTTCATGCTGCATGTCTTATGTTGTCAAGTTTGTATTGTCATGTCTGTGTCTCATGTTTCCTCTTTTATTTTGAAGGTCCACGTCCTACGTCAGTGTAGTCAGCTTTGCTTCCTTTGGCTCGTTAGTGTCAGCTGTTTCCCCAGGTGTTTCCACTTCCCCTAATCACCCTAGTGTGTATTTAGTCTGTGTGTTTCTGTTCATTCTCTGTCAGGTTGTCTGTTGTTCATGTCATGTTCTCCACGCCAGGTTTTTCATGTTGCTTGTTTCGTTCTCCCAGTTTAGGTTAATGTCAGTTTTACTTCAGTTTGCCTTGCCATTTGTTTGTACCTGTTTTACCTGCCTCGTTAATAAACGGCTCGCTTCTTGTTAACATTCAAGTTTTGGGTCCTTTTTGTCAATCCATACAGTCTGCCTCTGTCAGACACCTCAGCCTTTTCTCCCTGTTTCGCTTCCTTAAGAATGTTTTCTTTACAGCTACGTTTCCACTGAGACTCTTTCTAATGTGGCTTCAGTGAACAGTAGAGTGAGTGAAGGTCCAGATGCAGCCCTCAGGCCCTGCTTCAGGCCTTTACAGGATTTTTTTTTCCTATTTATGAAGGGCATGACTGTCAGAAACTGTTCATCTCCCGCAGATTTGTCCTTTGTCCTCCTCCACTTGTACAGTTTCAATTTTCTTAAAGATGTACTTACACCAATCCAAGATATGCCAAGTTTTTAGCCAACAACTCCCCGGGAAATGCCTTTTTCTTCTTCTACTTCTTTTTGTGTGAAGTGTTCCATCCCTTTAGTTAGGTTCCTTTTTTAATCTTGAACGATTCATTATGTGAGATGTTTTCACTACTAGCAATAATTTTGTTTCTTACTGAAAATCCACAGCTTTAATTCAGTTTAAAGGAAAAAAAAATTAAATTTGAATTTTTTGTAAACATTTAAAGGGTATTATTTGTATTTCTACAAGTCTAATTTATATTGATAATATTTCTTTTTTTTTTTTGTACACATCATATTCAGATTTTAATCACTCTTGTGAACTTTGTGGGATGCAAACTTCACAATTTTAGGTCCTGAGATATTTAATTTAATATTGTGTTTAATGCCACACCGCCCGTTCTGAATAGTCTTGTGCCTGTGTGTGTTTGTTGTACATGCCTGCATGTCTGCCGGCCTACCTGTCTGTCTGTGGTTGAATAAAGGAGTATTCTGTATTTCCTTATTGTTGTCTCCCTACGCTGCTGTTTCTCTGACCTTCTATTGTGAGTTGCTTGGAGACTAACAGAAAAGAGGTGCCGTCCAAACCCTTATATCCTTTCTTCCCTCCCCTCCTCCACACATCTTTCCATCCATCCATCATCAATCCCCTTATCCCATTCATATCTCAACTCCTTTGCCCCTTCATGCCTTCATTTCTGTCGCTTCCTTAAGATATCAAATGTGCTTTCTGTGTGTTCTAGTATACACAGCACCAGGTCGTCCTCCCATACAATGTTGGTGATGTCTGGGTAATAGGGTGCTCAGACTCTCTCTCTCTCACACACACCCTTTATTCACAGCTTTTCATTGTCCCCACTCTCTCATTCACACGGTGCGAGACACTGGCCTTGGGATAGATGCATGTTAGACCTTTTTTGCCCTGTAAAACATTTGATTTCTACCATCTGCTTCAGTGTTTGTGTGTCTGCAAGTATTTATGCACATATTACAACAGCTCAAAGTGAGTCTATATGGCTAAGAGTGGAATTGATCACCCTCCGCAGCTGAGTGGCCGTCATCATTTGTATACCAACACAAGCACCAGCTATAGCACATTTTGATTGATTCCCATTTGTTGCGTCTCTGTTTTTCACCTGTGTTGCCAGGACTGAATGGGAGGAATATGTCACATAGTGATCTTTCTTCTCTTAACAAGCCAATTTATCAGGTGGCTCCTAGGTCCTTGGTGGACGTGGGTCTTTTCATTATCCAGTCGCTCCCTCCTTTCCTCTCCCTATTTATCTGCCAATTCAAAGAAAACCTTCAACAGAAAAACTAAAAAAATAAATCATAGAAAACCTTTCCTTATAAAGAAAAGAGTGGCAAATGACAAGAAAGGCAGCACTTCTTTTCTTTGCAATAGGACAAAAGAGAAAAGAGGGTGACGATGACTCCTTCTTAATTAAGGAGAAGATATAGCAGAGAAGATGGTTCTAATTAAGAGGATCCTGCAAGGTGAGGAGGTGATGCAGCGGAGCAAGACTGAGGAGGGATACCAAACAAAACGTTTTTAGTTTAGCATCCAAAAATGCAGATGGAAGCAATGCTGAAATCTGAGAAATGTTCATTAAATGCTTTGCTTTGCCTTGCATAATTACCAGCTTTTGTGCCGTTTGAATAGTGTGGATGACTTCCTAGCGCCGACTTCCTGAGCCAGGCTCCTGGGTGATGGAATATATTTTCCCAACAAGTGCTGAGCCCGTTTTTCTCTCCCCGAGCCCCGGAGGCTGACACCTGGTAACAAGAATGTAGCTGCTGCCCCTTCTGCCTTTATCCTCAAGGCTCATTCAGCTAATCAGCAGCAGGTTAGACAGAGAGGCATGAAAGCAAGAAAAGACAGGGGTGGAGCAGATGCAGACTGGATGGTTAATTAAAATGATCAGTGCTGTAATAAGAAACCCATAAAAGAGCATCTTAATTAGCCTGTTTTGTGAATATTTTTCCCTGTAGATTGTCCTCTCTCTTGTTGCGATTGGTTATATGTCTTAGATATTTCAACACTGTTAAGTGTTTTGGCAAACGTAGATTAAAACCAAAGACATAAAGAGAATAAATTTAGATTATAACCCACAAATGTCTTCACAAACTTCACCTTACATTTGAACATGCTGGGTTGGCTGAAATGTTGCCATATTTCAATCTTCTTAAACCTAACAAAGTTGTTAGTCCATAAAAATAACCAGTGAGTGAAAGTAAAAGGATGAAAATGAAATTAAGTAAAGTGGAGCAAGTGAGAAACAAAGGCACAAAACAGACGCAAACTATGTAGGACCATATGTCTTTATGTCGGACATTTATCTGTGTGGCTTGGTTTGGATTAAAGTATTTTCTCCATAATATGTATGTAGCTTTTGCCCTTATGTTGAATGGAGACATGTGTTGTGTGTGAACATAAGCAGGTGGGCCCATAACAGGTGTGCGTCCAGGTTCACTGGTCATTATAACCCAGCCATGCTCCTGTTGCTCCTAATGTGAGCTAATGTGGTCAGCTTCAAATATCTTCAAAAACACGCCTTGTGTGTAACGTTGTGATGCGAGTAGCATTTGCCTAAACCACAGTATTTGTTAAACTGGGATGAGAAAGTGTTGGCTGTAATTTATACATGTAACTTTGTCAGGACCCCCTTTACATAATGCCCTCTGTGTTCCATTAACTAAATACCAAACTGCACCTATAAACCTAATCCTGACACGAGTTGTAAAACCAAATCGTAATCTTCCAGTAGCCCTTTAGGCCTGTCCTCTGAAACATGACTCCACTGGTTGTTTTTGGCAGCAGCACATCTCTGTGACCTCTAGCTGTCGTGTAAGACAGGATCAGTCTTTTCAGCACACGGCCCAAAACAGCATATATTTAGGCTGAGCTAACACTAGCCTTTAGTGGGTGTAGTAATTATGACAAGCACAAAGGAGGAAGTTATGTGAGGTGGCTACAGAGTGAGTAAGTGAACAAAACATGGCCTTTAACACAGGACAGAGCTGTTTTCTACCAACAGTCAAGGATAGTTGTTTTAGCAGTGGTAAAGCTTTATACCTGCAGTCTTCCTAATGGCCATCAAAAGGAAGGCTCTTGGAAAATGGCCTTGGCTTCTTTGTATCGGGACCTCAGCAAACACTTAACTAATGAGTTTATGGTTTTAGCTGCTAGTTCCTATTACTGAACACAAAGTTATAGTTGCTATAGTAAACTGTCATGAACCAGGCTGAATGCATAGGGAAAAAAAGCAGGGACATCAATTCAGTTTCAATTTCATTTTAATTTGCCTCAAGCCACTTTATCCCTCTCAAGGCAGGCGTTGCAGATTTGCAACAAGTAAAAGCTAACAACCTGATTACCCCACATACATATTTTATGAGTTTTTTTTTATTCAGAAGTACCACTGCAGGTATTCTTTTGTGCATAAACAACAAAAACTTAATTTGAGCCTGAGAGGGTTAAATTTTAAGGTAAGGACAATGATAAAGAGAAATCCCCAACATTCAAACAACCCCTGCTGACAGCGGGAAAGAAAAACTCCCTTTTAACAGGAAGAAAAAACAGAGGAAGTGAAAAGGCATGAAATGTTTCATGGAAAACAAACCTCATAACACATTTAATTACATATGCAGTAAGCTTGTCAGCAATTAAGAAAAATGGCTGGCTGGTCCGCACATGTACTGTATATGAAGATTTCTCATGTGACATCATACACACATTAAACGTGATATAACCACTGGTTGCTAAGGTAACATGCAATGTTTCTGTCTAACTGGGTGAAACTAGATATAAATAAATACTCACTAACTACTAGCTGAGCTGTACTGCAGCTTGAAATACTTGTTGGCGAATACACATTTTCCTTTATGAAAGGTCTTTGCGGACTGGTCTCCAGGCCTGTGTAACTGGGGCCCTCTCTACACGATCCCAGATTGTCACCGTGGTCGTAACATGTTCAATGTACAAATAAATGTTATGTGGTAGTTAAGTGACACCAATCATTCCCAGCGAGTCCCTCCCCTTATCCCAACAACCACACAAACAGAAAGTAGAAGCTGGTCTAAAAGATGAATGTAGCTTCTGGTTCTGAAAATGAAGACCATAAACTTGCATTCTTTTCTTGATCAGCAGGGGGCAACACCTGTTTTTTCCAGATGACTTCCATTCATAAAAGCCTATCCAGTCAAACGATCACTGTGAGATCACTGAGAGTTGAAGAACTGTCAAAATTATTTCATGTGTAATAAAATGATCAGTGTGGCAGCTCTACCAGGTGTAACAATTAAGTTTAATATCCAGGCATCCACCAAAACAGAATGACGTTTAACGGAGTTTGAAGCTAGCAGGGAGTTAGCTCGCTAGTTTCCACCCCGTCATAATATACCATGTTCTGACTGAGGGATTTCTGAAAAATTTAAATGTACAGCTTTGCTATCACTTCCGACATAAATGATGACAGAAAACTAAACAGTATTGATGTTTGTAGGGTTACTGAAGTTGGGCTAGCTGGTAAAAAATGATGTGCTATGTGGTGGCTAGCGACACAGCTATGGTTAGTATAATATAAACACAGTGAAGCTGGAGGATGAACGCTAACTTTTTTCCACTTGATAAAGCTTAACTGGAGGGTTCCTGATGGTTAGAGACAAATGCAATTGCATGGCAGGATGCTAAACGGGCCAAACTTCAGCCAGGAGAACAACTGAGATAATCCATCCACAATACGAGGTTAGTCATTAATATACTGATGCATGGGTTGGGTTGTTAAGGTTTAAAAAACTAAGCCTTTAAAACGTGCTGCCGATGAATAGTAGTAATAAAAACCCAGAGAGGCTGACAGTGATCACTGACTTTTTTAGGGGCTTGTTCAGATTAAATATGTAGCCGGGTGGAAGTTCGATATTATGGGACATGCCACTGGATGGCACTGTTTTTCTTTTGGGGTACCTCTGAGAGCGGAAGGGATCATGGGGATCTACGGAGACATGCACGAGTGCTAGCTTGCATTGGTGTTATGTGGGTGTGCAATGCCTTTTTTCGCTGCGTGATCTGTTTTGAACGCAAAGTGTGCAACAGTTAAGGCACCAGGAGTAGCTTCCACCAACTTCGCCGTTCGTCTCAGAGGGATCCATATTCCGTTTTCTGCTGGATTAATGCACTGTATGTATTTGAGTTCACACTTGTATTATACTATCTCTGTGGGTAAGAGGGAAATGTACCGTGTTAACTGTTTAATCTTGGCTCTGTATCTATGCAGGAGAAGCCACTACAGTTATTTTTGCACTGCTAAGTTTTGTTTTATTTATGTTTGGGTTTATATCAGACACGAAATGACGCTAGATGTCCTTGAGTTCCAGATGCTGATAAAGTTGGGGAAATAACCTGCAGTAGCAGTGGGTTACCAGAGCACAAAGCTGTTACTGGATAGGAGCTGTCTGTAACAATTTTATTTCTTTATTTTTACAACCTTGTTATTTTCTTCTGAGCACTTACTTTATCATTCAGATTAAAAGAACCCCAAAGATAATCTGTGTTCTGGGCTGGTTAATTTAGCCAGGCTACACAATTTGGTACCAGGAGTGGGGTATCTGCAAAAGTGGCAGCTCAGCGATTTTGTTTTTTATGGGTTTCCGTTTAAGTAGGTTATTTTACGGTGCAAGAAATAACTGTAGTGGTGGTCACCTGCGACGCGAGGGATTGGAAAGGATCGGACGATTGAGTCCATACCAGAGGTGTGCAGAGGAGCAGTGGCCAGTCTTTCCAGAAGAGGGTGATTTCGATCGAGGGAAGGATTCTTTCCAGAGGAGAAGAGGACATCAGTGGCACCTAGCTGAATAGACTGCTAAGGCAATTTCTGCATCCTGACCAAAGACTAATCTGGACACAGACATTTCATTATGTCAGACACAAACAGTGACGATGACCAGGGTTTGGCGGGGGCCACCGCAAGGGACCCTGTCACTGAGCTTCAGGCAAAATTGTCAGAACTGAGTAACAAACATGACCAGGCTATGGCCAGGATAACTGCTTTGAGTGACGGGGCAAGTAGGTCATATGTATATCTGCCGCGAGAGCGACCTATTCAACCCTTTAGTGGGGATGCAACCGTAGATGGACGTTCTGTAGAGGAGTTTATTGATGAAGTACAGAGGGGTATCAGAACTAGAGGCTTGGGTAATGATGATCAGGTTGACTTCATTTTTTCCCTCCTCAGGGGTTCTGCACTTGAAGAGATCAAGTTATGTACTGGGGGAGAGCAAATTGAACCCGAAGAAATATTTTGTTTTCTCAGAGAAGCTTATGGTGAGAGGCGCAGTGTAGCACAGTTACTGCAAACCTTTTTTAGCCGTTTCCAGCTAGAAGGTGAAGATTTCTTTGAGTACTCACACGCTCTGTCCCAGATCCTCCGCTTAGCCCTTAAACAAAGGCCTGATGCAGTACAAGACACAAAGATGGCAGTTAGAGACCAGTTTGTGGAGGGAGTAAGAGACTCCACTCTGCGAAGGGAGCTTCGCAAGATGGTGAGGGAAAAGCCAGAGTCTACACTTTTTGATGTACGTCAGGAAGCAATTGCTTGGTCGATGGAAGAAAAACCTAGTGGCACCAGAGTTGCCAAGAGCAGGCCCATATTAAGTGACAGTGCGGTTGCAAGGGATCAGAGTACCCGTGAAGCTCCAGATAGGTCATCTGCAACTCTAGATGAAATCCTTAAGGTGGTTTCTGAGCAGGGCAAGGCTATTGGGGAGTTACTCAGTGTGGTTAGGGAGAGTGTTACATCCGGAGAAAGGGCCCCTAAACGTGGGATTCCCAGATCAAAGTTCCAGTTCACTGATGATGGGAAGCCCATCTGTTTCAAGTGTAAGGGAGTTGGACACATTGCTAGGGAGTGCAAAACCCTTAAGCAAGGAGCTTCTCCAGTTTCTGTTCCTGCACCTGGTCAGGGAAACTAGCCACCTCGGTTGCCAAGAGCCGGGCAATTCGAGGGGAGACTACTGGCTCAAAGACCCTAACTCGTGAGAGATTTTTTGACAGAGCAGTTGGTAAATGTCCTGAAGTTGAAATTGAGGTGGGAGGGATTAAGGCTAGAACCCTTTTGGATACAGGGAGCCAGGTTAGCACCATCTCAGAGGCATTTTTCCGACAACACCTAATGGGTGAAGATGATGATGTAACCCCTACAGCTAAATGGCTTAAATTGACTGCAGCTAACTCATTGCCAATTCCTTATATAGGTTACATTGAGCTGGATGTGCAGGTCATGGGGTTAACAGCGCAGGAGTGTGGGTTTTTGGTAGTCAGGGACCCCGCCCCAGAACCAGGAGGGCCACAGGACCAAGAGCTAATGTCAGCTAAAGTTAAGGTGCAGGAAAATGATGTGGAACAGCAGGTGGGAAAAGGTGCCAGCAGACTAGAGGGATCCCCCCCTGTTCTTGTTGGAATGAACATAATAAAGAGATGTAAGGAGCTAGCCATTGCTAGTTTTGATTCAACTCTCGGAGGAGAGTTAAATGCTGCTTGGGGAGAAGCTTTTCAGAGGGTGCAAGCCTGCGAAGTATTAGAGAGGTCATCCATTGCCCGGTTAGCTGGTAAAAATACTGTACACGTGCCAGCATCATCCGTGGCCACAGTATTTGCTAGAGGGCTTGGGAAAGTTTCAGATGACCAGACCTTAATGTTACTTGAGCCAACCAACACGCTCGTTCCCAGTGGTTTGGTTGTTGTTCCTACTCTTGTTGAAACTGACAGGCACGTGTTTCCAGTTCAAGTTGTGAACTTCTCTCAGGAAGATGTGTGGTTGGCTCCCCGGACCAGACTTGGTATGCTTACTGTAGTGGAGTGTGTTGAAAATGCAGCTGAGGTGCAGTTTAATCGTATCTCTGCTGACCACGAGGAAGTGTCACTGAATAAGGAAGGGGCTAAAGAATCTGATGGTGAACTGAAATTGCTGATAGAGCAGCTGAGCATTAGTGGCTCCCAAGAGGAACAGACCAAATTAGCTGCACTTTTGGCTCAGTATGCAGATGTTTTTGCTTTCAAGGATGAAGATCTAGGTTATACAGAGAAGATCAGTCATGAGATACACCTAGTCGATGATGTCCCGGTCACTCAGGCCTACCGACGGATACCTCCAACACAGTACAAAGAGGTGCGAGAACACATAACCCAGCTTCTGAAAAAGGGTGTGATCAAAGAAAGCACTAGTGCCTATGCATCGCCCATTGTGCTGGTGAGGAAGACAGACAACAGCTTGAGGTTATGTGTCGATTACAGGCGGCTAAATGCCAAGACCAGACGTGATGCCTTTCCTTTGCCCCGTATAGATGAATCCTTTGATGCATTACATGGTGCAAGGTTTTTCTCGACTATCGACCTGGCAAGTGGCTATCATCAAGTGGCAGTTCACGAAAGAGACAGGCACAAGACTGCTTTTACAACCCCATTTGGGTTGTTTGAATATACCAGATTGCCCTTTGGTGTGTGTAACGGTCCAGCCACTTTCCAAAGACTCATGCAGGCCACTATGAGTGACTTAATCCTTCAGATCATGCTCGTGTACCTAGATGACATATTAGTCTACTCATCAACTTTTGAAGACCATTTGACACGTCTTCAGACAGTGTTGCAGAGACTCAGGGAAACTGGGCTGAAGGTTAAGGTGGAGAAATGTCATTTTCTCCAATCTAGTGTACGCTTTTTGGGTCACCAGATCTCAGCTGAAGGGATAGGTACGGACCCAGACAAGATAGCTGCAGTGAGGCAGTGGCCAGTACCCACCACAGTTAAAGAGCTGAGATTCTTCCTGGGTTTTTGCAGTTATTACAGGAGATTTCTCCATGGATTTTCGCAGCTGGCAGGTCCTTTGCATGATCTGATTAATGCATGGGGCAAGGAGGACAGTCCAGCTAAATATAAAAACTTGCTGGAAAGTGTGTGGACGCCATCTTGTCAAGAGTCATTTGAACAGCTGAAAGAGAAGCTCACGAGTGCCCCCCTACTTGCTTATGCTGATTTCTCACTGCCATTTGTTGTTGAGACGGATGCCAGCAGTTTAGGACTGGGAGCAGTTCTTTATCAGGTGCAGGGTGGCAGGAAACGTGTTATAGCATACGCCAGCCGAAGGTTGAGAAATGCAGAGAGAAATAACAGAAACTATAGCAGCATGAAATTAGAGCTCCTCGCCCTTAAATGGGCTGTGTCTGAGAAGTTTAGGGGGTATCTCTTAGGCTCCAAATTCACAGTTGTGACAGATAACAACCCCCTCTGCCACCTGAACTCAGCAAAGCTGGGAGCCATTGAACAGCGCTGGGTTGCCCAGTTAGCGCCATTTGACTTTGAGGTGCAGTATCGTCCTGGTCGGTGTAACACAGCAGCCGATACCCTCTCTAGACAGCCATTAGCAGGGGAGCCCCAGCCTGCAGGAGATGAGGAGGAGTTTGATGGATGCATATCCATCTGTAACCTTGTCAGCAGAGGGACAACGCTAGGCCTGGACTTAGTAAGTGCAGGTGTAAAATGTTGTCAGGTGAGGCAGGCCCGGGTCACAGCAGTTGAGCAAGACACCCATTTTACTGATTCCCAAGGGAATACACCCACTCTGCCAGGGTATTCTAAGGAAGAGTTGCGACAGTTTCAGTGCTCTGACCCTACTATCAAGTCCTTTAGGCAGTTTTGGGACAAAAAGAAGAAACCCACACACCAGCAGAGGAAAGGTTTGGCTAAGTCTGTGATTTCTCTGCTCCGGCAGTGGTCACGTATCATGGAGTTGGAGGGATTGTTGTATCGGGTCATTGAGGATGGACATTTGGGGAGGTGTCAGCAGCTCCTTTTGCCAGCTTGTTTAAAGGAAGCTGTACTGGGGAGTGTGCATGATCAGATGGGGCATCAGGGGGTGGAGCGGACCCAGAATCTGTTAAGACAGAGATGTTTTTGGGTTGGTATGTATGAAGAAGTGGACCAGTGGATTAAGAAATGCTACAGATGTGTGCTTACTAAGTTGCCACAGCCCAAGATTCATGCCCCTGTCAAGCCTTTTTTGGCCACTAGACCTCTTGAAGTGGTTGCAGTAGATTTTAGCATGTTGGAGCCAGCCTCAGATGGACGGGAAAATGTGTTGGTGGTTACAGATGTTTTCACCAAGTTCACACAAGCTTTCCCCACACGCGACCAGAAAGCTGATACAACTGCTAAGATTTTGCTTAGAGAGTGGTTCATGAGGTATGGCGTACCAGAGAGGTTACATTCTGATCAGGGCAGAAATTTTGAAAGTGATGTGATTCAGGAACTGTGCAAGTTATATGGGGTTAAAAAAAGCCGTACTACACCACATCATCCCCAAGGTAATGCACAATGTGAACGTTTCAATAGGACACTTCATGACCTATTGTGTACCCTCCCACCTGACAAGAAACGCCGTTGGCCTGAGTATTTGCCAGAATTGGTCTATGCGTACAATGTGACTCCCCATGCCACCACAGGGCACTCGCCGTATTACCTCATGTTTGGCGTGCACCCCCACCTTCCTGTAGATGCTTTACTGGGGCAGGAGCAGGTGCTTGATAAGAGACATGACTGGCTGGTTGTGCATCAGCAGCGCTTAAATGAAGCACATAACAGAGCAAGGCAGTACACGGAGCAGAAAGCAGCGGAAAGGCTTGAGCTGGACAAAACCCGAGTCTATTGCCCCCCTGTTGAAGTAGGTCAGTTAGTTTATCTGCGACACTGGCCCCAAGGCAGGAACAAAATTCAGGACGCCTGGAGCCCTGTGGTTTATAGGGTTGTCGAAGTCCAGGGCAGCACACATGCAGTGGAGCCGGTGGAGGGTGGGCCAGTAAAACGGGTTCACAGAGCTAACCTTAGACCTTGTATTGGCCCAATTCCTGCACCCAGGAAAAAGAACAATAATGAATCCCCTGTGGTAGTGAGTCCTAGGACAGAAGAGAAAACAGGCTGTTCAGTTCCAGATCCTGAGTATGTGTTGTTCGGAGAAACCTCATACCCAAGTGCAGAGCAGGGGTCTGATGAAGCAGTTCAAAGCAGTGACATTTCTGAGTCTGTAAACACTGATGATGCTCGTGTTACTGTACCATCTGACTCTGAGCAGGTGTCCACACCAGAGACAGTTGCTACTGAAACTAACAGGGATATTGGGGTCATTCCACCAACACCAGTGCCCCGTCGGAGTAAAAGAGCTAATGCTGGAGTGCATTCAAACCCTTACCATGTCCCTGTATCAGCATGTCATGCCATCACCTTGAGCCCTGAGGTACTGTCTCAGTTGTTGACTAATTTGGGTACTGCTCTCTTTAAGGAAGCAGTGCATGAGTTGAGATATACCAATTGAGTCACCGAGGACGTTGACTCTTAAGCAGGGGAGTATGTAGCCGGGTGGAAGTTCGATATTATGGGACATGCCACTGGATGGCACTGTTTTTCTTTTGGGGTACCTCTGAGAGCGGAAGGGATCATGGGGATCTACGGAGACATGCACGAGTGCTAGCTTGCATTGGTGTTATGTGGGTGTGCAATGCCTTTTTTCGCTGCGTGATCTGTTTTGAATGCAAAGTGTGCAACAGTTAAGGCACCAGGAGTAGCTTCCACCAACTTCGCCGTTCGTCTCAGAGGGATCCATATTCCGTTTTCTGCTGGATTAATGCACTGTATGTATTTGAGTTCACACTTGTATTATACTATCTCTGTGGGTAAGAGGGAAATGTACCGTGTTAACTGTTTAATCTTGGCTCTGTATCTATGCAGGAGAAGCCACTACAGTTATTTTTGCACTGCTAAGTTTTGTTTTATTTATGTTTGGGTTTATATCAGACACGAAATGACGCTAGATGTCCTTGAGTTCCAGATGCTGATAAAGTTGGGGAAATAACCTGCAGTAGCAGTGGGTTACCAGAGCACAAAGCTGTTACTGGATAGGAGCTGTCTGTAACAATTTTATTTCTTTATTTTTACAACCTTTATTTATTCAGATTAAAAGAACCCCAAAGATAATCTGTGTTCTGGGCTGGTTAATTTAGCCAGGCTACAAATAGAACAACATACAAAGCATTAGAACATGTTAAAAACCCAACAGCCTTAATAAACGCAAAGTAGTTTGGACCTGGAAACAGGGTTCACACGTTATCAAGTAAAAACCAGACATGGTTTGAAAATTATGGTCATAGTTAGAGTCAGAGAAGTAGGACTATCCTGACTATTCCACTGACATACAACACAAATGTACACACACACACTCACACAGAGCCAGATTTCAGGGCCATTTCTAACTTGGGTGCATGAGATGAGGGTAGCCACATGACTCATGATTCATGAGGACGCTCATAGAGCTGTCACACTGGAGGCAGGTGTCTCTTTCTGTCTCGCTCTCCAGCACACACAAACAGAAAAAGGGAGACTGATCTCATCGCTAAACACTGCAAGATGGTAGTCGGATGGCTGGCAGAGGAGTCTTGTTGCCAGTCACAGGACTTGTGCTCACATACACACTGACGTGGAAGCTTTTTCTTTTTTAAAGGATGAGTTGAAAACTGATCAAGCTGGCAAAGCTTTAGTATCATTCTAAAAGTTATGGCCTGTCTTGGTGATAGATGGCTCCACTGCGGTGTTGGCCAGTTCTCTCTGTGGCCACATTTGTCTCTAATTCCAACATGATTTAATTACTGGGCCCATTCCCACCCAAAGGTGCTATGACTTACCATTTGCCTACTATAAAAGAAAATGCTTTTACTATCCTTTGCTATTTTTGTGTGTGGAATAAACAGTAGTGATTGAACCTTTACAGCATACCTATATACTTACTGCTGTGCATAGATTTTACAAAAATCACATTGAACTCTGGAAAAAAATAAAAACTGTAAAAAACAAAAGATGAGAAAAATATATGTCAGTATCTAATTGTTATACTTTAATTTTATAAGTCGTTGCAACAGGATAGTCAGAGAGGTTATGTCTCTGTTTATTTAAAGGGATTATGTTGTTGAGGAGATTATTTATAAGCTGTTGGTTCTGATGAGCTGGAGGTGGGGTTACACAAACGAACCAGGCTGTTGGTAATAATAGACGGAGCGGTGGAGATCCTGTAGCCATTACGTTTGAGAACGAGTCAGCACCAGCTAAAAGAAAATCCTCAAAGTCCTCTTCTCGCTCTCTTTAAAAAAAAAAAAATCTGTTGTGACACAGACTGAAACTAGTGAACTACCAGATGTATCTCTGAGGAGGATTCGTGATCCCCAGAGGATGTATTCTGCTGACAAATTAAATTTATCACAACTTTCAGGTGAGCGAATGAAGCAACTACAGCCACTGAGAGCGAACGATACCATCAATGTGCTGAATCGCTGCTTATTTCGCTCAAGTGCTGGAACAGGACACAAAGCAATGGGTATTTTGAAGAAGACCAAGTTCTATAAATATAGTTAATAAATCACATTATAACAGCATAAAAACACTGAGCAATGCACAATAAAAGTATAAAGTAGATATGTGAACATCCCCCAAAGCCCCCCCCTACTTAATAGTAAGATATATCAAAATAGTGATGTTAGCCAAATCTTCTCATGTGTCAGATTTTAATGCTTGTTAAGTTTTGGTTTGTGTGGAAACTTCTGGAGGGTTGTTGCTGCCCCTCTCCACACATTAAACTGATCTGGAACAAGCAACTGTAGACGGTTAGGCGTCTCATATTCTCATGCAGAAATAGACTGTGACAGGCTGTGAATTCTTCCCCTCGCTACGAGAACAGAATTCTTCCTTTACGCACTTTTTATTGAGACACCAACAGAGGATTTGTGTAAGGAATCTGTGTCACGCAGGACACAATTTGATGAATGTGACACAGTTCTAACACTGGTAACCTCATCCAGGAGCTGCTGCTAGGGTTTCTAGGCTGAACCCCTCCATGCTCATCTACACACAGTTTACACCAACTGCTGTTAAGGTGCTATCTTGTCATTTATATGGGTTGTGTGACTGTACGAAAAATTGATGCAATGCAGTGCTAATGACAGACAATAGGCTTCAATTCACCAAATTCTCTTGTATTAAGAGTTTAATATATAATTTACAGCCTAAATACACCCCTACAAAGCTACTCAAGACATTTTATATTAAAAAATTTGTAACGTTATGGACAGAAGTAAAAAATCGAACGAACCCCTGTGAGAAAGCTCTTGGTGACAGTGGGGAGAAAGAACTCCCTGATTGCAACAGGAAGTAGCAGAAATGGGCTCGTTGAAGGAAGCCACCTGCCAGGACTGGTTGGTATCAGAAAGAGAAGAGACATGACATACAATACTGATGTATAAACATGTTGTGAATGAAAAGAGAGTATTAATAGTACTGCTCATTGCATCATGGGAAATCTGCCAGCAGCCTGACCTTAAGGCAGTATTTTCAACCATTAGGTGTACTGTAATGTTGTGAAGGAGCATTAATTAATCTTACTAAGTAGTTCTTAGTGCCTTGGTGTTTGCTTTTAATACTCTAAGTTGTTTTATTATGTATGTTGTATTCTTGTACAGCACTTTGGTCAACGCTCCTGTTGTAATTAAATGTGCTATATAAATAATTAAACTATTAACTATTAAACTGTACATTTTAAAGCTTTATTTAAGCATTTAATGCAACATGTACAATTAAGAATGTCTTACACGATTACTTTGGTTTATCTAACCAGCGAGACAGATTAAAAAATAATTAATAACAAACTGTGAAAATCAGCGCTCTCAGGTGACACTCAAATGGTGGTTTAGGCAAATAAACCTTTTTTTCTTTTTTATGTAAGGAAAATGTTGCTGCATTGCATTGGTATAATTAAGAAATTGTTTTCTGGTCACCCATAGTCACTCCTAACTATAATCTTGAGCTTTGTACAATAACTAGTGGGCAGAGACAAAATTATGCAACCTGTATAGACAGAAGTCAAAATAGATGAAAGATTATTTTGTTGTAAAGTGAAATTCAGTGTTAAAAAGAAGGAAAACTGTCCGCAGTAGCCATTGGAAACTTTTCAGCCAACAACATTCAACATTCTGCCTAAACACAATGTCATTGCTGTCAGACTATGTCATGGTCCTGGGTCATTTGACCTAGTGTTTTGTGTTTTCCTGTTTTTGGTCATTTTGTACTATAATTTAAGTTCACTTTGTTAGCCTTTAGTTTATGCAATAAGAGTCTAATTATTCTGTTTTGAGTTTCTTGTGCTTCCTGTTTAGTTATTTAGTAGTCTCCCCCTGTGTAGCTGCCCTGGGTGTCTCCCTCCTCCCCCTTCCCCTCCTTTTGTTCTGTGTTTCCCCATCCCCTCACGTGTGTGCTCTCCCCCGTGCTCCTCCGTGTTCTCTCTCTCCCCCTTCAGTCTGCATCTCTGTGCATTTCCTGCTTTATTTTGGAGGTCCGTGTTTCTGGTCATGTATTCTGTTATTCTGTTTTGCTTCCTCTCTGCCTCATCATGTTTGATTAGTGTCAGCTGTGTTCCCTGCTTGTTTGCCTCTTTCTAATTTCCTTGTGTGTGTGTGTGTGTGTGTGTGTGTGTGTGTGTGTGTGTGTGTGTGTGTGTGTGTGTGTGTGTGTGTGTGTGTATTCATACCATGTGCTGCTCCTTGTCAGGTCATCTGTGTTTTCTCCAGTGTTGCCTCTGTGTGTCATTCCCTCCATGTCTCTAGTGTTCCAGGTTCAGGTTAGTTTTCCCTGTATAGGTTTAGTTAGCATCTCTCGGTTTTCTTTTGTAGCGTTTTTGCAGCCAAAATAAAAGCTTTTTTCTGTTTAAACGTTCTCCTGCATCAGTGTCTGTGTTTGCATCCACACCTCTCTCTCTGCACGATTTACCTCCTCAAATCGTGACAGACTAGTGTTTACACACAAGCACACTTATAGGCTTACATTTTGTTTTTTTATTAATATTTCTTTTACAAAAAACTGTAAGCTTTGTTATTTTGATTCTTTCTAACTGTCCATCCAGCTGACCACTTTCTTCTGCTTGTCCAATTCAGTGTTGCGGGGAAGCTGGAGTTGGAGTTACAGGGCTAACAGATAGAGACAGATTCATACTATTTGCTTGTGTTTACACCTATGGTCAATTCAAAATGACCAGTTTATAACCTGCTTGTCTTTGGACTGTGGGAGTTAGCCAGAGTACTCAGAGATAACCCAGTCACAGTCAGGGAGAACGTTCAAGCTCCACACCAAAAGGGCCTTCTCTCAGCGTGGGAAGACAAAAAATATAAATGCCAGGATGAAACAATCTGCCCCTTCCTATTAAACAGAAGTTAAATAAAACAAACAGAAAAAAGAAAAGAAAATGAAATATCTGATGTCATGAGCATTAATTTTTCATTAAGAAAAAACTGTTTTTCTGGGCTTTTCTCACTTATTGTAAACCTTGAATCAGCTGAGTTTCTGTTATTGCTTTAGGTGCACCAGTGCATTTTTTTCTCATTTTAAAATGGTGGTGGAAAAGAAAATCCTTGGATATAATATTAAAACAAACTATCAGAAGAAAATACTTTCTTCTCCAAGCAGAAAGTTCAAAGAAAGGAAACAGCGAGATTTATAAAAATAATAATACTAAAGTTGATATGATGGTGAGGACTGCAGATGAGCAACTAATCTTTCTTATTTGAAATATTCTTGCTTTTGTTTGACCATCATTGTCACCATCGGTTTAGGTAATAGTTTGCCTCATGAATGAATTATTAGAATATCCTTTGCATTTTTCCACCTCGCAAGCATCTTTCGATATTCATAAAGCTAAAATGCACCTCATATTCTTCAGATTTTTTGATGTTTTTACTTAAATTGCTGCTGGGTGAAAAACACAGCTCTCTAACCCCGTGATCAGTCTGATAACAGTGAAAGTTGGAAGAGCTCGCTGGTCTAAGCATGAAGATTCTCAAGATTCCCTGCAGCATAGCAGCCGCGCTTCGCAGCGTTTCTGCAGCTTGTTAAGAGGGGATGCCAGGCATGGTTCTGCCCGTGTATATTTTCATTTAGTCTGAATGCTTGGCACATAAGGGAGGTAAACAGAGAGGCAAGGTGTGCATAGATAGCATAGTTACTTTGCACTTGTATGTGATGAAAGAAAACATTCATTAACTGATCTAATTTACATTGCTTGGTGGGACAGCGCTGGGGGCACACGGCTGGGCTGAGGGTCTGTGATTAACACCAGTGAACATCCACATGGTTGTTTGTAACTGTTAAGATTAAATAGATAGTACTGAATCATCAGAAAGTCAAAACACTAGAGCTGGAATGAACAGAAGCAAACCCCAGCCTGCACAGTTACCAGCCAAGGTCAGTCATAACATACATTTTGTATTTATGAGAATAAAATTTAACAGATCATAAAATGTTGTTTCCCATATGTGAGGAAGAGGAATCTCTACTCATCTGGTTTTACCTTTGTGCTCTGAAACACAACTTGTGACTTGGTTCTCATCTCTGAGTTACCTGTCCTCTCATTCTAGGCGTGTTTGTGATCATACAAGTAAGTAAGTGTGTTTGCTTGCTGAGCTCCTCTTTTCCAAGTATGGCCACTATGAAGTAGAGCTGTCGCTTAGGGGCCTTTGGTAGAAATTAACGAGCTACAGCCAAGGGCAAAAAAGAGCAAACAGCTGGGCCTGTCAGCACGCACAAGAGGAGCAACGGCACCCAGGGGTCTGCTAAGGAGGCAAGGGTACAAGGCAACAGAGTGAGAGGAGACCCTCTGCATGAGGAGACACGTATTATGACCTGCTCCTCTGCATACCTGTTTCCACTCTGTCCACAAGCCCCCCTCCGTATACATACGTCTCTGTGCTTGTTTTCAGCAGTCTGTTGCTCAGCTTGTACGTTTCTTGGTTTTTGGACCAAACTTGTATTTCTGCTCGCTTCTTTGTGATTTATTTCCCCTTCCTGGTTGGTTTAACCTTGTACTTGCGCTTTTGTATGTAAAGCTTGATTTTTGTTTTCAGCTTTCGCTGTCCTGACTTGTGTGTCGTGCTTTTGGGTCCTCAAACCGAGCTTTGACAAAAGCCATACTGGATCCTATTCCTGAATTGACTTTTTCTGAAGTGCAGTCATGCACAATCGTGTCTTTTATGTGAATATCCTCATAGCCTTGTGTCAGAGAGCTCTCTTTTTCACAGGCTGGTAATGGTTTCTGTGAAGGCATTCACACAGACAAGCTGTTTTCCTCCTTGAGGCGGCGTAAGTGTTTTTAAAGTTTTGTTGAGTGTTAACTCCGCTGAGATGTACAGACATAAACAGGAGCGTGTGGAGCAAATGTGAATTAATAAAGGAGCTGGAAGAAATAATAAAGAAAAGGCAAAACTGAGGAAAGAATGCAATTTCACTGTGATTCACTGCTTTAGATGGCATCTCTTTGTTGTGGCTAATGGCTTTACATAGAGAATACGAAATGAGATGAAATTAAATAAGCAACTCAATGGGCAGGTGATAGTGTTGAGAGTGGTGAGTGTGTGGGTTAAATCAAAGTAGATTTGCATAATTCATGGTTAAAATAGTCTCCATATTTTACACTGAACTTTGGTGCAGGACAGTTTATCTTCAGTGAAACAAGGTGAACCTCTCTCCATCATTAGGCCAACTTTCTTCTGATTGGCTTCACCTCACAAACAGAAGGTTTCAACCGCATGTGGAAGAGGCCTCAATGCTCAAAGCGCTGTGGGGACAGTGGGAAGGAAAAACTCCTTTTTAACTGGAAGAAACGTCCAGCAGAAAGAGTTCAGGGAGAGGTGGCCACCTACCGCGACCAGCTGGGAATGAGTGCATGAAGACAGGACAAAGACGCACGATCTGATATCGTCGTGTTGGTGTTGTTCCAAGATCAACATAGTAAATGTTGTTCCAGGATCAACATTGCAAGTGACCAATCAGAATGTTGTGACGTCATACTTTTGCGACTTCGGGAAAAACCGCCGTAAAACAAAAAACTGTACTTAAGCTGCGAGAAACCGCCTCTGTCCGCCGATCAACGGACCCTGACCTTTTAATAAACGCTAAGCAGAATTGATATTGTCCTTGCAACATTGGAATTTCATAAATGCACGAATGGCTTGGCGCGCCAAAGAATAACGTCACAACAATGTGATTGGTCACTTGCAATGTTCACCTTGTTCCAGGAACAACACCAACACGACGATATCAGATCATCCGGACAAAGACACACTGTGGAAGAGAGCCAGAGATTAATCATAACTAGCAGTTTAAACCTATTGCAGCACAACTAAGGGAGGATTCAGGGGCATCTGATTCAACCCTAAAAGGAAAGTTTTAAGCCTAATCATAAAAGAAGAGATGGTGTCTGTCTCCCGAATCCAAACTGTTTCCACAGAAGGGGGGCCTGAAAGCTGAAAGCACTTCCTACCACTTTACTTGTCAATACTCTAGGACTCTACTTTGATCCTATCTGCAGTTTCCTGCTTCCTATTGGTACATCTTTGGATCATTACATTAGCATTATGGGTAATGTGTTTCTGAGCTTCCTAATTTCCCTGGAATCAAGGTCCAAAAGGAAAGCATTAGGTTTGAATCAGAATTATTTTTTCACTTCACAAATTTGTCCTCCTTTTCCAAAACGGTAAGTCCTACATTAACCATTAATGTGTCCTCCACCAACAGGAACATCAAGCACAGATGACGAATGAACAACATACTTTCATTTGAAAACTTTTTAGCTTCAGTGTGCTTTTAATTAATTAGACGTGCTATAGTTCCCTGTGAGCCATAATTACTTTTATCAACTTATTTAGCAAAATCAGAGGTTATGTTCTTTAAACTTTTATAACCCATTAGGACGTGAGGGCACTGTTCACAGCAGTGCCTTGAGTACATATTCAGTCAGTGGATTTTTGTCCCCATGACAAACTCACACAAAAGTCTGATCCTGCCAACTAGCAGTCCCTGAACCTTCAAGGTTTTCTTTTGGAAGGCCTTCAGCAAAGTTATTCTTTCAAAACCACCACATAATGAATTAAAAAATAAAATAAAATGGATATTCAGACACTCTTTCAAAACACTGCCCTTGCTATACCTGGTGTAATAATACATTTAAATGAATTTGAAATTAAATGCTTATAAATTGTGAAAAGGTGAAAAAAGTTACACATTGATTTTGTCAGCTCTTTTGTGTCGTCCTGAAATGAAAAACAGACTCTTTGTGAGACGCGGCAACAGTTTTATTTTTGTGTCAAAATGAAGCAAATCAACTATTTTAATCAGTGTGAAATTTAATTGTAGTTTTCTATCTGACAGCATTGATTAAAACATGTTTTTATGAATCTTTTTTTCAATGTGCTGACTGCTTTTGAAATTGAGTGAAATTACTGTTTCAAACGTGAAAAGTGAAAGAGTTCACCGGGAGTGCAGTGGAGGTTAAGAGGCTTTCAAAAGGTCCACGTGTCTTGTGCTTTATGCAGCACTTCCGTTTCTTTGTTTTTATATTCTGCGTCGCTTGTTCTTGCTCAGTTCTTCAGTTCTTGTCTTGGTTCATATTCTGGCTTTTTGAGCATTTCTTCTTGCTCCTTTGATCTACAATCAAATTCCACAAATGCTGAGAGCCTGTGAAAAATGCAAATAACAGTAGAATGCAATGGTTTGTAAATATCTAAACCCATATTTTTTCACAAAAGAACACAGAAAACATATGAAACTGTGCAGCTCCCCAAAAGTGTAGGAGAGGAATGTTGTCCCATTTTTGTCTGATGGGAATCATGATGTTCCAAATGCTTTTAATTGGTCAAAGATCTGGACACAGATCAGTTTCCCACGTTACCTCAGTCCATTTTAAATGAGCTTTGCGCTTTTGGCTTCTTCTTTGCATGGCAGAGATTTTGCTTGTGCTTTGTGGTGAACTGTGTTCCTGAACCCTCGCTGTGATTTCATCATACCTGCTAATGCAGCGCTGACCGAGGACCAGAAGAACACGTCAATATTTCTTTCAACCTTGTCCCTTCTGCACAGAGAATTTTCCAGATGCTGTGAACCTCTGAAGATGAGGATTCAAATTCACAGTTTTTTGCTGACTGGTGAGCCTCTGGTTACCTTTACTTCTGAGAAACTCTTCCTCTGTAAGATACTTTTTTTGATTCCCAAATATGTTATCAAGTTGCTGCCTAATTAGTTACAAAAGTCATGACCCTGTAACATCATAGCCTAATGCTGCAACTGCATTGACGAGTGGCATCAATTTGTGGAGATTTTTTTACTGTTTCTCCAACAGTTCATGTCATTAAATGGATTACATGGATGCACGGATCAGGGCGATCCTGATATATGTATCCATATAATCACCTGGTGGCAATCTGTGTGTATCAGCATTTTGTGATCCATTGTTTTGTTTTATTTTAGTACTAACAAAGCAAAAATGATACTTCACCTTATATAGGTTTTTATATAAACTTTATATAAAAGGAAGCTTACAAAAAATACAGCACTTGCTTCTCACTCAAAATGGCCACACCCCTTATAATGTGTTACTTTAAGTCTTACTACACTTAAAATGGTAAATTATAGAGAATTCAACTATTTCTACAACTGACAGGAAGGCAAAATGTGCCGTCAAAACCAAACTTTTTAATATACCAGACTAATTTCTGCTGTAAAGTGACCAGTGGAAATTAGAGGAACTGCAGTTTTTGGCACTTCTGATGGGATTTGTTGTTCAACCTCTTGTTGTCATTTAAAGGTATCTACTGTGCAAGAGATCACGGTTTGGGTTAAAATAAACCTGTCTGCAATATTCTTCACATGAATAGATGTAGTGTGGCAAGTCCCTCCTCTTGACATGAAAATGTAACAGCTTTTGTTGTCAAATATAATGTGTCGCTGTGAGACTGGGCTGTTTCTGTCTTCCTTCCTCTCTCTCAGTCTCTCACAAAGACACACAGAAACACACTCACTCGGCTTTACTGATTCTAGACGTAAGCCACAAGTGTGTGTGTGTGTATGTTGCCGTGTCTTTGTGTGTTTCAGAGCTGCTGGTGAATTCCTTTCTTTTTTGACGTTTGTGCAGTTTTGACTGTAACTTTACAACACCATGCTTAAAGCAGTTGGAGTTATTCCATTTAAGGTCGTTAGGTCGTTCCCTTTATGCTGGCACAATTAACCTTCGACATGCAGATGAAAAGCAGCAAAAATATTGCATCAAGCATGTAATATTTTAATGGCCCCAGTTAACTGCGGCAGATCATCCCCTCATTTTAAGCATCATATAAAGTAATTCTCTACCACCCTCACCACACATGACCCCTCAGGTGCTATGAAGCTGATAGAATATTTTTCCATTAATATAGATCCATAAAGAAAAGGAAAAGAAATTAAAGTTGCATAAATATATTGGCTGTCTTGAAGATCTTGATTAGCTTTAGCCTTAAAGAAAAAAAAACAGTTATTGGGTTTAAAGAGGACGCTGGCCTTCACGAACAACAACGATACAGCGAACACATCCCTGGGAACAATTTCTGCCAAACAAAAACATTTCGCCTGGGTTTTGAATTACAACATACCAAACAGATTTTACACTTTTCTTCCCGATCTTTGCAGTTAATGAAACATGAGATATATTCACAGGTGAAACTTAAATATTAGTAGTTTATTATGTTAATTTGAACTGACTTTATTGAGTCATCTCACATTAACCTGTATTAAATCAGTTCAAATTTTATACCTAATTTATAACAGGCTACCACACAACCACCACGCATAAAATAATTAAAGAGCAAAACACACTTTAGACGTTATTATAATAAAGTCATCTATCTGTTCATCTTGTTTAAGAACCCAACAATTCATTCAGTCTCTCCATTGATAATTGATGTATATTATTGCCTTATATTGCAGTTTTTAAAAAGGCTCTTGTAGTGTAGGTATATTATTAATTTTGTTCTGACATGCAGAATATACATTAATTAAATTTAAAACACACACACATGCACATATATATATATACATAGAAAACAGTTAGACAGTAACGTGTGAAGCAGTAGTACACACAGAAACATACACACAGACACTGTCCTTGATGGCGTACTGGTAGACCATTGGTAAATGGAGGGTCATGGTCGGGTCTTCCTCATCTTGTGGCCAAACAAAACCGGCACACTCCTCCACCATCAAGGAAACGCTAGGATGGTTGAACAGGATGAACTGTAACGACCACACTTATAAACACACACACACCCCTGCTCATTCATTCTCATGTATGTGAATCATGTTAAATGTAAAATGATTCAACATTTTTGTGTTTCAGCTTCTTTGATGTGAAGACTTCTTGTTTTTGTGATTAATAAAAACCTGAATATGTCTGGCTCTGGACTGAACAAAACAAGAGGTCTCAAGTTCCCATCTTCCATCTAGGTCTTACATGTCCATGTCAAAGACAATCCAAATATGGATACCACAGGACAAAAAATAAAATAATAATTACAGCCCCAAATGAAAGAACCTGAAGAAAACAACATTTATTTTCTTTAGGCCCCAAGGACATAATATTCTGGGTAGAAAACATTCTCCTGTAAATAATGTTTTGCTAATATATCTTAAAAAGAACCCCAATAATGTCAAAACACATTCTTTAATTTGGAAATATCGTCTTAGTGACAAAAAAAAATGGATAAACTAATTAAATGGAGTGTATGAAAAAGAAGGTAATTACCTACAAACCGAAATAGGGACAAATGAAAATGGCTCCTGCTGATCAGAAGCTATGGCAAAGGATTGTCTTGCAATAAACACAATAAAGTGAGACACAACCTTGAATACTATTGACTACTATAGGTGCAAAGGAAGTGTTATTCTCTTCTCTTCTGTTGTGTGTTATTAAATGTAATTTCTTTAAACTCTATCATCAGTTCACTATATTAATACCTCATTACAAGTTGCTCCCCTGTTTATGTTTATGTGTCTGCAGCTTTGCTGCTGTGCTGTAACCGACTAATACAGCTAATGGTGCATTAAGCCCAAATAAAATATAGTTTTCCAAACTGTACAAAACTGATCATGACAACTAACTAACTATTTTGATCTGCCTGCGTATGTCACGGTTTGGCAGGGCAAACCGTGGGGGTGTAGGGAAGGAGGACCCAGGCGCGGAGCTCTGTGTGCTTAGCAGTGCGTTTATTTACAGTGATGGAAAAACATGACAATAAATCCCCGTGCTCTCCCGACTCCTGTGACGTGTCCTCTTCCCAGTGCTACTACTCCTGTCTCCGCTTCTCCGTGATGAGCACCCCGTGCTCGCTGTCCTCTCGTCTCCCCGCTACTCCTGGGGACATAAGAGAGAGGCAGCCGTCAGACACACAATAATGCAGCAGACTTAAACTAGGACCTGGTCGAGAGACTAACGTGAAGCCACGCAATGATCCAGCGTCGGTGGGAGCTCCAAGACTCTCCTAAGTAGCTCCCCCGACGAGCCCTGATCAGCAGCAGGTGTGTAGCTTCGGGTGTGGCCAGTCCCCTAGCAGGGCCACACCCACCAGGCCTGAAGGCGCCTGCAAACAAGTGTTCAGACACACACACACACACACACATACACACACACACACACACACACACACACACACACACACACACACACACACTCATATCTACAAGCATGGAGAAGAGGGGCAGCAACACCAAAAATACATATAATATACCAAGTCCATGACTGCCCATGGTCTGAGCGACCCAGGACCCTGACAGCCTATCTAAGCTCTTTCTAATCGAAGGTTTGACATCTGCTTTAAAGTTGTACAGAGGGAAGAGACGTCGTCACACTCAAGGAACAAATGAAAACAAAAAAAAATTGATTCACTGAAGTGTTCACCTCTCTAGAGGAAAATGAAACAGTACTCTATCTTTGGTAGACATAACATGAGGATCAGCTACACAGTTGCCAGTGCCAGGAGTGTGTGTGCAGGTTTGTGTGTGTGTGTTTGTACATTTGTCACAGCTTCCAATCCCAGGCGGGCACACCAGAGTCAGTTTTCAGTTCAAACTCCAGAGCTGTTTATTGTGTGCTAAAGAGCACTGATGTTTTTGTGCGTGTGTGCGTTTTAATGCTAAAACATGTCCGGGAAAGACAGAGCGTGCTTAGGATCACGTACTGTAAGTCCACACGCATGAAAGGTTAATTTGGGTTCAAAATGCATTTCTCATTTGATCCACAAAAGAATCGAAATGATTTAAGCTTTGAAAACCTAGCATATATACAATATTATTACAGTTGAATTATTGTCAAATGTTCCAATCACCTGTTAGATTTGGGAAAAGATCATTATTTATGGAATTAACGGTCCCTTCATAATGCTAACCCTGCAGGTTCAGAAATGTGTGTTAAAATTTAAAGTCAAGAAAAAATGAAGATGTCCCGTGTCTTTTTGTGATTACTGATTTTTTGCCTCATCTTGGTGGAAACTTGTGAAGAATTCTGAAAAGGAAAAAACAGCCATTGAGTTTTTTTTGTTAGTCAGATTGAAACTGCAATGACCTGAAGCTAAAGTGGATTTTGGCTATTTCCTTCCACAAGGGATTGCTATAGCAGGTGTTATCAGAGTTTGACCACAGATGCCCGACCACCTGCAGAAGGCGAACCTTTCACTTACCAAGCAAACATGGTAACCACTTTATGATTGAAGACAATGGTTTACTAAGTTCTTTCATACAAGTAATACTAATGTAGACAAGATGGTGAAAAATGCTTAATTTCCAAAGTTGGGATTTAAAATAAAGCGTACCAGCCAAGTGAAATGAAGTGTGGCTCAATCTACTGTTTTCCCTTCCTGTTAAAGAGATCATCTGCTTTTACTTTGTGTTTATTGAGGCTTTTTATCTTTGGTCATGGAGCACTTATCTAAATCCATGTTACAAAATGCTTCCCACAAGGAAAGATTTTAACGAAGCAGCATAATATTCATGGTTCACATGTAGGGTTAACCAGCACAAAAGTTCATACGGCAAGTTAAAAAATAAAGAGGAAGAGACCCACTCCAGTAACATCAGCAGCTGACTTCCTGCTTTGCTGCTGTTGTTTTTGAGAGCACATGTTCATATCTCAAGTTGTGACCATATAAAATTATGTCACTGTAGAAAAGACACAAGAAAAGTTTTCGAGCATCTGTTAATCTGATGCTCAACTTCTGCCTTGACTTGGACTGCCCCGAAATAGCTTAAAAAAAGCTTTCTTTCTCCTTCAATGTTTATCTGTGGTGAAATAATTTCATACAAAGAACACCTCCAGATTCTTCCAAAAACCTTCCTCAAATCTATCAAACCTGTGAGTGACAGCAGATAACACTCCTGATTGAAAATTCCTCATTGAACCTTGGCAGTCCCAGTTCCATAATACACACACACAGGCCGATCATTGAATGGTGCCTGTGAGATGAGCTGAGCTGCACTTCAATGGAAGATATTTTGGGTTTTAATAGCTTCTCTGGGGCACTTGTGGTGGGGAACAGGTGTGCTGGTTGTTGGAGGGGGTCAGCTAAAAGGACAGTCGAGTGCCAGAATGACAAAATCAGTACAAAGGATTATTACTGCACAGGGGGAAAATTCAACATAATGGTTACATTAGTGTGCACTCCCATTTTTATCTGTAATGTTTATTTATAGCCCAGGGTTGCTCTTTAAAACTTTTCTAACATTTAATTAGCATGCAGTATGATTTGTGAGTCAGTTATTATGGTAATGTTGAAACAATAATCCATCCATCCATTCGCTTCTGCTTATCCTTTTCAGGGTCGCGGGGGGCGCTGGAGCCTATCCCAACTGCCATAGGGCGAGAGGCAGGGTACACCCTGGACAGGTCGCCAGTCTGTCGCAGGGCCAACACACAGGGACAGACAACCATTCGCACTCACATTCACTCGCACATTCACACCTAGTGACAATTTGGATTAACCAATTAACCTATCCCCACTAAGTGTATGTCTTTGGTCAGTGGGAGGAAGCCGGAGTACCCGGAGGGAACCCACGCAAACACGGGGAGAACATGCAAACTCCACACAGAAAGACCCCGGCCTGATGTTGGAATTGAACTCAGGACCTTCTTGCTGTGCGGCAACAGTGCTAACCACTGTGCCACCGTGCAGCCAAAAGCTAAATGCAAAATGATAGGAAATGCTTTTTTCCTTTGGACAAATCGGTCAACACAACAAGCCTGCACTGTAAAATCTAATTAGTTCACAGAACTCAAAAAAACCATGTAAACTCGTTGCCTCAAAAAATTGAATAAAGTTTTTCTTAAGATGATTAAGTTAGGGCAACTTACTCATTTTGAGTACACTGTACAGCCTCGTTAGTTCCCAAAACTCAAAAAACTATGTAAACTCGTTGCCTCAAAAAAATTGAGTAAAGTTTACTTAAGATGACTAAGTTAAGGCAACTTATTCACTTAAAGTACAGAGTAAAAACCTATGTAGTTTCCAGAACTCAAAAAAAATATGCAAACTCATTGCTGAGTAAAGCTTACTTAAGATGACTGTTAGGACAACTTATTCATTGCAAGTCTGCAGTATTAAAAATAACTTGATATTTCTGACTGTACAATACTAATTGTTTACCTACTGACAAACATTTCAAGTTGCCGCGCTTACAAGTATGCACAGGCTCCGACAACTGCGGCTGACAAATGCGATCCTCCTTTTCCCCAGATTACCCTTTCTGGTTCACAAAATAACCTTTTAAGATATTTTCAGGCGAGAATGTAGCTGTGTAATGCTCAAATTAGAGCAGGGCGATATGACCAAAAATATTTATCACGATATACATTTGAAAATTTGTGATAACGATATAACTGACGATATAATTGACACTAGACAAAATACTTTACAACTCCACAGCTTTATTAGTGCAAAAAACCCCATCAATGTATTTTCACTTAAACAAGCAGCTGTTTTTTATGTGCATTAAAGTTATATAAAAATGTAACAGTGCAAATGCAAATTCCTTGCTGACAGTTTAACCAAAAGGCATTTCCAGTGGAAATTGGCCGACATATCCTCAGCATAACCATGTATAATATCCACAAAACTTAAAAAGAGGTTATACACACACAATATGGTAATATTATGTTAAAGCACAGTAGGTATCACTCCGCGAGGCTCCTGACTACGATGCCGTAATGCTCCGACAATCCATCAAGCGGTGCGCTTCATAGCTTAGCAAAGTCATACTAAAATATTTGACAGATCTTCGAGCGCCGCATACGACATAAAATCGTTTCGAGGTCAGTAAACACAACCAGAATTCATACATAAGGCACACGGGATTATAAGGGGCACTGTCGATTTTCAGAAAAATCAAAGGATTGATTTTAAGTGTGCCATATTTTCCAAACAACACAGTAATAACGACGGTCCGCTAGCATGCGCTACCAAAAATAATGCTTTAGACGAAAGCTAAACCAGTTCCACACCACTGAAGTTGGAGCATTTTTACAAACCAATTCTGGTTCATCCATTTCATTTAACGATCCACTTATTTAAATCGAGTTCTAATAACAAATTGATAAAAACTGAGTTCAGCCTATTTAATATTTTTAATTAAACACAATATTAGATTTTACAGTGTGAGGAAACTTTTGGATCACATGCTTTGTTGAGCCTTGGATCTCCTGACTGTGAGTCAGTGGGATTCGCATGTGTAATGCAATATCTATCCTGACCATATTAGACCTTGCAGATTCAAAATAACAATTTTTAAATGATAACAACTAAAGTGAACCAAGAAGACCGGTTTGGCAAAAAAAAAAAAAGAAAAAAAAGAAAGAAAGACAGAAAGAAAAAAAAAGAAGAAGAAAGAAATATAAATAAATGCTGATGAAAAGGCAAACAAATAAACAAACAACAAAGTTTTAATAACTCTGGTGCGAGGTAAACGTATCTAATTTAATATAGCCTGAAGCAAAACTGATTCTTTTTTTTCTTTTTTTTTAGAGTTTTTTAGGACAATAATACTATTGAGATTAAAAATATCATTGGCAGCAGTTCAGAAAGATGTGGTTACATAACAATAACACAAACACACACAAATACACACTGCAAAATTCACCAAGGAAGTTCACACATATACGTAAGAGTGCGATACGAAAGCATCCAGACTAAATTAAATCAAAACATCAGAAATGTAATCATCACAAACACAAGGAAGCAGATGCAGTAATGTTCAGAGATAACATCTGCTGACTGAAATATTATCTGAAGTATAATATGTAATATGAAGTATTATCCTCCAGGTCTCTTAAAATGATCTTAAATTATTTTAGTATGATTCAGCTTCAAACCTTTTGCAAGCGTCCTTTGAAATTCTGTAGAACACAATAAGAAAAAATAAAAAATTTAAAGCACAATATACCATATAGTATATTAAAGAATATAATCACGTGAATCACCTGATATAAATAAAAATGAGAAAAAACAAAAGGAAAGCTAAAAGTGAGCTGTTGTCTATTAGCATAATACATTGTTTTTATTACACTGTAATAAGTTTATTCTTGTGCTGTTGTTTTATAATTGTCAGTAATATTGTTAGCAGGGCTTGAAACAAATATAACTGCTGTATATTATTGTGTTATATTGTAGCTTTAAAAAAAGACTCTTGCAGTGTAATTATATTACTAATTTTGTCCTGACATTGGCTTTGTAGATGTTAAATACACCAGATTAAATTAAAACCTGGTGAAGCTGCGTGTTACAGTAAGTCTATGAATTATGACTTTTTCTATTTTCTTTCATGTAGATCACACACAAGTCTACATATTTATACACACTCACACTGACATACCACCATACCGGGAACAAACTATCTGACCTTTGACCTCCAGAATTTGGGCAGCCGTTGAGGGATTGGGGAAGTTCATAGCTTTACATTCCACTCATTGGTTGGTTTCATTTGTTTACTCATTCAATTAGCAGGAAGCAGCAGTTGTTACATTCTCAACTGTGACTTCAACCACGAGGAAAACTTCAGCTGGGAGCAATGACAGCAGCTCTGCACCATCATACTCACCATAAAGTCTTACTGATGGAAGTTAACATAACCGACTTGTCAGGATAGTCTTTGTTTAACCCAGTATCACTGGGTATTACACAAATTTTTAATTTTGGGAAATATCATTTTCAAAAATCATGGTACTTATTATCCAACGTACAAAAGCAGAAACCTAATTTCCCATGTTTAAGAGAAAAAACTAAATAAAACCAAAACTTACAACTTGATATGGTGTTGATTATTGATTAGCATATTATTATTGTTAATAATGAAAATAAGAATAAAGACAAGTTACCAGGTAACCTGGTGCCACATAGGTTCCCCACAGACCCACCCCCAGTGTCTGGGTAAAAATACACCGCTCAAACACAGCATTAAAAGCCACATGTCTCCGTAAAGTGTCAGCCCATCGGGACACGGGACCTCTGAGGTCATCCTGTGGTGTATGGCAGAGTTACAGCAGGTCCTTTGGATCCTGCGTTTTAAAGTCTCACTTGGAAATTGGAAATAATGAAGGAAGGAGTTTTGTAAAAAATTTCCACGACTATGATTACAGAGTTTTCATAGAGCACAGTATAATAGTATAATTATCAAAAGTATAAGTGAAGATTTTTTCATTTTTTCCAGCAGACGCCTGAGCTCCACGCTTCAGCGGTGTCCTTTGGTTTTCGGTAATTAGAAGCCCATTAAGGCGGAGGCGGAGCTCTGTGCTCGGATTGGTAGGAAGGAGGTGTCAGAATGGGTGTGTGGCGGGAGGAGGAGGAGGAGGGTTGGAAGCTGTAGGGGTTCCCTTCAGTGTGAGTCCAGTGCGTAAAGAGCGCAGAGCGGCTCAGCGGAGAGAGTCTGAGAGTGTGCCGCTTTCCACCACTTCCTGGATTACTGTTTCAGCTCCGTCCGACCATACACGCTCTATCAATGAAGCTTGGTTCTTATCCGTGATTTCTTCGCCATGAGCTGCCTGGATGTGATGTACCAAGTGTTTGGTCCTCAGCCTTATTTCAGCTCCTACAGCCCCTATCACCACCAGGTACGGAACACACAGACATAAAGTGTTTTATAAGACTTATGTCTTCACTTTAGGCTGCAAGCCACATGCAGAAACTTTATTTAAAGTCAATAAAACTTTATTACGCATAAATCCAAAAGATAAAGGCCATTAAAGCGCACAACCTAAACTTACAGCCCTTAAAAGCACTCTTTAAAAACAGCGCGCATTTAAAAATGTGTTAAACAGACAGTTAATCACCGCTTAGGATCTTATAAAAATGACTGTATCACTGCGCTACCTGCTGCAAGGCTCAAACTCGCTACACAAAACGTAAAGTGTAGAGAAGTTTCAAACTCAATTTTGCGTCAACAGTTTATGTTGTTTGCATTTATCTCACTGTTAAGTTACCTCATAGGTTATATATGTGGTATAGAGTCAATTGCAGTATTAGATAAACATTCTAATTTAACGTGGTCAAAAGTACAACTAAAATAAAATAATAATAAAAAAGATTTAATGAAGACTCATTTGCTTTACAATCTTTTATCTCTTTACTTGTTTTAAAATGTATTTATTTATTTATGTATTTATTTTCTTGCTTTAAAATATTTTTATGTGTGCTATTCAGACTGCAACAGACATTATTTGCTACTCGGGTTTTATCTTTAAGTGCAGTTGTTAAAGTAACATCAGTAAGTTTAAAGTAATATTGTCACTTTTTGAAAGTATATCTCAGATTGTTTTCAGCTTAAATGTCCTTCATCTACTAACAAAACTTTTCATATTATATTTGCTTCTGTCAGTGGGACCTCTGAAGCCTGCAAGGGTCATAAGTTAGAGAGTGACTAGTTTTAAACAGGCTTTTCTAGACCTGTTAAAGAGCTTCTTTTTTTACTCTCAGTCAACATCTACACATATTTCGCATAGTGCTACAACTCACTTTGTCTGGTCTAAACAGCCTGGGGATGAGCCTGTTCCAGCTACACCACATGATTATAGTCTAGATTTTCAGTGCTTGCTAGACAGCAAATTCTAATCCTTTATTTTGTTTAGTCATTTAAACTGAATTTATCATATAACACAGTAATTATATATTCAATTCAATTCAATTGTATTTATATAGCACCAAATCACAACAAAAGTCGCCTCAAGGCGCTTCATAGATACAGAGAAAAACCCAACAATCATATGATGCCCTGATGTTACTTAAGTCGTTTACATATTGTTTTAACACTATTATTGATATATTTTTATTTATTTATTTGTAATTATCAGTTACTATGCACACATTTAATACATTATTATATTTTAAAACGACCATTTACTTCACATGTTGATAATATCAGCATGTTCCAGTTTATTCATTCATACCTGGAAGTATTAGCTGGTTTTTTTTTTTTTTTTAAATGACCAAAAACTGCAAAAAACGTTATTTTTTAAATTTCAAAATTAATGCCAAATTTGTAAGTTATTATAAAGTTTAAGACAATGCAGTCTCAGACAAGCAGATGCTAACTGGGTTCCTTTATCTTCCTCTAAAACCTGCTGTGTCCTTATAGAAATATATTTTTGATGTCAAATGTCATGTCAATACAAAAAATTATATATGCATCAGAAGCATGAGTATATTGTTTTATTACAATCATATAAATATATCTGTGTCCTTTTTAGAAGTTGGCTTTGTATTCCAAAATGCAAGACCACCAGGACAGCAGCAGCCGGCTTGGCCCCCCGGCGATCAAAGAGGAGGACAAGGAGCTGCCGCCCGGTGCCGAGTACCTGAGTTCCCGCTGTGTCCTCTTCACTTACTTCCAGGGCGATATCAGTGCGGTGGTGGATGAACACTTCAGCCGAGCTCTCAGCCAGACGAGTGCATACCCCGCGTCGAGCAGCCACAAGGCCGTAAGAGGTGTGTAGTATTTCTTTTTGTATATATGTATGTATACATACACACACATATGTGTGTATTAGTGGATTATTTTGTCAGTATTTTGAGAATTGTAGGCAACATTTCTCAACATTTCACATTTCTACTCATGAAATGCCTTAATATTCTCAGGTTGTGTGGTGTGTGATCTTTTTTCTGATGTTGACATTGGCGGACTCAGCGTTGTGGCCCTTTTCCACTGGTGATACTTAAATATTCCTGCATATTTGCCACTTATTTCTTTTAGTGGAGTTTTATGCTGCTTTTCATTGTCTTTAAATATTAAAGTGATTGAGTAGAATCAATTATGCCCCAGGCATCTATTTACATGCACTGGTGTGATATTTTTAAATGTGTAATGCCAACTTTTTATAGTGGTTTTTTTTTTAGGAATTGTCCATGTGTATAGAAAGGATAATGGAAAGTTGTGTGTCACGTATGTCCCCAAACGTGTGTATGTCTTTAAAATAGTAGGATTGATTTTAATGCCACCTTTTGATGTGAACCATCACTAACAATGATGAAAGCTGCTATTTAACTTTAGTGGTAGAAAATTACAAGTGAAATAACTGATTGTATCTATTAAATATAGGAAACATACATATGATAAATACAAATAGTACGATAAGTAGGTATTCAATAAGTAGGCGTAATTCAGCCTGTTCTTGTGAATAAAAAGAAGAATTTAGTCTATAAAGAAACGCCTCTGAAACAGCTTTCAGATTATTTAGAGGGAGAGACGTGTTTCATATGCACCACAAGTGTGATAATGGTCCATTGTGCAAATATCTTAAAATGAAAACAGAAGTTTTACTGACTATTACAGTAAAATCACATAAATAGAATCATTTTTTATTAAAAAAAAACCCCATCATGCTCAACATAATTATATGTTGTGTCCTTCTAAGGGGGGAAAAAGTTTTTAATTGAGCCTTGACTTTGCATTTTCCGAGGAAAATTCAGTGGAATAATCCTGCTTCAACACTACCGTGACTTCATCAGAGTCAGAGGCCCAATTACAATCTGGCAGCTACACCCCCCTCCCTGCATGCTTTCAGTCCCTTTGCGCCTTTGCGTGGACGGTCCCCTACATTAAGTGCTATTCCAAACCAATTAGCCTTGAGTGGAAGTGGGTTATAAACCCACCAAAGCCAAAGCTGCACCAGTGCAGGCTTACTAACCACACTCTGTGAAGGAAATGAAATTGAAACGGAGCAGTTGTATTTTCCAATAAGTAATGGACCCGATCTTAATACATCCAGACACTCCAGATGCTGATTGCAAGTTCCTGTTTTGAGCTGAGAAAGGCGAGAACATCCCAGAGGTTGCCGCTACGATTCTACCATATCCATTAATTAAGCGATCCTTCAGCAGCCACAAGTGTGACTCTTCGTGGAGTTACACTTGTGACGGAGCGGGAGTGTGAAGGGGCCGGATTGGAATTGGACCAGAGAGCACAAAAACACAAAGCAAACTGATGATCAACCCACGCCTGATCTAATTGGTTTAGGATAGAATTCTCAGGAAGTAATAAATCCAAGGCGGGGGGTTGCCATAATTGGTGCCCAAGTGCAACGTCCCCAACAAAATAAGAGAAAGGAGACAATGCAGATAAAAATACTAAAATAATTCAGTGAATTTTAGTCCCAAAGGAAATATGAGAATGAAATAACTCAACTACACCTGAGCACTCATGTCTGAATTTGTATTTTTTATTGTGTAAACTATGGCAACGAAAAAGAGATGATAACAAAAACATATGACAATATGTTAAGAAATCCACATTGTGTTGCTGCCAGTTATCTGATTTGGAGTGATTTAAATATATGCAACAACAGGAATACCTTTACAGGGTCAGATTAAAGATGGTGAGAGCTACATATTTATCCAAAGATATAAATTCAGTGCACAATTAAAAGTATTTGCCAGGAATTTTCTCATTAATTTTTTTGTATATCGCTTTTAATGACATTACATCTATCACAGGTTTCGCTGAAGTGAAATCCTTTTTAGGGTCACGTTAACCGGTGATTCTTTCCATCAGCTAAAGAATTAAAAGAAACTGAATTGGTATCCCCATTAATATTCAGTTTTAGCTGTGTAAACATAAAGGGATGATAAAAGCCGACATAAAAGGATTCATTCCTTTATTATTTTTGAAATCTATGCTGAATTGAGTTGCTTTTCCTTTCTTCCCGTTTAGCAAACACTTTTTAAATCCAGCACCTTTATGTAAGTTTTATTAGCAAAAAAATGACCGATTGTGAGTGAGGAAGGAATTTACATTGTCGTACCATTTTGTAACAAAACTTACTATCCTCAAGCCTCACAATTATTATTATTATTATTACTCAGCAGCGCTTGCTTTAAAATTGCATCGACTATTTTGCAGTCATTGATTATCTTGTACATAAAATATCAGAAAAATGTGAGAAATGACCATCACAAATACCACATTGCCAAGGACACAGCTTCAAATTACATTTTTAAACTGTCTAAAAAAACTAACTGATTCCACTTGCAGTGATATTAAAGAAAGAAAAGCAGCAAAATTCACATTAAAGGAGCTGAAAAGACTGTATTTTATGCTTTTTTGCCTTAAAAAGATGATCAATAAGTTGCGATAAATTCAATACGCATACCATAAATTATGACGCTAAAAAAATGATCCTTGTTTCAAAACAACAGTCAAGAATGAACCTTCAACCACAATGTGTTAACATTATTCAAGCTACATACGTTTTAAAAGTCTAAATAAGTAGGTGTGTCATACTTATGAAATGAGTTTCCTTCATTAATGTGCATTTCTATCTTCACAGATGGATCCTTTCCTATGAGCCAGAGAAGTTTCCCTCCGTCTTTCTGGAACAGTTCCTACCAGCCGTCAGTCTCCTCCACACTGGGCAGCGCTCTGTCGGCTCCCCACACAGAGCTCTCCTTTCCAGGTGACCCTTACTCCTCTGCCTCCCTGCACAGCCACCTCCACCAGCCCAGCCCCGATGCCTGGCACCCATCCCACCACCACCACCATCACCACCATCACCCTTACTCGCTAGGAGGTGCTATAAGCACCCAGAGCTCAGCTTACCCACGTCCAGGTGTTCACGAGATGTACGGCACAGCGTTCGACCCACGCTACGGCTCGCTGCTGGTGCCGTCAGTGAGGTCGCACCACCGCCTGACGTCCGGCAGCTCGGTACCGGGGCCCAGTGGCTCTCCCTGTGACCTCGGGGGTAAAGGGGAATCGGGGACGGGGTCGACCTGGAGCGGTGCCTTCACGGGGGCAGGAACAGAGATTGGACTGAACATGGACACAGGTACTGCCAATTTTGAAGTCGATTTATTTTAGGATCTGCATAGAAAACTGCATCTTCTGTCCTTTAGGTAACAGAAAATTCAACTCAAGTGGGCACTTGAGCTAAAATAGACAGAAAAAAGAAGAAACAGCTGGATGATGAACAGGAGGATCTCTCCTCATCAGAATTGCAACAACTGTCATATGCACTAAACAAATAGAACTAACAAAAGGCTGAACTGCAGCACACACATTCTGCACAGTTATGACAAAATGACTTTTACACCAGCTTTTTAGTCAGCAGCCTATTTTTAGTAAAACAGTGATAAAACAATGATGAGCTTTGTGCTTGGGGAAGAGAGGCCCAGCAATTCAACAACCAAGTTTAATCAAAAATCTAAAATATTTTTGTTTGAGTAGAACCGCTTTCTTTGTAAAATAGTTCCGAACCAAGCACTGGAAGGTAAATTTTGCAATAAAAAAACCCTCAATTTAATTTTTGGATATCTTCTTGTCATCGCATAAGTTAAAAATAATCTTTTAACATGCAAAATTTAACATTTTTAGATAGCTAAAGTTATTTGAATCCTATTTAAGGCCTCAGCTTTCAGATTAAGATGTATTATGCTTTCTCTATTAATGCTCTCTAAGCTTTTGTTATGAAACAATGCAAACTTCATGAATGGTTAGAGAAGAAAAACGAATTAATGGCAGAATCCTGCAGTGGATAAGGTTTAGTCTGCTTGCTTTGCCTCAGGGGTCGATGGCCAGTATTTTGGTGAGTTGTGATGAGGCCCTCAAATTGCATGTCGGCTGGTCATTGTTTACTTAAAATGTTAGCTTAAATAAAGAGAGACCTGTTATGTTTTTCTTTATTGACTGTCATACATATTTTTGTCAGTATATGAGCCAAAAGCTCAGGTTTAATACTGCTAAACACTTGATTTTTGAAAGTTCTTCCTAGTTTTAGGAATGAGTGTGGATATCCAAAAGAAATCCTAAAAGAAAGTTGGCTTAATCTGCTTGTGTAAATCATCCAAAACTACTCTAGTACTGAGTAATAATAGGACTGAGAACTCCTCGGATATCAAAGATCTCAGAAAGAGCACGACCTTTAATTGGAAATTGAGATAAAAATGTTTTCCCACACTAAGAGATTCAAAGCAAACACAGAAGAATAATTGTTTTATATTGATTTGTTGTTGTGAGGTTAGAACAGAACAGTCTTAATACAAATTGCAGATTGGATTGATTTAAATGCTGCGTCGCATTCTTCTCATTGGATTCGTTCACATTGTTAATTAGTATTGGTGAAAGACACCGAGAACAGACGTATCTGTGAAGTGTCAGTTACTGGATTTTTTTCTTTTAAATGCTGTTTGAGAAGAATGAAAGGCTCGGGAAAACTGTGTAATGAGATGCAAGGTTAACTTGTTATGGGACTGAAGTAATTGAAACAAAATCAATCAATTGAGCTTAAGATGTGAGCTTACACTTTGACTTCGAGTCGATGAAAACCACCCGTGAAAACCAGTAAGTGACATTCATATTGACACTGATATCAGTCTTTTAAATGGATTTTCTGCTGTCTATATTGACATGCTAAACCTTTGCTGCTTGTTTGTGCAGATGTTGAACTTGGTTTGTCAAAAAGCGCACTCATTTAGAAAACTAATTAATAAATGAGGCTGCTCTAGCATTCATTATAACCTTCTCTTTCTGTGTATCTCTCAATATCTAATTGGGGGGAAACAGCTTTAGTAACATACTGTGAAAAGCAGAATGAAATAACGTTCTGTTTCCCTGCCTGAGATCAACTTACACAAGTGGTTTAAACCAACAAACTGGCTGTCAATCAGCACCTTAACACCAGCTGTCAACTTTCTTTTCTGTTGCTGTCGCGCTTTCATCCCCCTCTGCCTCGGGCAGTTCCTTCTGCTTTTATCAACAGGGCATTTGCGCCTCGTTTTCTAATCTACCTTCTTTTCCTTCTCTGTCTTTTCTTTTCCTGCTTTTCTCTCCTTTTCTCTCAGGTCTGCCAGCACAGGATAAGAGCAAGGATTTGTACTGGTTTTAGAGACCACTGAGACCCCCCTCCCCCCTCTTCTTGTCTACTACTTTGGCTGTAGCCGCTTTCCTGCACTCCTGCTCTACTCTACTGCTGTTGTGGGATGACTGACAGATAAATTGACAGATAGACAAAAACAGTGAGGCAGCAGTTTCTTTTTCCTGCTGTAACGGCTTCTGGTTTACTTGCAGCTCTGTGTTACGGCGGACTGTGCAGCAGCAGTGCAGCCCTGCTGAGCTGAAGGGCAACAGTGTGGATACACAGCGAACATGGAAACAAAAGTGGACTCGCAGAGGGGAGAGAGAGAAAATATGATCTTGATGGATATGGACAAAGACAAGACTCTTTGTGCTTCTGTAACAGGCAGGGACAACATTCCTAAAGTGGAAAAAGTCTTTGGACAGACGGACAGAGACACATGTGCTGTCGGACTCCAAAGACTAGCGCCTGAAAGGACTTGGCAGGACTTGCCTCACTGGGGCAACTGGGCTCAGACACTAGGAGTGTGTTATGGCTGGAGGAAAGGCCACGCTGGTGTCACGGAGGCAGCACAGCAAGATTTTGGCTGAGAGCGAAGGGAGGAGGACAAACTTTTTGGGTATACATGGAGTAATGTTTCATCCGGCACAGCACAGTACACATTAAATGTAACCTGAATGAATGAATTTAAACTGATATCAAAAGATATTTAAGCCATGATTACAGCTTCAAACCTTAGAAATTTAAAGAGGCATATTTTTCCTGGCTTGTAGCGCTAAATATCCATCTTAACTGTTTTGATGTGAGATGCCCAGTTTTTTATACATCAGCTGCCTTCTCCTAAAATTGCACTAAGTGACAATGTGGTGTTTAAAGTGGCAGACATAGCAGCAGTACGTCATTCCAGAAAAAATGAGCACACCATATTTTTTTTAAATCCACCATCTAGAACTATTTCCTCTCTACCAAATTCAGGCCCTGTCTTTCAATGTGCCACATGGAAACTATGTTCAGCAGGTGTAGCTTGGCACGAAAAAAGCAAAACAAAACAGGCTTCTGGGTCATGATTTGTAGAAGGAGACACAATTGCAGTTTTTTAAAAATATCCACATTATTGGTGCTTTGAACACCACAAGATGAATGCTGTGTAGTTCCACTGAATTCAAGAGAAAGGCAGCTAGTATCTCCAAAACTGGGAAAATATGGGAAAATGTGTGAGGTTCCTTTAAGTGTGCTCATACATTTTAAAGATGAAGCAAACTGTTGTCTCATATGGCACTGTGCAAAGTTAGGGCTCAGTAACACAGACCTGAAGATCAATCAGTAATCCCCGCAACCTCTAGTCGTGAGGGACAAATGTGGATTCGTTGAGCCATTGGTGAATGGTTGCTTGTGGTTGGTGGCCACCACCAGGTAAATCGTTGCCCGGAGATGCTGACTCATCTGCAAAGACTTGCCATTCACTCGCCAGGATGTTGTGAAACTTAATAGTGTGAAGCTGGAACTGCCTTCAAAGTAAAAGTGACTTACTGCTGAAACCAACTCAGTTTAAAGTGCACAGTTTTTACTTTAAGGGCCAAAGGTCTCCATTTCAAATTTGCATCGCAGTTTTGACAGTTTCACTTTGCTTTTTGAGTAGTTGGCGAATGTTAACAGACAATTCAGCATGACTGAGGAGCTCTGCTTTTGACTGAAGCAATCGCAAGGAAGTTTTTAGTGCTGCACTGTATATCTCCATGTAACCATTTTGACATTACCAACCTCAAAAAAACAGCTTTCAGTCAAAATGCACACTTCAGCATAGCTAACCCGATGTCACCGCTTGGCGTCTAGGCCTGTGTCACTGAGGATTTAATATATATGACAATACCACAACAAAGATGTTGGAAAACAAATCAATATCTTTACAAAATGTTTTGTTTTTCTTTACATTTTTGATGGTTAATAACTGCAGATGGCTATGATTAACAGGATAGGAATGCAGACTTTGTTGCCTTTGAGTGTAGCAGATACACAGGCTGTTAGCTCAGTAAGCATAGATTTGATGATTCCAAAACATCTCAAGTGCATTTGGTTTAAAATTTAAAATGTTTTCATCAAGGTTACTGCAGGAGCATTACATGTTGCATTACGTGCTGAAATTATTACACCAATTATACTGCACCGTTTTGCTGCCTTTCTGTTTTATTTGTGTTTATACTGAAAATCTCAAGGTTCAGGAACTTGTGATGTTTAAAAATCACAAGTTCCTGTTTTCTTGGCATATTGAGCACATTGTTGGCCCTGACAGAAAAACCTCTTCCACCAACATGTGATGTAAAGGTCTCTAAACATTTTATTTGTAGTCCAAATTGAATCACACTTTAGGATAAATATCACACTTTTCAAACTTCACCAAATCAGTGCTTGCTTGAAAACGCTGCCAACTGCTTCTTCTTGGTCATAACCCAAACAAAAATAACCCAAAATACACTATTAAAGGGGACCTGTTATTGCTTTCTTTACTATTTTTGGTCATTCACAATAACTCACACATTTTTTTCTTTATGTTTTGCATGGAAAATTGGAAATAGGAGCAGTATAGTGGAGCATGTGCAAACACAAATGCAAAGTTTGGCCATTATGAAACAGCTTGAAAGTCAATATTTGGTATGACCACCTTAATTTTGTTTAAGACAGTGCACATCATGGCAGGAGATTTAAATTGTTGAGCTAGTAGGTCTTTGGGAATCACCTTGTTGGTGCAAAAATATGATTTTATTCCTTTTAAACTGTTATCTTTGGTGGTGTTTTTCATAGATTCAGCTATAGGAATGTGCTTATGCAGCAGCTTGCTACTAGCAAAGTGCCTACTGTAGATATACAATTTAAAACTGGTTCTTTGCTAGGTTGTTACTGTAGACACAACAGTGGTTAATGCTTTGAGTTAGGTGCCTTTTTATACTTGAACGATTTAAGGGTTCTCTGAAAATGGTCAGGTACAAGGACTGGACTAAAAATGAAAGAAAAAGCAGGAAAATGGCCAAAGAAAACAGTGATTCATGCAAAGCTACTCTGGTAGAGTCCAAGAATGAAAGTTCTGAGCTGTAAATAAGCATGATAGGTTCCCTTTACACAACGATAACTCATGTCACAGAAAATATACTGTGACATGGCGATACATTTACAGGTTAACTGAGACATTTGGTGTTGGTTGAAAAACCACTTAAAGTGGATTAAAGCATGTTGCCATGGTATATATTTAATGTAAAACTACTTGATGGGTCGAACTGCATAACCAGAGCCTTTTACCTACCGCTGATAGACTAGGAGGGACATTTCTACGACAGCAGCAGATTGACCTCTAAACTTCACTGCAGAGCGGACTGTGCTTACCTCTTTGTTATGAGCGTTTTATGAAACTGTATGGCTGTGTCAGCAAAAGAAATGTGAACTTCACACGAATGGCTGCTGAGTGAGAGAGAAAGAGTGGCGAAGTCTTTCAGATGAATGAGGAGAACGTCGGCTATTTGAGGCCACTTGACTCTTTCTCTCCCTCCTCTCATGCAGCTGTCATCGACAACTGCTCTTCAACTCAGCGAACACACACATGGACGCACACTGTCCTACTGTGCAGTGTCCGAGCCAGGCCCAGGGACTCGATAAAGGGAGCATTTAGTGTGAGCAGAGTCCCGCCCTACTGGGACAACTGGTGCGATGTAAGTAGAGGGAGCAGAGGACGAACACACAACTGTCAAAAGTAATTTGTGAGCTTGGATGTATGTACAGGCGTGTGTCTATTTCTATACTTACAAGGGTCACAATATCCAGCCAGCCTAAAAACTGACAACAATTCAGGCATCATTTTGTCGTTTGCACTCTGCTAATTGTAAGATGTGGATTATTCATAGGATTATACTAAAGGTTCAGGATAAATGGCATTATTTTATCTGGGTTTAAGTGAATTTGCTTACAGAAATACTGTGTGTGAGGCTGCAGCCTGATATAGCTTCTGTGTCCTATGTCTTTGATTTTCATTGTCCAAATTACACACAAGACAATTTGCTTAAATGTAATGAACATGGCTTAGTAGTGAAGTCTGTTTCTGTCCTGCATGGTCCACGGGAAGTATCTGGTTACACTGGGAAGTGGATCAGAAAACTTGTTTTGAGCCTTCTCTTAAACAAACGCTAACAGAAACTTGGTGGCAGTCTCCTGAAAAGGTAAAGTTAGCAGTTGGTTAACAGCATAAATTTGTATAGTTAACCGAAATTAAAACTGACCAAAGAATCATAAACCATTTCAGTGTAACCCCATCAAATGGATTACACTGAAAATAAGCTAATAAAATAAGCTGAAAGTAAGTTTAAAAAAGATTTCACATGTTTTTCCTTATTTTCTGTTATATATACATACAGTTAAAATTGGGAATGTTCACATTCACCAAGGCTGTGGTTCAAATAATGAGGTCAGCATGTGAACAAGTAATCCATGTGAGCCAAAATCTCAGGCTTCAGTTTCAGGCAGTTTTTTTCTTCTCCTGGTATGAGATCAAAAAGACTGGATATCGCTAATGTGGCCATCTGCTGTTAAACCTTTATGTTTAAAAGAAGCAGCAAAGAGGAAAAACAATAGATAAATTGGCTTGTTTCAGACAGAGGATCATCTGAGAGAGGATTGTTTCAAACTACAAAGCTTTTCTAGTAAAGTGCTTATGTTTCTCAGTCAGTGGCTCATTCATTAGCTTCTTGACTTCCAGCTGAATTTCTTCCACAATTATAGATGTTCAGCAGGGAAAGTTTTACGGGACACTTGCCACCTTGAATTCACTGATTCCTCCATGCAATTTGAAACCACCCCGGCCTCCTCATTATGTACTCTTGGCATTGTTGACTTAGCATGGTTCTCAAATTTTTCAGAGATGCCCTCCTTGAAAAGCTAAGAAACACTCCCCCTGTCTTCTCTCTCCAGCTGTGCAAATTTTATTGATAATCTACAACCACAGGGGCACAACAAATAAAAAAAATCATGTTAATTTGACCGCCAACATACTAATAACATAAAGTAAATATTTATTAAGGCAGGAGAAAGTTTGTCCCTGCTGATATCAAGCTAGATCACAGCGTTTTCCATCTGTCCAGCCACATTTGCTACTGTAGGTCCCATCTAAATTCACTAAACAAATTTCCCACGTGTGGGACTAATAGAGGTTATCTTATCTTATCTTATCTTATTGTTTTGGATTTTTGTTTTTTAATAAACACAAAAGAACTTTTCTTGAATGTGCCACGCTTTTTTTTAACCAGCTGTTTTTGGCTATAATACTTCCTGGAGGAAGAATGCAGGTCTCAGACCTCTTGCAGCTTTACATCTTGTTTTGGCTGTGTTTTTATTAAAAACAGCAAAAAAAGGAGAAAAAAAAAAGCATTTGTCAGGCCAGTAATGCATTTAAAACAAGTCCTTACAAGAATAGCAATGTGTTATTTTGCATCGTGTGTATCTGTGTACGTCTGAAGTGACCACCTCTGCAGCCATTTATGTGAAACTGTGAAATACTACTCTGTCATTTTGTAAAATACCGTTTTCCGGGTACATTCTGTAAATCAACAGCCACAGCATGCAGCAGTGTTCTCTGTGAATATATTGATATATGACCTGAAGTATTGTTTCTGTCAATCTTGCTCCAGTGTAAAGTCTTTGTTTGTATTTGCTTTCTGCCTGTAACTATAAAGTGACAGCTCTGTCAGGTTCAAAGATGTATTGGCTCTCTCCTCAGTGACTGCTGCTCTCTTATTTTCTTCAAGCAGTGAAATGCCAAAAAGGTTTGAACAGAGTTTACTGCTGAATAAATAAAGCACTGTTCAACATTAAAAAGCTTGCTTGTTGTTAGCTGTCCACTCACATTATCTATTTACTGTTGAGACTACTTGTGAAGCTTCTGTCTGTCTGTCTGTCTGTCTGTCTGTCTGTCTGTCTGTCTATCTATCTATCTATCTATCTATCTTATAAGCATCTCAAATAAGCAGTTTCCTCCATAACCCATGCACGAATTATTCTATATTCTATGCTCTCTTCCTTTTCTGTGTGTGCGTATGTAAAATATTTATTGCATTTTCTAACTTTTTTATTACAAACTGGTGTGAGATTGTGTTTCAACTGCCCCCACTCCCCAAAACGAAGACTTGGCCTGTACTCAAGGCTGCGGGTTTTATTCCCACTATCCACTCTATGTACTTCCCCCACTCTCCGTGTTTTCCTTCATGTTATTCCACTGACAATATCTGATAACACGAATTTCCTGGTTTTCTGCTTCTCTGCTTTGCTTTCATCGTTGCAAAAAGCAGAGACGAGATCTTTTTCTTTCCTTTTGGAGTTAATGTATGACAAACTCCAGCTTGCACTGGGGTGGTTTGCAGCTGAGTGTCACGTCTAAGGCCACGGTTCTCCACTGTGAAAGAGTGGAAAGTGTAGTAAAATTTACACCACTAAATATGAGAATTATAATCCTGAAAATTCTACATTTTTACTATTATTTTCTATTAGAATTAAAACCGAGAGGTTTGTAAACCTATTGGAGGCTTTATTAGTTTTATCCACTTAAACCTTTTTATTATCTACGTTTTTGATTCTCATATTCCACAAAGACCCTCCCAGCTCTGCTTCTGAAACGCTGGCATTCACTGCCTGGTTAGTGTTAAGGTTGGCCACTCATTGTCAGAGTAAGGGTGAATATTGTGGAAATACAAACGAGTGGCAGGACGGAAATAAGCGTCATGTCAGCAAAATCATCAATATGAATATTTTACTACAAATATTTAACCTTTGGGAATTTTATTTACTAAAGAGAAAATCGATTAATTTTGGACCCTGTTATGTTTAGAATATTTTCTTTGACTTGGGATCATGGATTTACTGAGAGCCGGATACAGTGATGCAGGGATTAGATTGTTGTAGCCCAAGTGGGAATTGAATTTAGTGAAATTTAATTGGAGGGGATACTTTTGGATAGATGTAGTGCTTAAAAGCCCATTTCCAATGTAATGGATGATTAAACGACTAAAAAGTGATTAAAACTGAACATCTGAAAAAACAACTCTTCTGGTTTTTCAGGACGGTAAAGAGAAAGCTCGTCTTTTAATGTTGTGACTGTCGACCAAAAAATCTGATTCAAATTCCTCGCAGTGCTCCTAACCTGACTGACCTGATTGTGCCCAGTTGATAAAAGCCATTCAGTGAAGTAAGCAATGTTTGTGTTGCTTTTCTGAAACTCCACACTGAAAAAAAGGGACTGGCCATCTCTTGGATTTATGTAAGCATCTTGCATGCATTTAACACAATTGCCTCATGTTTTAAAGTTAAATGTAACTATATAGTGTAAAAACTACATGATATGCAGAAAGGGTGTATTAAATTGTTCATATCATGTTCAGGTGAAGTAAGTCAATAAGATAGCAACGTTAAATCTCGTGAAACCACGCGTGATTTCATCTCGCGGGCTTTGGATCGTGGTTTAAAAAAGGCATCCATCTCAGTCAAGTCGAGCAGCCAACTCTACGTTTTTGGTATGTCTTGATTTTTTGAATTCATTTTTACCATATTTCAGCCAAATGTAGTTAAACGTCTAGAGTGTCGCCATGTAACATGCTAAAAAAGAGCCGTTAGCTTATTTGCTGTTTTATCTGTTGTCAAAGAATTGGCGCTTTTTCATTTGAATTTGTCTTTGGCACAAGAGCCGTAATATCACATTAAACCTAATTACGAGGCACTCATAACATAATTTGGTTTTCTGTGTGAATAGATTTGTCAACTGACTCTTCAGTTACATTGTGTATTTACTGCACCGTGGTGTTAGTGAGATTTTGGACATTGAACAGCTTTAGCTAATATCATCAGCGGCATTATGCTAGCTTACATCCCTACCCCTCCTGCCCTCACCTGCTGTCCTTTTGTTTTTGTTTTTGTTTTTGTTGATGCACATTGAGAGATGACCTCTATTCTGCATTTCACCAGGAGTCAGCTGATGGATTGTGGGTTCAAGGTGTTATGGTAAGAAAGTATATTCTATTTTCGTTTCTGTAACTTAATTATAATAGGTTTTTTATAATTATTAGGTGCATGCATACTCACCCTATTAATACAACTGAGAGATCCAAAATCTGCCATAGGTTTAACTTATACCTGTATGTATTGCCAGAAAGGTGATTACTGGACTCGCATTAATGCACACTTGAACTGAAATGAGGTTGTAACTTGTGGGTTGTTGGGTTGCAAATCAGAAACAAACATCTTTGGATTTTTTTTAATCCCATAAGATCTGGAAACACAGTTTTTATTCAACAAAACATTACTGATTAACCAAGCACAGTGCCTGCTGTTATTTCAAAATAATTTTATGTCATTTCAGATAAAATGCAGCATTCCAGTGCATCCCAACCATGCCTTTACACTCAAGGTTTCTGACGGAGCTGAGTTTTTCTCTGACAGTCTGCTGAAAGTGTTTGCAAAGTGATCGGGGGAACAGGGCACAAAGCTAAAGGATGTAGCTGCCATAATGACAGTAAGAACTTTAAAATTCTTTAACTACAAAGTGTATATGTATTGCATTAGGTCAGTAAAAGATTTTTATGCTACATCCATTGAAACAGTCAACTATTACCTGTGAGTAATGATTCCACTAAAAGGATGCCATAATTTTCGTCATGCATTTACTGGCCCACTGAGAAAAAATTATCTTTTTTTAAAAATAAATGTTCTGGAAACTATATATCCATAAAGTTGATGTCAAACAGGAACTTTTGATATTGCTTTGTAGATGCTGGTGTTGCATGTTGACTGGTTTAAAAAGTCAAGAGTTTTTGTCTGGGATCATTTTCTTCTGTGCTACTGAAAAGTTCACAAATCTCTGTTTTCTTTGTTATAATAGTCAAGGATGACATTAATGCTCGGAGTCCCTCATCAAAGTGCTCCGCATCTGTGTGAAAGACAATTGCAACATCTTTGTGCAGGAGTTCATGGTGAGTGTTTTATGAGTAGATTGTGGCTTTGCAACATTTAAAAATGCATTTAGTTATCCACTTGATCCTCATTGGACTGGTTAGGACCAGTAGTCCTCTTTAATAATTTGAAGTTCACATGAGGCCTGGTAGTGAAGCCCTTGAGGCCCCATCCCCACCCCTGTATTAGGGGTCACATCAGTGTGAAAAAACTTTAAATTTGTCATTCTAATGAACAAAGGAAAATCCCACCAATATTTATATTAGCTTTTGTTTGAAAAAATGACCAACTGACCAACAGCTAACCAAATTGTGGGGCTGAAAGTCTAAATTCTAACATCTTCTGAGTGACATAACCTGGATTTCTGATGGACCGGTGTCTTTCTAACAAAAACTAATGTAAAGCATTTGAAATTATTATGTTTTTCACCCTCTCTTAGAAACTCTGTTAGACCATGAATGGCAGCATGGCAGGCCACTCTTTGGCTATAGCTATTTACTATGTTGCTTGCATTGGTTTAAATTACTCTAACATTAGAACTGGTAGATTCAAAAGAGATGAGTTTAAAAAGGAATCTTAAAGAAATGTTTTGTGTTTAACCAGGACTTGACTGAGGCCACTGCACAGATTGAGAAAACCACAATGAACATCTGTCTCCAGAGGATGCGGCAGGCAATGACTTTTCTGATGTTGTTCTTCAAGATCTGGATAACGTGACCTTTGCAGTAGCCATGCTGTTTGGACCTTTTTTATTCCTTCAACATGAGCTACCCATCACAACTCTGCTACACTTTTGAGGTGATTCAATGGGTGGTAATGGAGTTGGATGCAACTCAGCTCTCAAGAAAAGCTCACAACTAAGACAAAACTGCTCCTGCAACGAAGCTCACTGTTATGCATGTGAGGTGACCAGCTCTAGGTGAGAGGACATTTAAATCTCACACTTGTTCTGCTGCATTTTTGAAGCTCAATTCCAGGAACGGATCGCAGGGTTCATTTTTATATACTCTGCAACTGCCATGAGGACGAGCCGTTTTTTGTTGTTGTTTGTTTTTCCTTTTGCTCTGTACAAGTTCTGTTTGTCTGTTTGGCAGCATTTTTTAATTTCTCTTTGTATTTTTTCTTTCTTTTACTAGTGAAGAGATGTAGCGTGAACAGTTATACAGTCTAAATATCCCATATGGGTCGTGTGAAATGGTATTTTCAGTTTCATTCAGTTGAAGTAAAGAACGTTGAATATTTCTAAGTGTGCTGTTTTGAACCAAGATGTCACAGTATGATCAGTGCTGTAATTTTTGACAGTCACTGTATCAATGTTATTTTTGCGTCTCTTGAATAAAGGTTTTGACCTGCAAGTGCTAATTTCTTTAGTTATTGGGGTAAAATGGGAGGTGTTAATAGGAAGGTGTTTGCCAATTCAGTAACCTAATTTAATGTTAATGGAAACTAACATTACCTCAAATTGTTTAGTTATAATTGTTGTTTAACTGAATCTTGATGTCAGAGGCCTTAAATAGAATGTTTTGTATTGTTCTTTCCCAACATTTTTCAAAAGAAACAGTCCAATTTCTTTGCTGTGATTGATTCCAGAGAACACGGAAGAACTGACATTATTTAACTGTTGATTTATATAGATTCAGTAGAGGAGTAATGTCAGTTTAATTCTTTACCTACTGCAGTGAAATTAGACATTTTGTTTTGAAAGGTTACTGGTGGATGCCAGCAACCATCTTGGAAGAGAACAATACAATCTGTTATAAGGCCTCCATTTGAAAATTGTGTATTTGATACTAGAATATAATAGCAAAATGTAATTTGAAGATAACATGTAGTATTTAAGTGACCAAGTAGTATTGGGTAAAAGTTATTGAATCGTGTTGGGATAACGTGAGAAAATTGTGAAGGATTAAAATATTCCAAGAGCTCAAATTACTTCATCAAAACATGTTTAAGTCACATTTTATCAACACAAATTGCACAAGTTTATTGAACATGAATAAATTGTGTTAATTTAACTCAATTGTTTAAGTTGCTGCCAAAGCAAAACATCTGTGTGCAACAAATGTCCACCATTGAATTAAGTAAATCCAACAACATATTTTTTTCAGTGCAGTTGCCCTTGCAGCCTAAATGACTGGTCATCCATCTGGCCCTGATGATTTCCTGTGTGACAATACATACATACAAAAACTGCTCCCTAAATGCACTCACTCAGCTTTCAATCATCCAGAAGGTTTAGTGATGAGTATGAGTTGTTTGTGGGTACCCATTTAGGAAGGAGCTACCAAATGTAGTCTTTGATGTAACTAATGGGGGAGGGTAAAATTAAGTTGGCCAATGTTTACTTATTTATGATCTTTTGCACTTTAACATTGAAGGAAGCGCGTGGGGTCCTTAAAGATTGTAGCTGTCATAAAAAACACAGCAGGATGCTTGGCTGCAGGACTCGACAGCAGTAAGTCTGGCATGTCACTTAATTTCATGCGTGATTTAAATTTTTCAAATACCACCACACTAGCGAAAAGATATGTTTACTATGGCATACCAGGCAGCTTAAATGTATAATATTATTGACCACTAATGGCTCTAAGCAACATATTGAGAAGAGGGGCTGTCAATATTACAGTTTTTCTCAGTTGCTTTGGTGCATTTCTCACAACAGAATTAAACTTTGCACAACAGTTAGTTCAACCTCCACAACATGTAGTCGTTTTGGCACAACCTTGTGGCGGTTTCATGTTCATTGCGTCCAAAGGCAAATGCCTTTGGACATGAAGCAGTTGAGTAAGTACAAATATCTAAAGAATGGTCACTTTTGACTTGCTATTCATCACTATCTCCTTTCTTTTATCATGAATGTCACAATTATTTATACTTGTACCGGCTGAATAGTCATTGTCCTTACAACTAATAGTCTTCATTTCATTGCTTGTGTCAGTGCACTCAAAATTGTTGAACATCTTGTCAAACACTTTGTACACCCATTTTGAAAACCCTATTTTTAAGGAGTTTCCATGAAACCCCTGCACACGTTTGTATATCTTGACGAAGCGGGATTCAATCTTGCAAAAGGCGTGAACGAAATCACATTGGAGAAATAGCCACCATTGATGTCCCAGGCCAACGAGGAGGAAATATTACAATGTGTGCAGCAATCTCAGAAAATGGCGTTCACACCCATATTCCTCGTATTGGTGCATACAATACACAACACCGGTTGGCTTTTCTGGACGCTCTTTATAGGGACCTAATCCCACAAAATGAAAGGGATCATCCTGGTGACAATCGGACAATGTATGTAGTGGTTTGGGATAATGTTAGCTTCCATCACTCTGCTGTAGTCGGGCAGTGGTTTGCAGCACACGACAGGATACTTATGGAGTTTCTTCCTCCTTACACTCCATTCCTAAATCCAATTGAGGAGTTTTTCTCTTCCTGGAGGTGGAAGGTATATGACAGGCATCCACATACCCAAATGACCCTGCTAGCAGCTATGGATGCAGCTTGTGATGACATCACAGCAGAGTCCTGCAGAGAGTGGAGTTGACACTCCAGAAGATACTTTCCCCGATGCATCGATAGAGCTGACATTCGCTGTGATGTTGATGCAAATATGTGGGCAGACAGACGGGAGCGTCTAGATATCAATGATTGATATGCAGCAGTGTCTGTTTTTCAGTTTTGTTTTTTTGTTTCATAACCACTGGAGTGAGGTTTACTGTCTAAGTGAGTTTATGTTTGCTGTAAAATGTTTGATTTACTGTATTTCCCCAGTTTGCACAATGCTGTGAACAGTTTCAATTAAATATTATCAAGAGTGCATATGGAGTGTCTTGATTTTCCTTTACAATTTATGGTTTTCAACATGCCATGCATGCTGTCCAGACTTGACATGTCATTGGGAAGCACCTACAAAGAAATCCGTCACAATGAGAACATGTTCAAACCATTTGATTTTGTGACCAAAGGTGCTGGTGTAATGACTTGTAATTGTGACAGCCCTGACACTTTGATTGATATAAGTACTTGCTTTTGATGAATGTATTATCTGTTTTGATTAAGGGATTTGTTGTTGATGCATTGACAACTTATTTTGGACACCTGACTTTTCTTTTTGATGGAGTGACTCACTTTTGCAAGTTATCCACCATGTTTTGCAGTTTGCACTAATTGTTTTGAGAAGTGCCTTAGTAGTGGTGGAGAGTTCAATTCTGTTGTGAGAAATGCACCAAAGCGACTGAGAAAAACTGTAACTGGATACATTCTCACTCATGGTTGTTATCATATGAGCACATCTATTAAAATTAATAGTGCACAAATAACACTGTTCAAGCATCACTGTAATAAATGTGCAAAACATGAACTATTTCTTACACTAAAGAAAGTGTAAGAAACTCTGCAAATGTTTTAATTATTTTTGTTTTCTTATTAAGAAATTAAATAATTTCTCACTCGAGGAGTTGGAAGCACGGTCCTGATAAGTCCATGAGGCATGAGGCTGTTCCACTGTCAAATCGTGAAGTGGATGAAGTGGCCCTCTGTCAGACATCTTGTCGGTCCTGCAGTTTTGTAATTACACAACGTTTATAGTGCTGGATGCTAAAAAACAGTAGAAGCTAGCAGGCATTCGAACGTTTTAAAGAGACAAAAAAAAAGTGAATTAATGTGAAATCAATGAATTTCAATTTTTGATTAATCATGCTGGTTGATAAATAGTGAAGTATATTGATTGTTTGATAATTACCAATTGTCTGCTCTGCCGCTATCTTCCAAAAAGTCCAACCCCGTTTAGGATACTACAGTTCTGTGATATTACAAAGTGCTGCCATGTTCCTTTTCATACTGTTTTGAGCCCCTCATGAATAAACAGGTGCACATACAGGAGAGTAGGGCTGATCCAAAGCTGGAAGACGGTTTATATGGGTCAGAGCAGGGACAGCAGTCTAAATAGAGATGGTTAGACCTCCCTCTCCTTATCTTCTACTAAATCCTCCAGGACAGCAAGGTCTTCACAAGCTAACCAAGAAACCTGATCTCTCCCATGTCTGCTGCGCCTGCCTCATCATAGACCCTCCTGGAAAGATAGCCAGAAAACACTGACCAGGAGGCTTTTTAATCACGTGTATGGGTGACTTTAACAAGAAGGTCCAGTCTGGGCTTTCCTTATCTTTGAAACTACTTCAATACAGCGTCCATGTCCTTGCAGATGCTACATCAGTCCTATGGTTCCCTCTTAAATAACATCTAGAGGATTCTGGTAGTTTCTATTTAGGCTGGATTGTCAGCTAAATAATAGGGCTGTAATACACAGCTGTATCCTGTGCTCCTTTCATGACCCTGTCCTTGTAAAATATGTGAGTATTGGGCTTCAGACAAAAACAGTCACACGAATGGAGAGAAATTTGTGATTCAGGAAGGGAAGGCCCATATTGTGTACTGCTATGTAAAAATTTTTTTAAAATGCTGCTGGGAAAGGTAAAGAAAATTTGAGAGTCAAATCAAAGACAGAGACAGTTTTAGCTACATGTTCTCCTTCTCATGGCACGCCTGTGAATTTGTTTCAACTGTGAGGAAGACAGCTGTAGGTTAATGTCAGCATCTGACTTGAGTGACGACAGAAAGAAAAGGGATGGAGAGGGTCTGATTCTTGTGTTGTCATTAACGCAAACATGCCTGTTTCAAAAAAAAAAAAATTATGTTCTTTCATCTTTTTGTACTTTTGCACGATTCATAAGAAAAAAATCACTTCTTTCCACAAAGAGTTAATTCAGCCCTCCTGAAGAATAGGACGGCGTAAAGCTCTTCTAATTGTATGAGACACAGGGATGAGGTTAAGGACAAGAGCTGCTCTTTAATCAAAGCACAGAGAAGGATGGAGTGCATCGTTTTTATTTTAGTAATCTGGTAACAACGTTCTGTCTGTCAATTGAAGCACCATTTTTGTATATATTATGCTGTGGCTCAGGAGGTGGAGCAGACCACTTACTAATCGAAAGGTTGGTGGGTTGAAGCCCGTCCACCTCCATCGTGGTTTTGATATAACGTAGGATTGTAATTGTACTTTTGTAAATACCTATTTTCTGGCAGTTTTTTTTTAAACATACCTAAAGTCTAGTAAATGTGTATATTTATTTATGCATATTTCTATTTCTATTAAGTGTATTCTCTCTTAATTTGAAACATTTGAATTGTGTCTTTTCTGCATTAATAGAAGAAAATACAGCAGAGAAGGACTGATTTTCTCTATATTTTTTCTTAATATCAGCCTAAAATTTGCTGTTTTACATCAGGTGGGTTTTTTTATATATATACTAGTTTTTTTGTACAGTAAAGTCTTGGGAAATCACATACTTTTTTTTTATTTACTTGCCTCCGGGAAGTTAAATTGTATCTTTAATATTAATTTTTTAAATATTTGTGAAAGATTAATGAGAAATGAAAGCAAATGTTGCAAAAAATATTCTGATTTTGACTGAAGTCTCTATAAAAATGGATATTCCTACCATTATGTCACTAAGCCAATTTTACAATTTTTCACAATTTTAGTGCCACTCAAGCCAAAACGAGTGAATCAGAGCTACAATCAACAAGCTCTCAAGAAGTAAAACTTACACGGTCCTTTAGGGCCTCACTCAGTCAATATACTGAGTCACTATGGTGGAGGCTGAAACTCAGCAGGAGCCCATGTGAGATGTGTTATACAGTCAAAAACATCCCCAATCCAGCTTCCTGCTGTCAACCACCTTTTTGAATATATTGATATATGACCTGAAGTATTGTTTCTGTCAATCTTGCTCCAGTGTAAAGTCTTTGTTTGTATTTGCTTTCTGCCTGTAACTATAAAGTGACAGCTCTGTCAGGTTCAAAGATGCAAATACAGGCCATTTACCATTTAAAGTGAAAAAAACAACAACTTGTTAACCAGCTCTGGTCATGGTTATTTAAATGTGCCATCCATTTAATGAAACCAAATATGACCTAATCCTCCAGCACAAATTTGTTACTCGGCGTTCAGGATAAGAAAAATTCTTACAGTCAACTCAGTGTTGCTTTCTGAACTCATGAAACTTCGGTGGTGCTGGGAGGCCAGACTGTCCCATCCTGTACTTTTCTGATGTTGAAAAACCAAAATTAGACATGTGCTGAGTAGAAATTATTTAAAGAATTTAATGATTGGTGGTTGCATTCAACTGGTTGGAGTCGGGCCTCGTTGCACAATTGTTGCTAATTTTTATGTTGATTTCACTTCTTGTTACTTGCTGCTGCGATGATACAGCTCTACCACAGCGATCAGTGCAATTGTTTTCTTCTCATCAGATCCCTATCACACGTCTGCTTCTGTCTGCCCCGCTAAAATCTTCATGGCCCGTTGAGGAATTTGAAGCCTGTTAATTCCTCTGAGCTCCCGAGACACTTGCTACCACATTCATTCCACATTTACTACACATTAACAACACATTTATTGCCAACACTCAAATTATATGAGCAACTGCCAACCAAGTCCATGTTGTGGAGATGATTTCATTTCAGGAAACTAAAGCAAAAGCAACAAGGCTTTCTAAGCTATATAAGCTTTTACAGTCAAAAAACACGTTTTTTTTTAGCACATTGAATGTTAAGTCTGGTTTTTGCTTTAATTAATGAACTGTAAAAGTAAACAATATTTTTACACTTATATACAATGCCCCACAATGTAATAAAACTCAGCTTTATTACCTGGTAAGTGGCAAACAAAACATAAGGCAGAGAAGAGCTGGAACAAACTAGCAGACAGGAGTACACACAACATGAGGGGATATCACAATGACATGACAAAGAACAAAGGGAAACTGAAGACTTAAATACACATGAGGTACTTAGGGACATGGAACACACCAGGAAATGCAGATGAACTAAATCTAACTAACGAGACAGGGAGAGCAAAAAAAAATCCCACTAGACAAGAGGACAAGATCGCAACAGAAGCTGAAGACAGAACACAGAAGAGACAAAGACAGACTGGACATGAAAAGGGACAACACGAACACGAACCACGAACTAGTAAGATAAGTAAGCAAAACTCAAAGGCCCTAAAAAACTAAAAGTAAGTGTCTCATGAATGAATAACAAATCCAACAGAGTGGGAAAAAAATTACCATCAACCGATAGAAACTGTAAAATGTAGATACTCTGTTGTCCCTGCCATGTCACCAAAGAGCCGGTCATTAGATGAACCAGGAAACATTTGAGCCAATTGGACTGTTGCATTCACACTGTAGATTTATAACTTTCACCTGTGCAGTCGGGGTGAGGGGGAACTACAGTAATGTAGAAAAGCTGTAGGTCAGATGAGCAGACGATGATTGGATTGGCCGTAACACTGTGAAACTTGAGCGTGCAAAGTAGAAGCAGACGTGTTAAAAAAAAAAGATTATTCATGAGTTTTTATGTGTGTGTTGTGGCTCTTTTCATATTCATTCAAGTAGAGGCTTGGTTTAAATAGCTGCCCAGATGTGTTACCAGGATGATCACGTAATGCAGAGTGTTGCTTCCAAAACGATTTCATTATAATGCATTTATGACAGCACCTCTGACTCTGACAATACACTGGGTGCATGTCTGACATGTCTTATTTTCTCACATAAAGTCATAGATTACTCATTTATGGATGACTGCTCAAATCAGATGCTTGTTATGTTTGTCAGCAGGAAAGTTCTGGAGTGCCCTTTGGTAGACAATCTATTTAACATCGACACTAATAGCATGGTTAAAGGGTGTTGATCCTATCTCTTCTGTATTATTTCATTTATTGGCTGTTTTAAGTGCAAATACTTAAAATTGGCAATTAGCCAATATCAGCCAGTATATCAGGTCTGCCAATGTATTAGACTTGCTGTAATTTTCAGTGGGTTTTTGTCCTTCACACATCTTCAAACGTCACCATGAGAATTTCAGAAGCACTGCTAAAATCTGCACTGTGTATTTTGTTGTGAAAATTGGCTGGATTTTCTGTGTCTGTGGCACATCTGGAGGAATATCAACCATTGTGTGGTGTGGGTGTGTTGAGCTGACACAGCCAGACTATAAGGTGGCTCTACAGATCCCCACACTGAATGTTGAAATTCATCCAGAATTAAAGATTTAGGGCTTCAAATGATGACCTTGACAGTAAAGGTCACACGTTTTAACAGGGAGTCAGTTATTTGCAGGAATTTCTTGAGCATGATTATGATGAACAAAATGTTTGACTTAATTTATGTTACTTGGGATGATGATACTTTAATGCCCTAGTAATCAAGATTTTATATCAGTAAAAAGAATTTCTCTGTTTGCTAATTTTATGTTATTTATGCTAGGAGCCCAGCATTACTGATGAACACCCACATACCTAATCAACAATAGAGTTTTAGCTGATGAAAGCGGTCGCTTGTAGTGACAGAGTGACAAAGACTAATCACTGGCTCTACAGCTCTTACTTTTTTAGTTTCTTTTACCTTGTCAGCTTCAACACTCTCATCAACCATGTTTCCTGCTGCCCCTGGCAGTTGTTTTCAGCAGAAAACCAGTGGCTCGAGGCGACAAGTTCAAACGTGTTCTGCTGTCATTTTGGTGGAGAAAGCTGATACAGCCAAAATCAAATTGATTGTTTAAAAAAATAGGTGGAATTTAAAAGTTATCTGCATGTACTCAAAAGCAATCAAAATTAATAATAGAGCATAAAAAATACCTGTAAAAAAGTATAGTGTTGGGAGAAAATAAACAAAAATGGGTTGTTCGTTGCTCATATCTAAACAATAGTAGTATTGGTAGTTTAGTTAGTTACTGTCTTGGAACCGTGACCACATAATTTCCTCTGGGATTAATAAAGTATTCTGATTCCGATTGATTATACTGTTGTCTAGTAAATATACAAAATGCTAATTTTGCTTCAATGGCATGTGTCTTTATGCATTCATCTTAACATGATACATTTGATGTTCACGTTTCTTGAAGATAAATTGAAAGCATTTTCATGTTTTCAGTGCATATATTTCTTTTTGTTGCCCCCCTCCCAAACCTTCCACGTTTCAGTGTATGATCTCTGTAGCTGGAGCAGAGCACAGCTAAGTGAGGCTATCTGATTTCTTCTCCTGTTTACAGGAGAGATGGGGCGGAACAACAATGGAAGAGTGAATCCTCCTGCTCTGCTTTGCAGCATTCCCCACATTTCTACCACACTTTGCTACAGTTTCTTATGTGCAACGAGAAAGATACAAGAAAAGAGAGAACGGATGATGGACATTTTGATACAAATGATTCACAGAAAGTGGATGAGTACTAAGCACTGTTTACACCATGATGCTTTTGTCAGTCTCAACAAACAACCTAAGTATTTTCAACATAATACTAAATGGTATTATTATTAATTTCAGTCTGCTAGTCACGTACAATTAGGACCACAAGTTTTTGCACATTTTTTTTTTAAATTGTGTGATTGTGTTGTATTAACTGCTTCGTGGCCAGGTGAAGCCTGTTTTCTCCTTTAACACGAAAGATTAAGAAGAGCAAAGATCACTAGTTGTAAAATAGATGGCAAAAATGTGGAGTGACAAACTGACTGATGAAACCAAGATCAACTTCAGCCAGAACAATAAAATGAGGAAAGAGAAACACCACAGGAACAAATATATACAATGGTTATGAGGCAAGGTTATGGTATTTATGGAGCAGGGTCACCAGTGTTTATTGATGATGTGACTTTCATGACTCTCTTGAAGAAAGTGTTCGTGTTAGTGTGAACTTAATTTCACACTTTCCCTCAACTTATATTTGGCTATATTTGAAATAGTATTTCATTGGTTTCCTGACACATCCAATATGTGAGGTGGACACTGGCATCCATATGTTTTGATTGTATTGCATGTTCCATTATAGAGAAATAAATAACCAAATGTCAGTAACATTAAGGCTTTCTTAGTCATAGAAAATTAGATGACATGGCAAACACCTACTTGCATCAACAAACCCAGTGACAAGATACATTTATAAAATACATTAAAGGGTTGATTTGCTTGTCATGAGCAACAAACGTGGAGGGCCACGTCGGGTGGAAACACAGCTGCAGTTCTTGTTACCCAGAGTCTGAGTGCCAGAGCTGTCAGCTGTGGGGTAAAACAAATCCTGGTGCTGAGCGCACCCTGACTGACTTTTATTGAGGTGTTTACCTCCCACATGCATGATTTCCATTGATTCAGAAGTGGAAACTGTAACGCTGAAACGCACAAATGTCAAAAGTCAAACTTATACTAAAACTACGGTGTTGCCACACATTAAAGTCCTACACACTAGTGAGGTACAGTATTATCCTGTGCTAAGAAGCATGAGATTAATAGTGCATCCTGATTCTGTTGGGTTCCACTTAATGTTTAGGAAAGGTACATTGCTAAAAAACAAAACTGTTTGATTCATCTAAAAGCCAGAAAAAATGTACACTTCTTTATGGCCATTCGACTCTGTTAATCAAGTTCTTCAATGCTGAAATAAGCTCCACTTGATACAAACATCACAACTGTGACACATAAGCCCCTTTTCCATTAGTACCTACGACATAGTTCACCACGGTTTTCAGGGTTTTCCATTAGGTCATAGTACTTGGTACCAGGTACTTTTTTAGTACCCAAGCAATCCGAGCATGATACTAAAAAGTGATGTTGTCAGACTGCATGCCACTGATTGGCTGATCAGTAGCGTCACTCGATAAGTCATGAGAGCATCTCGTTCAACAAAATTTAAGCCGCCATTTTTGAAACCTGGCAGGGGGGGGAAAGAACAAAAAACAACAGGTGATACCTGAATCTGATGAAAAGCCACAGACCGATCAGCAGGCATATTCTTGTGTCGACGTCCACCTTTTTTGTAATGTTTGTGTTGCATATTAATTACGTCTCAGGACACATGTTAGGTAGAACTGGATTGTAATGGAAAACCAGTCGATCTGTGGCGAGTCAATACAAGTAGGTAGTAAGAGAAAAAGTGCTTTAGGCTTCTGATGACAGTGCTGAGACGGTGCATATTGCGTGACACAGTAAAATGAATCTTGGACGGCAAACTGCTCTCTCCCACTGGGGCATGGATGTGGGACATGAAGGGGTGTCCTCTGGTCATGGGTTATGGGTTAGAGCATATGCTTATAGGATTGGGATCTGGGGAGTGTGTGCACAGTTTTTGCAGCATGGTAGAGCACATGTTCTGTGGAAAGGCACTGCCTCCATCAACACTGTTGTGTTGATGTGTGGTACCTATTTAAGTAACATCCACCTGAATGGCAGCATCCAAGATTTCCCAAAACACCTTGCAGCCAGTATTTTCAAGGTTGTCTTCCCCGAACAATAGGATGAAAAACACTGCCATGGAAAAAAGGCAGTGGTAGAAGAATTATTTCTTTTATCCTGCCCTTTTTCACTGAAAAAAATTCTCTGTCATCAAGTCACTCGCAGAGCATGCCAGCTCTTCACATGATGCTATTTAATATGTATCTGTTGAATTCATCTTGTTTCCATGCTCGATGAATTATGCCATGGCATGCCACTTAAATCCAAAGACTTCAACCTCTTACTGTGAACAAAAATAATCACATACTCAATTATTTTTACACATTTTATTTGCAACAGTTGACTCTCAGGCTTTCATTGGGTGAGATTTATATAACTTGACAGCACCACTAATCGTCCACACAGAATTTTAGGAAAGTCTTTAAACAAAAACCAGTCCAGGTCCAGTAAGTGCTTTTATTTTTATGATGGCATCTATAATCTCCTGATTGTCACTCCCTTCACTGCAAAGAGTGAATTTACACCAAGTTAGACCTGATGGATTCTGCTGTAAAAGTTGGGAACAGATAATTACAGCTATAAAAGTCTTCTTGTACTCCTCTGTGCTTATCAGAGAGCAGCCCAACAGAGATATGGTTTTGTGCTGGATGAACTTAGAAAGATTATCGTTCCAAGTTCATCTCGCCAGGCCGTCATCACCCGCTTCAGCTGGCTGTATATTTCTCTGAGGCAGTGAGAGCTTGGCCTTGGCTGCGCCTAAACCTCTGCCAACGTTACTTTGACAAGTTCTTTCTGGGGCGATAGATGGTTCCCATCAGTGGCTATAATTCTTTTTAAGAAGATAGCTGACGTGTAAGACAAGAGCCGAGGTCTGTGTTTGAGAGGCAGTCAGAGAGGAGGAGGAGGGTCTTCCACAACAGTCGGATTAGGTGTCACCTCTTTCAAATGTCAACATAGCTTCACACACCAAAACCAGGAGCACACACAGAGAGCACTCCATGTCTCAGCACGGACCTCCAGAATACTACAGAGGTACCACTAAACAAACAGACTTACCTGGACAGGTAACCTGAGAAGACCCACCTTGAGCCCCTTCTTCCCTAAACCTCCACCCCCACCAACACCCAACACCTCCCCATTTCCTGCCTGAGTCTTACAAGCATTAGCAAGCACTACAGGGCCTCGGGGGTTTGTGTGTGTGTGTGTGTGTGTGTGTGTGTGTGTGTGTGTGTGTGTGTGTGTGTGTGTGTGTGTGTGTTTAATGGAGCTGAGGACCAGACAGGTAGAGAAGAGGAGGACAGGGAAAGGTGGGAAAGGGGTGGAGATGAAGAGTGATTGGTGAGGTGTGAAGAGAAGCAAGTCTGGTTGGACAGGTGATCTATGACCATGGTGAAAAGGGAAAAAAAGTTCAATAAAGAGGGAGTTAAAAAGGATTTGGTCTCTATTGTGTCAAGGATTTTTAACTGAGATGCGGGGCAGCAAAAGCCTAAAGGTTAGATCACAGGTTCAAATCCCACAACCTGCAAGGAATGTTTGAGTTTGGATTTAAAGAACTTTAATCTTTTAAGAAATGTCAGCTGCAGACAGGTGAAGATTTAAAAGTGCGAAGATATAAACTGATTCTGGCTGATTCCATCTGTAATTTCTGAAAAAAAAAGAAAAAGACCCATGACTGAAACTTTTTTGTGCACTGAAATGCATAGACTGTATATAACAGTTCCAGGTTTGAAAAATGAAGCAAATAGAGTGTCTTAAATAGTCATGCTTCCTAATGGCCAACAGGGGGACACTTCCCTGTTCTCAGTAAATGCTTTCCTGATGACTAAATGGTCTTAATTGATTTTTTCAAGTTTAATACAACTAATTTGTACCATATATTGTGTTTTAGAAGCAAACAAAACTTCATTTTTAAAAGGAAATTCCAGGTTTTTCATTTCCTCATCGAGTTATCTGAGAAATTAACTAAATCAAGTATGTTTCTTTAGTCTGTGTTCTCTGACATTTTCTTTTTCCAGTCTGACTACTCTTGTAGTACAATATGTTATATTTATGCCATCACAATATTTGGGGTTAATGGTGGGGCAAATGTTTGTCTGGTTTAATAATAGGTCAACATGCTTATTTACATTTAATCAAAATCAAAAGTGGTTTTGCATCTCCATCATCCACCGCAACCACGCATAAGTATGGTCCTCCTTTCCAGCGCTACACTGAGAGGACAAGAGATGACAGCCATACACCAAACAGACAGTCTTAGAGAAAACTTCACAAAATCCTTTTCACAGTTTTTCTTTGATCCCAGTCACACATATGAAAAAAATGTGCAACATAAACAAATAAGTGCCTTTTGCATCTTAGTTTGAAGACAACTCTAAATCGATGGAACAGTAAAAGTCCACCAGTTTCTTATTAAAGAAATAGCAGTGATTGATTGTCTTATATAAACCAATAAATCTACTGCAAATGTTAGAACCATTTAGCATTCCTCAGGCTGCTGGGCTGAGAAACATTTGTGTGGCACCGCCTAGGCATGACAAAACACACTGAGAGTCTGTGTGAAGTAACCTGAAACCTTCTGTCTTAAAACGCTGCAGCAGTTGAAGTGCAGCAGCAAATACATAGATATAGCAGATTTTAATTAATGCTGTTTTAAAATACTTCCATGCCAATGCAAAAATTTGCATTTAATAGCAAAAATCAATCAAACCTTGCACCCCACTTTATGTGGAAATATAAGGAATGTTTATGCCTTGTTTTCCCACATATTGAAACAATGTCCCACATTTTTGTTAGCTGCAGTTTATAGAAGTGAACATGTGGCACATATGAAAAATGTGGCTGAAACAGACATGTGGTGATCTATGGATGCATCCCTGCTGAAACCCTGCAATGATTAGCAGGCAGAGCAGCAGCTGAAACAACAGTTAAAAGATTAAACTGTAATTACATTTAAAAGCAGACATACAGGAGTGTATGAATACTATCACCTCAGATCTAAAAACTAAAACTAAATAAGAACTTTACCTACCATTTATCTTATAAGGAGGTTTAAACTCCATTCAAATAACATGCAGCATATTTGTCCATCACATGATTGATGCCTAACTTGTAACATAAGTTACAGATAGTTGTCGCACACAAAAAAGACTATTTCTCTCATATTTAGACTGTTGGATTCAGGTTAATGTGTTCCCCAGGAAAGTACGGTGGGAATGTTAAAGAATGAGTGAGAGCATCACTAACAAAGACCCCCTACCTAAAAATAAGACTGAACTCCACCTTGATGTATTTTTTCCAGCTGCTGCCAGTGTGGGAGTGGTGTAAGAAGCACTGAAATCTGTGTAATGTGAAAAGGGTCACTTGAAGTGATGGACCCAGAGAAAAATAAAGCAAAATGCTACAGCCAGCCCATTGTAGTGTCTTCCAGCTTGTTGTTTTCATTTTGCTTTACTTTTCTAAACTCTATTTTACGAGGCGGGAGGTTTTAGAAAAAAACAATAGAGCCCAACATGTATGTGTCAGAAGACCCTGAAACCTTGCAGCTGATGTTTTTATCATTCATCATATTATGTCCGTTAGTAGACACGTTGAGGCCGAACACAGTAAACTGGCCTCCATCAAGCCAAACCTGAAGCCCAAAGTCACACGTTTGTCTTCAGTCTCTGAGCGTGTGTGTGTGGACTGTGGGAGAACAGGTGGGCATAGTTTCTGTCAAATGGAGAGAGATTGATGGAGTGGGCTAGAGCGCTGGCCGGGGGTATTCTCTTACAGTAATGGCAAAGAAGGAGACAGCTGGCCTCAGTACATTGGGCTCTGTGTGTGCATGTGTGCATATTTTTGCAGCACTGTATATATGACTGTCTTCCTGGAGATGCATTGCATTGTTCCTGAAACAACAGAAGACGTGAGGCCACGAGGAGCTTGGGAGGCTGCAGGAAAATATTGCTTATCAGTTAACATTTTGGGCTGTCATTAAACATTAAGAACAGGACCCATCATGTTTTATGTTTTTCATAACTGAAGCTCCCAGTAGAAAAAAGATTAGACTTTTTGAATGTTTCACACAGACCAATTGAATCCCTTTAATTTGATGTTTTTGCTGAGCTGTCCTATTATCACTAATCAGGGTGATAAGAGTGTAACAAACCCAGCTTGTGTGGAAGAGTGTTGTATGGCACATATTCATGCATTATAACATTTTCATATATAAGGAAAACACATGAAAACTTTAGCATTTAGCATGTGAAGATAGTCTTCTTACACTCTTTTATTCCCTTGTATTGTCAAAAGATTTGTTATTTCTGGCCACTGCTTTGTCCCGTAATCATCTTAGGGTTTTAGAGGGGATGCACTCATAGACTGGCACATTGTTTCTGAACTACACTGCAAAATTCTCCCAATTTTGAGCCAGTTATGAGACTCACATAATGACAGACTGGCCATTGAGAGAGCACAAGGGCATTTCCTGGAGGCCTGAGGTTCGTTTTGTCCTGCTGTAGTTTTGATCAGCAATATAGCAAACACTAATGAGCGCAAAGATTTCTACCACCTTACATGAAATGAAGCTCTATCGCCTTCTCCTATCACACACAGTCAGCTTCAGGCATAATGGAAAATGTGGTGAAAAATAAAAAAAAAGAGAGGAAGAAGATAAAAAAAAAAGCTAAATGCAGCTAAATTCACACGGCTAGCCTGTTCCTATAGACTGTGTGTGAAATGTTCTGCTTGATGCTTGAATTCAAATAGAAAGTTTAACATCACTGCAGATCTCAATCTTTATTTTAAAAGTTGTTTTCATTTTATGTCAGTACCACCTTAAGTATATTAGCACATGCTTTGATTGGTGCATTGCTGCTGTGTTTTGACAATGAAGGTTTAGACACATTGAAAACTCAGATGGGAGAGCTTCACAAGGCGTGGACTGAATGATGTCAGTGCATCGGGAGCTACTTTACAAAGACGTCTTAAGAAAAGGTGCCACAGTTGTCACATTGCTAATATCAAGCCAATCCCGAACCAGGGAAAATGTCAGAAGCATTTTATCTAATGCTAACTAACTAACTAACTAACTAACTAACTAACAACAACAACAGCAATAATAATAATAATAATTTGCATGCAAAGAATACAAAAGGAAAAAAGCTTTAATCTTTTCATTTAAACACATTCCTTATCTCAAAATTACTTCAATCATTGCTGGACATATTCTAATTTTGGTGCACGCAATGTATGCATTTCATGAATACACATTTGTTTTTTGCACAAACAAGTATGGATGTTTCCACACAGATACTGGCAAATGAGGGCCACTGTGTTGGATCAAGTCCAAGTCAACACAGCTGTCTACCATCAGGTACTTTCAATCTGCTGACAAGCATTATTGAGACGTTGATTTCCTTTTCCAGCAGGACTTAGCACAGCCTACAGTATTAAAACTCCTACAAACCAACCTTCTCACCCAAAAATACAGAAGAGCCTGAGCGACCTGGGATTCACTTTATGACAAATTACTGCATCAACGCCTCCTTTACCACAAATTACATTTACCTCCTTTGACACATTTATAATTTGTGGTACAGGAGGCCCAACCAAGCTCTGAGTAGAAAAATGAGCTCTTTAAAACTAATAATTTTTAGAAGTTGGGCATTTTATGCATTTATCTATTACAGTTTTTGCCCGTTGCCTGAACACATTTTGCAAAACTTTGCTCATTGTGCCAAAACCCTAAACACAAGTAAACATGACACAACACTGGGAAATATACCATTCACATCTGCACCAAATTGAAACTCTACTCTCAAAACCTAAACTCTGCTATCAAAACCTAACATTCCTTTGTCAAAATGTAACTCTGTTGACAAAATGACACATACTTGCATCATATGCAAACACTTACAGAGCAGGAGGAACACACTAGTCTACTTTATATAAAGCACTGCAGTCTTTGATTTCCATTGTTCATTCAGAAGGCATATTTTCAGGAGACACATTTGCAAACAACCAAAAAAGCAAATAGACCTACTCAATATTGTACATTGCAGTACCATGAATTCAGATAAAGCAAAAAAAACCAAAACAAAAAAAACCCATAATACAGTAATAGAAAAAACACTATACTGTAAACAAAAAATCATGACAATTGTGCATACGTGGGCTCATGGATCCCGCCGTCTGTTGGGGTCTGGCCACAGGACCTCATCAACATCGCAAGCAATGTCTTCTCCCGCTGGGCACCGGGGAAAATATCCTCTTCCATGTCAAAACCATCCATGGATTGCTGTCACCTGAATGTCGCCGCAGGCCTGTTCCATTGCCTGCAGAAGAGGCATGCGGGCATGTAGTTGGCGGTCATATACACGCCATCTCCAAGCCGAAAAAAATTCCTCTATAGGGTTTAAAAATGGTGAGTAAGGGGGCAAGCATACCACTTCAAGTTGACTTTGGTTGGAGAACCAGGCCTGGACCAGAGCAGCCCGATGGAAACTGACATTATCCCATATCACCACAAACCTGGGCTGATCTGGTCTGTTCTGTACAACTATATCATGGAGAGCATCTAGAAATGTGAGTATGTGTTGGCTATTGTATGGACCTAGTATTGCATGATGGTGCAGAAGCCCTCGAAGGCATATGGCGGCACATAATGTGATGTTTCCCCCGCGCTGCCCTGGGACGTGCACAATTGCCCTTTGGCCAATTACATTACGACCCCGTCGTCTTGTTTTGCTCAGGTCGAATCCAGCTTCATCAATGAAAATGTATTCATGAGGCTGTGCAACTCCATCCATGGCCAAGATTCTCTGAAAAAAAAGGGGAACATATTACTGTACTACAGTGCTACACATACAGAACCCCATCACACAGGTACCTGTGTAGCTCTCAGAATGGATCCATGTGGTACTGATATGGTACATATTCAGCTGCTACTGGATTTCACCAATACTGTACTGTACATGTAAGGGACAGTTACACGTACCCGTACATATTCAGCTCGAAGTCCTTTGACCCTGTCACTGTTCCTCTTGAATGGGACTCTGTAGAGCTGCTTCATGGTGATGCTGTGTTTACCCAAGATGCGTCTGATGGTGGTGATGCTCACATGGTCTATGTTGCTGAACACTCGCCTGTCTGCAAGTATTTTCCGTCGTAGCTGGTGGAGACGGATGGCATTGTCTGCCCTCACTAGGTCCACAACAGCAAGTTCCTGCCGTTGTGTGAACAGGCGTTGGCGTCCTCCCCCAGAAGGTCTTCGAGTCATTCTAGAGAAATACAACCACATATTGTCATCGGTTTGCTTATTTTTCTTACAGTACTTCACTGTATATACTGTATCATCCACTGTACTTCAATATAAGTAATCATGCTATGTTTCACAGAAACTACCACTTTGGCTGCAAAAGGAGCCTTAGCACCCTGCAATACCCTGTACACTTGATATGGTAATGGTATATACTGTAGAACAGTGCTATAAAAACCATCTGAGTGGAGTAGAAGGTAGAGAGGTGAAGACAGACCTGTTTTCTAGTCGGAATGTTCTTATTACAGATGCCACTGTGAAGCAGCTTAGATGTGGGTGGACTCTCTGCCCAGCTTCCCTCATAGTCAGGCCGTGGTTGATGACATGGTCCACCAAAGTTGCTCTTATATCATCAGAAATATGGGTCCGTGCATGGCCTCTTTGACCTCCTCCTCCTCTTCCTCTTGCTCTCCCTCCATCCATGCTTGCAAAGTTCTTGAATTGGCTAAACTGAGGGCTTTTTGTGGTTGGCTAATTGGTGTTCAGTTTTGCAAGTAAGTGCCTTCAGGTGTGTATTTGAGTGGTTGCAATTACCCGATGTGTTTTGTATTTTGGATACATGTGTTTTCCAAATGGCACCCTGAAATTTCATTTTTGAACGAAGTGTCTTATGTATGAAATAGAGTGTAGTATGCAGGACCATGTGTGTTGCATAAAGGAGTAAGTGTGTTGCATAATTGCAACTAGGGTGCAAAGCAGCACTTTTGTTTAAGGTATGGGTACATGTGTTTGGGGTATGGTAACAAAAGCTTCAAGTTGTGTTACTTTAGTCTAAGCATGGGTTTATAGTGTTCAAGCAACGAGCAAAAACTGTAATAGATCTTTGGTTTCTGATTTTCACAGAAATCTAAATTAACAGAAATAAAGCTTGAACTATTTTGCTTTATGTGTTATGACTATAGCCCTGAATATGAAATTTTACATTTTTTGAAGTAGTTTGCAGAAAAAAAGAGCTTTCAAAATAAAACAATTTTTGTGAGATGCGCTAGTATTTATCACTAATCAAAAGAAAAGAAAACTAGTAAAATGAAATTAAGAAATGCATCTTTACCCTTGTGATTTGGGTACCCTTTCAAAACACATAAAATTGATAATTAAATAAAGTATATTAGGTGGGAAAAAATAAGATGTGCAGCTGATTGTTTGTATGTGTGTGTGTGTGTGTGTGTGTGTGTGTGTGTGTGTGTGTCTGTCTGTGTGTATGTGTGTGTGTGTGTGTGTGTGTGTGTGTCTGTCTGTGTGTATGTGTGTCTGTGTGCGTGTGTGTGTCTGTGTGCGTATGTGTGTGTGTGTGTGTCTGTGTGTGTATGTGTGTGTGTATGTGTGTGTATGTGTGTGTGTGTGTGTGTGTGTGTGTCTGTGTGTGTGTGTGTGTATGTGTATATGTGTGTGTGTATGTGTGTGTGTGTGTGTGTGTGTGTGTCTGTGTGTGTGTATGTGTGTGTGTGTGTGTGTGTGTGTGTGTGTGTGTGTGTGTGTGTGTGTGTGTCTGTCTACGTAAAGAGACATTAAAGCCAAGACTGGATAAAATACCAGCTTTCAGGACTAAATGTTCTGTGAGACTTTTGTGCAGCCACTTAAAAAGCTAAATTTAAAGTCATCTGCTGTCTTTTAAAATTCAGGCAATTTTAAGATGAAATCTAAAATTAATAAGGTTTGGCCATATTTAAGGTTATAAGGTTTCTGTCTAAAGCTGTCAATCTCAGAATCTCTTATTTCTCTGGCATGACAGCAAACGCTGACAACCTCCAGCACAGACAAAGAGGTTTCTATAACAAGCACTCACCCAAAGTGGAAATATTTTTCCTTTTCAGTCAAGAGGAGAGAGGGTTGCCTTTCCCATCTGATAATAACAAGGGTTTGACACAATGATGCTAACCAGGTTAGCATTTCTATCCAACAATTTCACTTTTGTATCTGGCAGACAAAAGCAGTGAAGACTTGAACCATATGTGCAATGTGGATGGTCCAAAGCACGCTTTCACTCTTTTTTTGTATGTCCATGTACAACAGTTGTAAAATCCATGGGCACACAGAGCACAAGATACCTGTACTGTGAGGTGTGCAGAGTGTTTAATCCCACATCCTTCAAAACCACAGTGCTCTACAATGGTTCAGTCAAGGACAAGTCACTTAAGCAATGCTTTAATCAAAGGAAAAATGCACTCAATTTAAGGAACAATGTGTGTGTGTTTTTTTTTACTTTTTTTTAAAATACGCAGTTTTAATGTATCATCATTCTGTGTCCATCTGTCGAGACCTTCTGTTCGATGAGGTTGTAATTGAAAACACACAAAGCGATGATATTTTGAAGTGACAAAGTGACCCTGATAGGTTTCTGGGGTTTGATTGGGTTTACAGTCAGGAGGAAAAACTCAAACTGATTATGCGTTGCAATCACATGGATTATTATGATAATCCAGATGCAAGCTATTGTTTTTGGGCAAGAATAATATAATGCATGATGTTGTCAGATTGCAGCATGAGAAAAAAAAAAAAGCAAAGGTCACATGAGGACGAAATACATCACTTTGATAGGACATGGGAAGCCTACACTCACCAGGGACTTTATTAGGTATATTGCTCGTTAACTAAGATAATCATATAACAGAAACTTAATGCATTGTGGAATGTAAATATGGTCAAATACACCTGCTGTAGTTCAAACTGAGCACCACAATAGCAAAGAAAAGTTTTGTAGTGATTTTGAACACAGCACAGTTTTTAGTGCCAGGCGTGCTTGGTCGGAGTATTTCAGAAACTGTCCAAAAAAGGACAGTGGCAGTTCACTGGTTTTTGTTGGAGAATGGCCATACTGCTTCCAGCTGATAGTAAGGCAACAGTAATTCAAATAACGATTCATTACTTCAAAAGTATGCAGAAATTAATCTCTGAATGCAAAACCCTGAAGTACAGCTGAAGCAGCAGACGACCACACCAGGTGCCACCTTTGTCAGCTAAGGACCAGAAACTAAAGCTACAGTTCAAACAGGTTCACTGAAATTGAATGATAAATGTTTGTCTGGTATGATGAGTCTTTATTTCTGCATCAGAAGGTGGGATCAGAATTTGGCATAAACAAAAAGAAAGCATGGATCCATCCTGCTTTCCATCAGCGGTTCAGGTTGGTAGTGGCAGTATAATCATGTAAGGGATATTTTCATGGCACACTTTGAAAGCTTTAGTACCTGCTGAGTCACACTCTACCCGAGGTTCGTAGCTGACCATGTCCATCCCTTAAGACCACTGTTAATGGGGTGACTGTCGCTCAGCTGGTAGATCTGATCAGAAGGTTGAGGTTTGATCCCTGGCTCCCCCAGTCTATATACTTGCTCTCCAGTGCATCCATCGGAGTATGATTGTGTGCGAATGTTAGTTAGAAAGCCTTTAAAATCATAGAAGAAAGTGCTTGTGTGAATGGTTTAATGTGGCATGTTGTATAAAGTGCTTTGTGTGCTCCAGGAGAGTAGAAAAGCGTTATATGAGAATCATCATCATGACGGCTGCAGCACCGTGTCACAAAGCTTACCGGCAACAACCACTGCTGGAACATTATCTTTTCAGGTTTTTTGTCCCATTCCTGTGAGCACGATATCTGCTGACCATCTCGAGACAATTTGTTCAGATTTGTTCACAGAGACTTGACAGTGAAGCAGATTTTTGTTGGTGAAGGGTTAATGTCACACCAAACTAGAAAATGATATAGTAGTAATGATGTAGTGACCTTTTGTCTATGATGGGTTATGACTGTTGTACCTGTCTTTACAAATCAACCACTTCAAGACAATTTTGGTAAGAATTCCCTATTTAAAGCACAGCGGCTTTAGAAAATATTAACGCAGATGAAACTTTGAAAGCACAGAAAAACAATGCTTTTTCAGTCATAAATGGACAGAGTAAACAAAAGAAAGGAAAAATGTATCAGAAAGACGAACATTTGTAGATTTAGTTTAGTTTGAATTCATTCACACACACAAAAAGAGAGAGAGAAATGAAGGAGAAGCAGAACAAATTATATTCTGATTGGTGCAGCTGTAGAAGGAAGGCATTCTTCCCTTGTTAAGGAGAGGGACATTTCTAAATTGAGGTCTGATAGTTGGATATTGATTGAGCAGCAAACCTTGGACACTGCACCCACAGCTCTCACTTGCTATCTTCTGCTTGAAGTGTTGTCATCCCACTTTATGGAGGAACCTGACCTTCAACTTGCAGAAACATGTAACAAAACCACTGCACTTAGTGAAACAATATGGTGAGTTATTATAGCTGAAAGTAGGAACCTCATAGAAAAATGGGCTGATTCTTTCTCTGAATGTATCCCTTGCTCCTGTGCACAAAAATGAGAACAAGAGTCCATTGAAAGTACATTTGATGGATTTTACATTGAGTATAATGGTCTAATCTGAGTTAAAAGCCATTATGAACCAACTCAACAGACCATTTCAAAACAGGTGGCCAAGGTCAGGCCACAAGTGCATTTACACACAAATACTGTAGTTTTAAATAAAATACTTTTTGAGAACAGCCTTGCTAAAAAGTAATGCTACATCTACTATTATCAAATAGGATCAAGCATTCAAGTGAAGACTTTTCTTAAGTTCATGAGACCCTGAAAAAGATTCTTAAGAGGTAAATTTATTTAATTTATGGCATAGTCTAAGGTGTTTGCACAGGACTGCATTATGCATTATTTGAAAAGCTTTCTAATATTTGTAGATTTATTGCCTTATTCCTGTCTGTTAATGGGTGACATCATTATTAAACACTTGGTAGAATTGCAACCTTGAAGCTTAACAGACGTTTTCTGAATTTTCATTCCATGAAATTAGCTGGAAATTCTCAGTGAGTTAGCAATGAACTAATACATTTACAGTTTTTTCTGATTGCTTAAGCACATTTTTTGTAACTATTGGCTAATTTTGCAAAACTCTTCACACAAATAAGAAAACCTGTCACCCAATAATCAAAACATTGTAGTTCTCTTGCAAAAGCAAACACAGCTAGATTAACTCTTCACACCTTCGTAAAAATGGTGTTTCCGTATCAAACAGTACACACAAGCCATCATCTACTAAGCACACAATGCACCAACTGCACACTGATGGTATGAATACAAAACACATCTGGCTTTTGCTTTCTCTGTGCACAAGGTAGGCTATGTCAGTTTGAGCTACTTCTGTCATAGATCCATAAGCATAGAGGGATCCAAACTTCAAGTACTGGTGTTTATTCACACACATCAAAACAAACACAAGTGTTTATTTCCAAGTACAGGATTATTTGCAATCGCCATAATGACTATATGGGTTACTTGGTCTGCAGTGAACATGCTTCCTCTGCCCCCAGCATCTGGTCATCTAGCAATTCTGTAAAGTAACAATTTCAGTATTTTTACATCAATGGTATTGGTGTGTTTCTCATTGGCATATGGCAGTGCTACAAATCTTTGTGCGAAGTGACTGTACTAACCGATTCTCATTTCAAGATGTCCCTATGGTACTTGCTACAGTGTAGCGGCTTGAGTTAGGCTGGACCCGTTGGCCAGCTTCCCTCAGGGTCATTCCACGGTTGATTACATGGTCCACTATTGTAGCTCTGATGTCATCAGCAATTCTATTTCTTACTCTTCCTACCCTTCCTCTTCCCCCTCCTCATCTTCCTCTCCCCCCTCCTCGTCTTCCTCTTGCTCCTCCTTGTCCTTGTCGTCCTCTTCATCCTACTTCTTCACCTCCACGTCCTCTTCCTCGGCCTCCTCTACTTCTCACTCTTTCTGCTCCCTCCATTGTACTCCGCACACACAGCTTACCTGTATTATAGTGCTTAGGCTGATTGCAAAGTGAACTAATTATCTAAAAAAGTTTTCACATGTGAAAGTGTGTCAGACAGTTGGCAAAATAGTGTTAATGATAGCCATACATGTGTATACTTTTGCTAGGAGTGTGTTGGAAATTTGGTAATTGAGTGTTGTGCAGTGAATTGTGCCTACAGTTTTGCAAAGTGTGTGTTACAAAATTGCAAACTGAGTGCAAAGCAGTTTTTGTGCTTTTAGTTTTGCAAACTCAGTGAGTGGTTTTGCTATAAGTCTGAATAGTTTTAGAGATTGTGCTACAGGAATCACAGTTAGGGTTTAAGCATTCAGAAAAAACTGTAACACATTCTAGTTTTAGTATCATTGAATATGCTCAAATCTGAGACTCTCTGTTGGCTCTCCTTGTTAATCTTTTTCTTTTATTTATTTATCTTATTTTATTTTATTATTCGTGTTATCATGCGTGTGGATATTATGCTGGAGTGGACAGGAATGGGAGATGGGAGAAGAAAGCGGAGGAATAGAACATGAAAAGGGACAGAAAGAAAGAGAGAAAAGAAGAGGGGCGATGGGAAAAAGTCAACGATGAAGCAAACAGACGTGCTGGGCCTCCAACTGCTGCATCTGTAACAAAACACACTCAAAGGATGCAAAGCACCTGAAAGACAAAACAAAGTGAGGTACACAAGCAAACATACGATTTTTCTGTTTGAACGTGTAAGAGAGAAAGCGAGAGAGAGGATGTGAGTTTCTGCGTATGAGCATTTGTCATTAAATATGGTTGAAAATGAAGGTGATAGACTGCAACAACAATGCGCCCGCAAGAGCCAAGGACGGACGGTTAAGATCCAGGAGAAGCCAGTCGACCATGGCGCCCCAAAAGTGCTGAAGACCCGAGGTCACACATCCCAATCACAGCTGTGCGTCCAGCCTAGCCGAGGCAAGAGGGAGGGCCAGATGGGAGTGCTCACAGCCAAGGGCGGGAGTGCCAGGGGAGCACGCAGCCACTCCAACACGAGCTGAGGACGGGACCCCAGACCACAGCGCCATAAGAACCGCCTGACACCTGGTGGAGCCCCCATCACGTGACAAGGAGGTCAAAGCCACCACAAACCCCAAGGGAGCAAAATGCGGTTTTTAAATGATGATTTAGTTTATTAAAGAAAAATATTATTCTAATCTACCTGTGATAAGTAATTTTCCCCTAAGCTTGCTAACAGGGGTTAATAACTTAATCCTTGTTAGAAATACCATCAAGTTTTTGTGAGAACTGCCAATGAATCTTTCACTGTAGAGGAATTTTGTCTCCCTCTTCTTTGCAGAATCCCTTTAATTCAGCCACATTAGAGACTTTTCAAGCCTGAACAGCCTGTTTAAGGCAATGCCAAAGTATTTCAATCAGCTTTGACTCCAGACTTTCAAAAAAGGTGAGCAGAGCAGAAATGTATGGCTTGGCATTCTCCGAATTCATAATTCATCAAGTACAGCAAGTCATCCTGAAACAGCAAGGCAGCCCGAGATTATTACTGTTACATTGTGTTCTTTTTGTGAAATGCTGTGTTAGTTGTATGCCAGATGTAATGGGACCCAAAGCTTCAAAATCTTCAACTCTCATCAGTTCACAATATGTTTTTTGGCAAATGTAAGACAAGCCCTTTTGTTCTTTATGGTCAGCTGAGGTTTTCACCTTGAAACTCTCTCATGGAAACCATTTTTATCCAGTGTAATTTTTATTGCTGAATTATAAACACTAACCCCGAGACATGAGGCCCACACATCTTTAGATTTTGTCCTGGGTTATTTCGTGACGTACTGGATGAATTGTTGATCATTTTGGAGTAATTTTGGTAGGCTTGCCTCTGCTGGGAACATTCACTACTGTTCCAAATTTGCTCCACTTGTGGGTAATGGCTCTCACCGTTTTTTGGTGGAGTCCCAAAGCCTTGGAAATCGCTTTGTAATCCTTTTAAGACTGAGAGATGTCAATTACATTTTCACATAGGGTTTAGAAAGCAATTTTGCTTTAATAAAGTAAATCCTTATTTTAAAACTGCATTTTGTTTAGTTTGATTGGCTTAATTGTAGGCTTAATTTAGAATAATTTCAGCAATAAATCAGAGGATCTCATCTGGACGACCAACTGGTCAAGAAGGCTCACCAGCGCCTCTTCTTCTTGAGGACTCTGAGGAAGAACCACCTGTCCTCAGACATCCTGGTGAACTTCTATCGCTGCACCATTGAGAGCATCCTGACCAACTGTATAACAGTCTGGTACGGGAACTGCTCTGCCTCGGACCGGAAGGCGTTGCAGAGGGTTGTGAAAACTGCCCAATGCATCGCCGGAGCACCACTTCCTGCCATAAAGGACATCTACAGGAAGTGGTGTCTGAAAAGGGCTGGGAAAATCATCAGAGACCCCAGTCACCCATCACATGGACTCTTCACCCTCCTGCCCTCTGGGAGGCGCTACAGGAGCCTCCGGACTAAGACCACCAGGTCCTGGAACAGCTTCTTCCCCACAGCTGTCAGACTCCTGAACTCTGCCTCCTGACATCTGACCCACGTTAACACATGGACTGAACATACACACACCCACAATGGACAACTGTACCCTCAAACACACAATAATAACATGGACTGAACCACCACTCACAACCACTAGCACTTTATATAGCCTCTTAACTGCACTACTGTATAGTTCTGTGTAAATAATCATACGATAATTTTTAATTCTATAACTGTTTACAACTTGCATAGTTCCCATTTCTGTATAGCTGTATATCTCATATTTCTGTAAAGTTATTTATTTCATATTCTGTATAGTTTTTCATATTTATATCCTGTTCATAGCCTGTACTCACTACAGCCTGTACATACTTATAGTTATAGCATATTCATAACATACTTCATACCGTGTACATTATAACATACCATAATAGACCAATTTCTGTAATATACTTACATATCTATATTATTGCTAATATATATTGTAATATATCTATATCATGGCTAAAGAAACTGCATTTTGTTGCCCCGTACCTGTGACATGTGCAATGACAATAAAGTTGAATTCTATTCTATTCTATTCTAAATACAATGTAGTGATTTTATGATTCAAATTTTAAAGTATTTAAATTCCATGAAAACACGTTTGAAACAGTCTGACTTATTGTGCAGAATAGAATTGCAACCACTGATCATAATGAGAGGAATAAAAGCTCATTCTGCAGTACAAGTGTCTCAAAGTACCTGCTAGTGTCTCATAAATTCTATACTTGTTTCAGTGGGGTTTTCAGTTGTATCATTTTATTACCCATCAAGGCTAACTATGCAAATACTTGGAATGTTTTAGGCCAATGTCAAGCTCTATCACGTATAAAAAATTGTTTTCATTTTCCTTGCATGTGTGCATTCAATTAAATTATAAATTCTTCTCAATAGATTGTTAGTACCTGACCTTTGGAGAAGGCAAAACAAATATGAGTGTAAAAACATGACTTTACTCTCTCAATAGTAATACTGAGAACTGTAGAGGTGCTCCTCATTCCCATGAACCATTTGCCCCATTAGAATTACTCAAATTGTATCATGATATGTGTTGGTCATTCATTATATGGGCTATTCAATGTGAATCAGCCACAAACACTGAGCAGTTTATTATATTTGGAGATGTCATCATCTGGGGCTCTATTTTAGTTCACGTCCTTGACACGGACATATTGGCTTCAACCTTTCATCCATTTCTCCTCACTTTCTTTTCACATGCAGCACAAACGCCGTCCTTTGTCTGTGATATCCGCTCCCATTGTTGGCTCAGGTGAAATTGGAGAGACGAGGCAGTTTGTTTTAAGGGTAACGCTTCCTGAGGTTGATGATCAACACCACTCTCTTCAGGCCATTAATAGGTACTACACTGACTGCCAATTGCTCTGATTTGGGGGTTCTTTTTCTTCAAGACAACTAAAGTCCAGACAAAAGAAAACACTTATTACAGTTTTTTCTGAATGCTTAAACCCTAACTGTGATTCCTGTAGCACAATCTCTAAAACTATTCAGACTTATAGCAAAACCACTCACTGAGTTTGCAAAACTAAAAGCACAAAAACTGCTTTGCACTCAGTTTGCAATTTTGTAACACACACTTTGCAAAACTGTAGGCACAATTCACTGCACAACACTCAATTACCAAATTTCCAACACACTCCTAGCAAAAGTATACACATGTATGGCTATCATTAACACTAATTTGCCAACTGTCTGGCACACTTTCACATGTGAAAACTTTTTTAGATAATTAGTTCACTTTGCAATCAGCCTAAGCACTATAATACAGGTAAGCTGTGTGTGCGGAGTACAATGGAGGGAGCAGAAAGAGTGAGAAGTAGAGGAGGCCGAGGAAGAGGACGTGGAGGTGAAGAAGTAGGATGAAGAGGACAACAAGGACAAGGAGGAGCAAGAGGAAGACGAGGAGGGGGGAGAGGAAGATGAGGAGGGGGAAGAGGAAGGGTAGGAAGAGTAAGAAATAGAATTGCTGATGACATCAGAGCTACAATAGTGGACCATATAATCAACTATGGAATGACCCTGAGGGTAGCTGGCCAACGGGTCCAGCCTAACTCGAGCCGCTACACTGTAGCAAGTACCATAAGGACATCTTGAAATGAGAATCGGTTAGTACAGTCACTTCGCACAAAGATTTGTAGCACTGCCATATGCCAATGAGAAACACACCAATACCATTGATGTAAAAATACTGAAATTGTTACTTTACAGAATTGCTAGATGACCAGATGCTGGTTGCAGAGGAAGCATGTTCACTGCAGACCAAGTAACCCATATAGTCATTATAGCGATTGCAAATAATCCTGTACTTGGAAATAAACACTTGTGTTTGTTTTGATGTGTGTGAATAAACACCAGTACTTGAAGTTTGGATTCCTCTATGCTTATGGATCTATGACAGAAGTAGCTCAAACTGACATAGCCTACCTTGTGCACAGAGGAAGCAAAAGCCAGATGTGTTTTGTATTCATACCATCAGTGTGCAGTTGGCGCATTGTGTGCTTAGTAGATGATGGCTTGTGTGTACTGTTTGATACGGAAACACCATTTTTACGAAGGTGTGAAGAGTTAATCTAGCTGTGTTTGCTTTTGCAAGAGAACTACAATGTTTTGATTATTGGGTGACAGGTTTTCTTATTTGTGTGAAGAGTTTTGCAAAATTAGCCAATAGTTACAAAAAATGTGCTTACGCAATCAGAAAAAACTGTAATGCAGCCAGATATAAGATCTATGCCATGAAACAGGCTCTGCATTACAAAGATATGATGGGCAGTGATTAAATAAGCACTGAGGGACATATGCAAAAATAAAAATACAATAATTCAAATATAAACTTTAAAAATATTTGCAAAATGTATTTAGTATAATATATCCCATAATGTAAGGACATTTAGTGCTTTTAATGTAGGGAATTTTTACATACTTATTTGTTACTGAAAATGTTGATGATTAAAATTATACTATGTTTTTTCAATTGTTTTATCAGTGGTGGAGTAAAAAGACCTATTATTTTGCTGAAATGCTATGAGGCAGAAATATAAAGAAGTGTGGTAATCCTATAGATTTACACATTTAATAAATCTAAAATTAATACGGTGGTTTAACCTAATATGCACTGTTTAATCAGGATTTGATTGCTTTTTCCTCTATACTGTTGCATGCTGGGGCAACAGGTTCAAGGTCTCAACAGATTCAATAAACTGATCTGCAAGGCCAGTAATGTTGTAGGGATGGAGCTGGACTCTCTTAAGGTAATGTCAAAAGGGCGAATGTTGTCCAAGAGCTGTACAATAACTCCCACCCATGACATGCATGGTAGTCACAGGCGAACGCTCAGTGAGAGACTGAGATTACCCAAATATTACTGAACGACACAGGAAATCATTCCTGCCTTTGGATATGTCCCTATAAATGTCCTCCATCTAATGCACAGTACATCCTGCAATAGTTGTACAGTGTGACAGGCAGATGGAGCATGCCGATTCAAAAAACAATTTACAAAATGATGAAAAAAATACTCCATATTTATTAGATTATGTAGCTTGCCATCACCAGTGTGTGAATGGGTGGATGACTGGATATGTAAAGCGCTTTGGGGTCCTTAGGGACTAGTAAAGCGCTATATAAATACAGGCCATTTTATCTTCTGGAGTGTGTAAATGGGAAAGGAATAGATTACAGAGGAACAAAGTCCATTACAAGATCAGGAAAGGTCTGTCAGAGATGGGATGTACTGTATGTAATCACAGGCTTTTGTTTGATTTTATATCATTCCTTCATATTTTTATAATCTTTTTTAATTTTTTCTGAATTTTTCTGCTGCAGCTTTGCACCAGACAACAACCAAGTCCAAGTCTGGAGTCCAACTTCTGCAGAAACCCTGATGAGTTAAGTGATGGACCCTGGTGTTACACCACTGACCCCAACACCCGCTGGGAGTACTGTGACATATCCAGCTGCACTGGTAGCATTCATAAATCCTTTATCCTTTACTTAATTTTGTTTTATTTCATTTTTATTTAGTCCTAAATTCATGTCTAATTATCCTCTGGCAACTCTTTCACTTTCCACCATCCTCATTTACTGTCTAAAACATTTAAAGTGGCTAATCAGTAAAATGTAGACACTATACAGTATTCTGAAAATGTTTTGGTTCTGGAACAACATTAGATATTTTGTATGTCATGAGATATCAGAGACATCAGTGTCTTTTCATAGAGGACTGTATGTATGGACTCCAAGGAACCTCACAGCCATAGCTACCATCCCAGCAGGTAAGTGCAAAATCTTTGTGAGATATATTGAGCCTGTTCTGGATCTTCAAGACATTTTCCAGAAGTTAAGCTAAAGTGTAAATACTTCTTGTGATATTCTTGGTTAGACTCTTAGAAATTATCAGGGAGGAAGGATGTGGGTACGTGTTGAACTGTAAACAGCAGAACATAAAAACCTCAAACTGTTTTTCCCTTACTTGTGTACATGTTTTCTTGTTATAGGCTGGTCAACCATGAACTAGCCCTGTAACAGGCACGTCTGTATTTTTACCACTGGGGGGGCAACAGTTTACTCTATTAAACTTCTGTATATGGTTATTTACAGTTTTAATTATCTTGAGGAGAACTCCTGCAGAAACTCAGATAGAGAACCCCGACCATGGTGCTACACCACCAGCCCATCCAAACGATGGGAGTACTGCTCCAAACCGCGCTGCAGTGAGTCACTTTGTTCTTCATTCTGATGCTTGGTATGAGCATTACAAGGTTGTCTAGTCCATGTGTACATGCCTAAATGAGCTGAGTTGCTGCCATGTGATTTGCTCATCTTATTAGCTTTTTGTCTTAATGAAAAGTCGAACAGGCCTACAGTATATATCCGTTTGCTTTTTTTTTTAACCCATAAATCTTTGTGTTGACATGAAGAGAGAAAGTGCTCTCAATTATGGAGACAGCCAAAGGGTTTATTTATGTTTGATGTGTGTTTTACATGTGTGTGGCTGTTAATAAAGTTGGCGCTCTCTAGGGGGCGTGAGCGTTCATCCAAATTGGCCTAAGGCTGATGTGTGTTTATTCCTCCCGAAGTATCGTCTGTGAAGTTTGCCATGCACGTCAGATTTTCCTGCGCATTTTCATATCTCTGCTAACACTTTGGTTAAGTTTCTTATGTTGAGAATCCAAATTTCAACTATTTAACAGTTGCAGTTTTAGGGGACTTCCCTTTACCTCTAGAGGATCAATAAATGCTGGCCCTGCATCACAATCTGTGGAATTGACGCTTTGGGGTCCTTAGGGACTAGTAAAGAGCTATACAAATACAGGCCATTTACCATATTAAAGGTCAATTAAATGAAACTGAATATAGTTTATATATATAAAAAACACCCAGCACGCCCCTGTGGACGGTTTATCCTTCAAGCTCGGGTCCTCTACCAGAGGCCTGGGAGCTTGAGGGTCCTGCGCAGTATCTTAGCTGTTCCCAGGACTGCACTCTTCTGGACAGAGATCTCCGATGTTATTCCCGGGATCTGCTGGAGCCACTCGCCTAGCTTGGGATTCACCGCACCTAGTGCTCCGATTACCATGGGCACCACCGTTACCTTCACCCTCCACATCCTCTCGAGCTCTTCTCTGAGCCCTTGGTATTTCTCCAGCTTCTCATGTTCCTTCTTCCTGATATTGCTGTCATTCGGAACCGCTACATCGATCACTACAGCCGTCTTCTTCTGTTTGTCTACCACCACTATGTCCGGTTGGTTAGCCACCACCATTTTGTCCGTCTGTATCTGGAAGTCCCACAGGATCTTAGCTCGGTCATTCTCCACCACCCTTGGGGGCATCTCCCATTTTGACCTCGGGACTTCCAGGTTATACTCGGCACAGATGTTCCTGTACACTATGCCGGCCACTTGGTTATGGCGTTCCATGTATGCCTTGCCTGCTAGCATCTTGCACCCTGCTGTTATGTGCTGGATTGTCTCTGGGGCATCTTTACACAGCCTGCACCTGGGGTCTTGCCTGGTGTGATAGACCCCAGCCTCTATGGATCTTGTCCTCAGAGCTTGTTCTTGTGCTGTCATGATTAGTGCCTCTGTGCTGTCTTTCAGTCCAGCTTTGTCCAGCCACTGGTAGGATTTCTGGATATCAGCCACCTCCTCTATCTGCCGGTGGTACATACCGTGCAGGGGCCTGTCCTTCCATGATGGCTCCTCGTCTCCCTCCTCTTTCTTGGGTTTCTGCTGCCTGAGGTATTCACTGAGCACTCGGTCAGTTGGGGCCATCTTCCCAATGTATTCTTGGATGTTCATTGTCTCATCCTGGACTGTGGTGCTGACACTCACCAGTCCCCGGCCCCCTTCCTTCCGCTTAGCGTACAGCCTCAGGGTGCTGGACTTGGGGTGAAACCCTCCATGCATGGTAAGGAGCTTTCTTGTCTTTATGTCAGTGGCTTCTATCTCCTCCTTTGGCCAGCCTATTACCCCAGCAGGGTACCTGATCACGGGCAGGGCATACGTGTTGATGGCCTGGATCTTGTTCTTACCATTCAGCTGACTCCTCAGGACTTGCCTGACCCTCTGCAGGTACTTGGTGGTTGCAGCTTTTCTAGCAGCCTCTTCATGGTTCCCATTCGCCTGCAGTATCCCCAGGTACTTGTAACTGTCCTCTATGTCTGCAATGTTGCCTTCTGGTAGTTCAATCCCCTCAGTTCTGACTACCTTCCCTCTCTTTGTTACCATCCGACTACACTTCTCCAGTCCGAACGACATTCCAATGTCATTGCTGTATAGCCTGGTAGTGTGGATCAGTGAATCGATGTCTCGTTCACTCTTGGCATACAGCTTGATGTCATCCATGTACAGGAGGTGGCTAACAACTGCTCCGTTCCGTAGTCGGTATCCGTAGCCAGTCTTGTTAATGATCTCACTGAGGGGGTTCAGGCCTATGCAGAACAGCAGTGGGGACAGAGCATCTCCTTGGTAGATCCCGCACTTGATGGTGACTTGTGCTATGGGCTTGGAGTTGGCCTCTAATGTTGTACGCCACATCCCCATTGAGTTCCTGATGAAGGCTCTTAGGGTCCCATTGATCTTGTACAATTCTAGGCATTCCAGTATCCAGCTGTGGGGCATTGAGTCATAGGCCTTCTTGTAATCAATCCAGGCAGTGCACAGGTTGGTCAGTCTGGTCTTGCAGTCTCGGCTGACTGTTCTGTCTACCAGTAGTTGGTGTTTTGCACCTCTGGTATTCTTGCCAATTCCTTTCTGTGTCCCGCTCATGTATTGACCCATGTGCCTGTTCATCTTAGCCGATATGATGCCTGACAGGAGCTTCCATGTAGTACTGAGGCAGGTTATTGGTCGGTAGTTGGAGGGGACTGGTCCCTTCTTGGGGTCCTTGGGGATCAGGACCGTCCGACCTTCGGTTAGCCATTCCGGGTGTCTCTCGTTAACTAGCAGCTGGTTCATTTGTGCTGCCAGATGCTCGTGGAGTGCAGTCAGCTTCTTTCTTTCTTTTGTTTTTTGTTTTTTTGCCTGTCCCGTTTGGCTCTTTTGCCATCAGAATTGTTGTCTAAAGGCAAAGAAAGATGCCCAACGGATTTACTTTACCAAATTGACCATCCCAGCCTTGCTGTAATGGTCCATTTGATTCACCTTTTATTGTTTATTTTATTTTCACTTACTGAATACGGGACAGACTTGACTGGGGGAAAGAAGGGGAGAAAGAAAGAGGGAAAGAGAAACAGCTGAGAAGAGGGACGGGGGAGAAGGGCAAAAAACAAAAACCAACAGAATGAGCAGAAAAAAAAAAGAAATAAAAAATGCAGTCTGTGATGGTTACTGGACCCTGTTCAGGGAGGTCGCTGTGGTCTGCCCTCAGATCCACTAGCCACTGAGCATTGCCGTTATCGGTTGTGTCCTTCTCCCATATGCTCTTCCAGTATTGCTCCGTCTTCAGCCTTGGTGGTGCTGTTCTCTTATTATTATTGTTCCCTTGCCACTGAGAGTACACCTTTGCTGGTTCTGTGGAGAACAGCTGGTTTATTCTCCTGCCTTCTATCTCTCTGGTGTACCTCCTCAAGCGGCTGGCCAAGGCTGTGAGTCTTTGCTTGGCAGTTTCCAGTCCTGTATGGACAGCTTGCTGTATTTCTTATGCACCCTCTTTGTCGCACCTTTCTGCAACTCCGTTAGTTGGCTAACCTCCCTCCGTGCTACTTTGATCTTGCCCTCTAGCCTCCTTCTCCATGGAGGGTACTGCCCCTTGTGGCTGTTCAACTTGTAGCCAAGCATCTCACTGATCACTGCTGCCGTATTGTAGATCAGCTTGTTAGTGTCGGTAATCGTGGTTGTAGGTATTGTCCGTAGTGCTGTATTAAACTTTAAATAGGGTTTAATGGTCCATAAATATACATCCTTATATGTTTTACACACACACACACACACACACATATATATATGTATATATATATATATATATTTGGGGTGCAACGATATTCGTATCGATATTGAACCGTTCGATACAGTGCTTTCGGTTCGGTACGCATATGTATCGAACAATACAACATTTGTAATTTATTTTATCAATTTTCCTTCTGACGATGCTGTCTGTGTTGAGCGCTCAGTGAATCTGTGTTCGACTACTCCGCCTAGGCTGCACTGTCGAGCGCAGATCCACTGAGCGCTCAACACAGACAGCATAGTCAGAAGGAAGAGCGCAGGGCAAGCTAGCGAGACAGAAGTTAAGCTCTACTTGCAACAGGCAAATTGAACCTCATTCAGATCTGGCGTTTGGAATTATTTTGGTTTTCATGTGACGTATGACCCTGAAGGTAAGCGAGTCATGGACTAAAGTAAAACAGTATGTTGGATGTGCCATGCAATGCTCAATTACATTGGTGTGAACTAGTGTGTTAGCGCAGTTAGCTCGTTAACGTGTTGGCCGTCTAGCCCCATGCACGGAGCAATCGGCGGTAGCTCGTTAACGGAGATTTGCCGTGTTGTGGCGTTAAGGTCATTTCAACGAGATTAACCTGAAAGCACTAGTGGGAACACAACGAATATGACTGCACATTTACGCCGACATCATCCTAGTGCAAAGACAAGTGGAAGCAGACAAAAAAAAGCAAGCATGCTACTAACTTTAGCCGAGTCATTTAGACAGCTGTTAGCACATGATTCTCCTTATGCTGCTGAGAATATAGCCCAGAAGAAGCGGATAGTATAGCTTTTATTTTGGAAAGAGCCGTTTCTCTGTAATAAACTCTCTTTTCCAAAGATGAGTGATTCCTCAATCAGATACAGGGCTTGCAATATCGCTAGCCCGACGACCCGGGGCTAGCGATTTTTTCAGTCGGGCTACCAAAATCTATCTCTTCCCTGCCCGTCGGGCTATTGTAGGAAAAATATATGTCAATGCTTTTGCATTCTTTCAGAAATGTAGCTGGGTAATTATGTCATTGGCATCGGTGAGCCACTGTCAATATGTGACATATTGAAGTCGCGTTTGAATTTGCGCTTGTTTTTTTGCTTTCACTTTGCAATCGTGCGAACTGTGTATAGAGAGCGACAGCACTGATCTGTGAGTGATGATAATTTGTGCACCAATTTCTCTGACATCGTCTTATTAATCGTTAGCTTACTATGCAAACATGACAAGTGAAATCTCCCGCAGCAAGCTTAAACACGTGAGAGGTTGATCGCGCAGAGAATCGCTGAGCTTATGCGAGTGCATGTGTAAAAGCATTTCAGTTCTGCTGAGCCAAATAAGACAGGTCAGGGTGAAGAAGTGACAGCCAAAGAAAAGCTTACCACAAAACGGAGAAGTTATGACAAATCAGACTATAAGGCAAAAAGAAAGTGCAGCTTTATGGTTTCATGGACAAAAGAATTTCTGTGGCTGCAATATGATGAGCTAAATAACCAGGGCTGCACATAAGTGGTCCGCAGGTGCGCATTCGCTGTCAAAATAAAAAACACGCACAAGGGTTAAGGTTAAATTTAAAAACTGTACTTTTGAGTTAAAATATATATATTTATAATTTTAATAAATGACAAATTAAAAATGCATGAACATTTTTTTGTATCGAAAAAATATCGAACCGTGACACCAAAGTATCGAACTGAACCGAACCGTGAATTTTGTGTATCGTTGCACCCCTAATATATATATATATATATATATATATATATATATATATATATATATATATATATATATATATATATATATATATATATATATGAAAAGGATCCACCATAAAAAAAATTTCCTACCATAAAAAGGAATTTACCATAAATTCCTTTTTATGGTAAAACCTGGTAAAATGGTAAGGGTAAAATCTGCAGCTTGTAGCCAAAATACAAGAACCAAGTTAAATGAATATCACCATCTTCCAGCACCTGCTACCTTTGAAAGGCATAAGTAAAAGGAAGTGTAACAATAAGCAATATATTTTATTTCTCTCACCCCAACCGGTCCCTGAGCCTGGTTCTGCCGGAGATTTCTTCCTGTTAAAAGGGAGTTTTTCCTTCCCACTGTCACCAAAGTCCTTGCTCATAGGGGGTCATTTGGGTTTTCCTCTGTATTTGTTATTGTAGTGTCTACCTTACAATATGAAGCACCTTGAGGCGACTGTTGTTGTGATTTGGCGCTGTATAAATAAAACTGAATTGAATTGAACAAAATGTTTGTAATAGGGTTTAATGGTCCATAAATATACATCCTTATATGTTTTACATAATATAATAAATATATGTTTGACTTGTTTTTTGTCCTCAGCTACTGAGCCTCCCACCTTCATCCCAGAGATGGATATAGGTGATATAGGCATCACTGATATAGGTGTAGCATACCGGGGAACAATTGCTGTAACTGTGACTAGCAAAACGTGCCAGAGATGGTCATCTCAGACGCCACATAAACACCACCAAATCCCAGAAAACTGCCCTTACAAGTAAGAGTTGTAACCAGACATCAGTGTCCACTCTCTGTGATATTAATGTTGTGAAGAAAATATTAGTGGGTATTTTCAATTTGTAGGTTTGATTAATAGTTTTCAGCTGCAACATGGGAATCACAGGAGAAAAACAAAGATATGATAATAAACCACAAGATTTAGAAACTTTTTTTCCCATAATGAACTCTGTCTATAGTGTTTAAGCCATTAGAAAGCAATGTCAAAGCAAAATCCCTGTAAGAGTTTGACATGAGAAACGTGAAGAATCGCTAAGAGTTATCTCTTGTTAAATGGTAGAACTAAAATAGTCCATGAGTTGTTGTTTCAGGGTCTATCCAGTTTATACAAGAGAAGATGTAAAAATTGAGTCAGTACCTTTAAGGTTATGAGGAGTGACTTCATCAGCAGTGGTGTCCTCTATCAGCCTGATATACATTTGTAAAGTCTCTTTTCACCATGTAGTCAACATTTTGGGGAAGTAATTTGTACAACTTAATTTCAATTTAAATAATCCATCAGGTTACTGTAGATTACTAAAACTTCATTAACATGCCTGCATTAAGTTTGTTTTCATTGCCTCATTGCTATGTTTTTCCATGCTCATCTTTGTCAGAGGTCTGGCTGCTAACTACTGTCGTAACCCTGACAATAAGTTGTTCCCCTGATGCTACACAACTGACCCTGACACTGATTGGAAGTTTTGCAACGTGCCACTGTGTGGGGAAGCACCTACTCCAGGTATAATATCAGTCAGCTTGTTTCCTCTTTCTTTTTCACACAAAAATGCATCCAGGAATTTTTTTTCTTTCCTTATCTCCTGCTGCGGATCCTCCAGTGACCCCCGCAGATGAGAAAGATTGCTATGAGGGGAACGGTTCCAGTTATTGGAGTATAACATCAGAGACCATCAGTGCTCCATTGGAAATGAGAACAGCGGGTATTGGAGAAGGGGGCATTTATAGTCTGAGGTCGTAAGGGGCGTGAACGAGGTGTGGTCCCGCTCCTGAAATTCAGATGATATTTTCCACAGAATGATAGATGTACATCTTAACTTGTTATACCAGAAATTAATATTACATTTTAAAAAAACTGTTTAGTAGGTGGATGTTCTGAAGTATCAGGTCTTTTTTTGCAACAGGGACCTCAGAGAGAATCTAAAAAAACATACTAGAAGACAACGTTAGAATAATAGCCACTAATGATTCCCTGATTCCATGATCCCATTCTGCTTTTTAAATATCCTAGGAACCACCGCCAGCAGTCTGAGAGTGAAGTGGTCTGTTGGGGTGATAGAACTAAAGAAGTTACTGAGATGAAAGGTGAAACATCTACAAGAAAAACTTAAAAGAAGTCCAGTCGCACCATCAAATATTCTCGAGAGAATGAATAGCTGTTCCATAAAAGGACGAATATTGCATCGTTCCTTCTGCATCTGATGTTTGACAAATGGATGAATTCCCCTTTCCACTACCCTGGCATAGATTTGGCCTGGGAGGCCCAGGAGTGGGATCTCCCTGTAGTTGGTTTGTTTCAGTTCCTGAAAGCAGACATTTTATCAGCCATTTGGGTTCTTTGTACTGTTTTTTGTTTTGTTTTGTTTTGGCTATTTACTTTGTTTTCTGTGTTATTTGCTGTGTTATTCTATGTTATTTGTGTTAATGCTTTCAGGAACAGAATTTTTTGATTGCGCCAATGGTTTAAAAGTTATGGTAATTTGACCTAAAAGTTTGACTGACAAACGGTGGAATGGGGTTTTAACAGGTTAATCATCCCAGTTATCTTGCTCCAGGTGATGAGCGAGTCATCACCGTTGTTTCCAGACTCTGCATCCTCTACAGAAAGCTTATCAGTGGGCTTCCAAAGGTACTTGAAGTATTCCTTCCAGGAAACGATTATATCCTCAGTTGAAGTCAGGTAGCACCTTACCTGCAACTTATAAATAGAACACCACTTTCCCTGCCTGAGTTGCTTTGCTTGACGGTTTGCCAGGATCACTACGAGGCAGACTGAAAGTCTTTTCCCATTGTTTAACCAAACTTACACCCAAGATTTTGCTTAAGCTCCCCCCAGAGCTCTGCTCCACTCAGCCCACAGACTAACCAACCGTGATAGGACTCAGCTTTATGGCTCCATTCACCTCCGATGTCCAATCGGGGACTTCCACCACGACAAGCACCAACCATATCGTAGCTAAAGCTCCTTAGAGCACCCTCAGCAATGGAGGTGCAAAATATGGTCCTCAATAATGATGGCGTGATGAAGCTCCATGAATGTGTTGAATCTTTCCGGCAAATTGCTTCCCCAAAAGGCAGATCACACGATGCCCTGTTTAACAGCTCATTTGGAAGTAATGTCATCTGCTGGTCATTCGATGTACAGCAGGCCTGCTGTGATAATACATGTGGGCTACATACCAGTGGATATGCAAACGTAATTATGTATCAATTACAGAATATCCCAGTGAGATCCTATATAATATAAATATATAAACACATACACACACACCCCTAATTAACCATCCTCTCTGAGACTGATTTAAGATCTTTGTTATTATTGGGCAATAGTATGTCAATTTATTTGCATTTCTGGTAGCTTCATAATGTCCTTAAAATCTCCATTCATGCTCTAGATGATCCTCAGAATCACCTCAGATCCAGGTCGTGCAAAAAACTTATTTCCAGTTTGATTCTGTGAATCAAATAAATAATAAACAAAGAGATGATAGATAAATGAATAAATTGAGTTACGTCTCAAAATAAGAGAATCTAATTTGGTCAATCCAACAATTTTTCTTGTGGCTTACAAGGCTGTAAAATCTTCTCTTTTATTAATTAACACCAATCCAAACTAACTTTCGTGCTTCACTCTTTTTGTGAGAATTCATGATAATAATAATGACTACTTTGCAGTTGAACTGAATTGTGGAACACCAGCTATCAAACCAAAACGCTGCCTTCGTAGTATGGTGGTCAGTGGCTGTGTGTCAAAGCCTCACTCGTGGCCCTGGCAAACTGCCCTCCAGACCAAGTGAGTATATATGTTCAAAGACAACTTTCATTTGTAAAGGACTTTCAATTTCCTCAACAAAATGTGCAGATATTGAGAAATAAAATACTGTAACATGTCACTGCTGATAAACAGTTAATTTAAGTATTTTATTTAAGTGTTTATAGCTTTTACATTCAAACCTATTTACATGTCAATTGTCTGATTTTTCTTTATTTGTCAATTCACTTTTTGCCGATTTTCCCTTTTGTATATGCTGCACATCTTCTGAAATAAATCTCTGTTTCTCTTTCTACCAGTGAAAGAATCGACTGTGGAGGAACTCTGATCCACCCTCAGTGGGTCTTAACGTCTGCTTTGTGCTTGAGGTTAGAATAAAGTCATCGTTAACACCTGAAAATCAAATTCTGCAATTACTCAAAAATTGATTAATTACTCCCTTTGTTTCTACATATTATACACTGCAGCTCCAGTCAGCCTTCAGCCTTGAGGGTAGTGCTGGGTATGCACTCACTTAGAGCCACTGTGCCATCGAGACAAGTGAGGATGCTTGAGAAAATCATGACTGGACCAGATGGATCGAATATTGCTCTGCTCAAACTAGCAACGTCTGTATGGGCCTAATTATCCTAGGTGAAATCAGATTACACACACACCATTGATTTTGTGTGTGTGTGTTTTCAGACCTGCGGTGATAAACAACCAAGTGCAGCTGGCTTGTCTGCCAAAAAAGGACTATATAGTTCCTGGTGGAACAATGTGTTATGTTACTGGATGGGGTAGGACTCAAGGTACATTTGTGTGTGCTCTTGTGCGTCTTTGTAAAAATTCAGAGTTTCAGAGTGAGAAGAAATAAATCAGACTTTTTAGATATACAGTCAGGGAAAAATGATTTGAACCCCAGGCTATTTGGACTGGACTGGTTCCCCACCGTTCTCATTATCCTTGAAACTCCATGAGGTGAGATCTTGTGTGGAGATCCAGACGGAGGGAGATAGGCAGTTATTTTATGGTTCTTCCATTTCCGAATAAATGCACCAACTGTTGTCGCCTTCTCATTCACCTGCTTGGCGGTGGTCTTCTAGCCCATCTTTCACTTAACATTGCAACAGTTTAATCAGTTTAATCATTTGCAGAACATTTTTTTGTTAAACAGGTCTTTTTTTCTGACAAAATGTACTTTTGAGAGGCTCAAAAAATACCAGCATGCATTAGATATAAAACACAAAGAGCTGATAACAGCATTATTCATTACGCAAACAATTCCCACAGTAAAGATATCACAATACATTTTATCTAGATGATGAGGAGAATAATTGCAGAGGGCTGTGTCGACAGGTATTGGAGGTGGACGCGTCCTGGAAGAAACTGGTTTCCCTGTGATCGACAACAAGATCTGTAATCGCGACACTGATATAGTTGCAGACCACGAAATATGTCCTGGAAATACAGAGGGAGGAAAAGCAAGCTGCCAGGTATGACAAAGTAAAAGATATAAAAACTGGGCAAAGTTCTATAAAACTGTTTGTGCACTGTTGTCTGCCTCAGTGTGTACTCTGTTTTGATAACAGTATTGCCTCAGTTTAGTGACCTGATATTTTTAATAGTTTTCTAGAAAATAGATTTTTTTTTCTGTTATAGATTTTAAATAGATTTTACTATATATACACCAGTAGAAAATAGAAAATAAATTTTTTTTTCTGTTATAGATTTTAAATAGATTTTACTATATATACACCAGTAGAAAATAGAAAATAGATTTTTTTTTCTGTTATAGATTTTAAATAGATTTTACTATATATACACCAGTTTTTGAAAAAAAAAAATCCTCGGTGAAATTTAACTCAGTTGTCTCAAATATTACATTTCAGTCAAAATTCAAGGTATATATTTTATTTCATTTCATTTATAACTTGTGACTGTCTAACAGACAAATATTAATATACAGTGACCTCTGGCTGAAAGCTTTAGTTATATTTATGGAAAATATCCCAAAAATAAACTGAAAAGATTAGATCCTTTTCAGATAAAATGGGAGTCAAACTGATGCAGTAAATATTCTTTTATTGGAGAGAAAACTGTGCAGTATAATTTACTTAAGATGTTGAAGATATCAGAATATTAAACAGGCTATTGTTTGGATAAGAGGCTGTAACAGGAGAGAGATGATACAGAAACATGACATTCTTATAAAATCAGCTTCGTCAGAAACTAACCAAAGCACATGTTTTAAATGTTTGAAATAAAAATGAACTGAACTGAACTGAACATATGACCCGAGCCACGTTAAGTGGCGATATCACTAACGTCACATAACTTAGCTGAAGGTTAGCTAAATTTAACTTTTTAAGACTTTTCACTATGCTAACATTTGTTCCGCTCAATATATTTATTGAGATAAAAACTCGGTACTTACTTTTAAAAGTTTGTTTCCACTTTGCTTCGACCGTCCGCCATTTTTTACACAAAATTTCCTTCAACCTTTGACTTGCAAAGAATCCTGGGATATGGTCAGCCACGAAGGATACACCCAACTCGTCCTTCACATCTGGAGAAAAGGTAGGGCCCCATTTGGAGGAGGCTTCGAATTTTGACAGCCTTTGTTGCGTCGCTGTGACATAATTGGCCTACAAATGCGGACTCCGAAGGATGCTGCCCCTGAATTTGGACACATACTTTGTCTGTCTTCGTATCACTCTCGCTCCCTCACTCTTTCGTGTCCCCGCTGTCAGGTCATCTGTTGTGTTCACGCCCTGTTTCCAGGTATCCACCCATCCATACCAGGATTTCATTTTCATGTTTAGTTTTTCCACTTTAGGTTTCTTTTGCACCTTTCTAACAGCCACAATGAACAGCTCCCTTTTCGTTAAAATCTAGTTATGTTCCACGCTTCATTTTGTCTGCGTTTGGGTCCGCTCTCCTCTCTCCACACGCAGACTCTGACACTTTCTTAGCTTGCTTTTAGCATCAGTTAACCTAAACACCATCAAAAAGATCTGTGTGAGTAAAATAGTAAAGTATCCACTATCTAATATCTATTTTGTGTTTCCTCCCTGTAGGGTGACAGAGGTGGTCCTCTGGTTTGTTATGAGCAGAACAGATTTGTCCTTCAGGGTGTCACAACATGGGCTGAGTGATGTACGTTGGGCAGGATGCCCAGTGTCTACGCTCGAGTTTCTAAGTTTGTGGACTGGATCGATGCAACCAAAGCCAACTAAAAGCTATCATCTGTAATGTGGTTGTTGAGGATGTCTTAACATCTATACTGTGTTCTGTAACAGCATGGCTCCAGTAAAACTGTGATTCTTCTTCCCTGATTAGCTGTTAACTCCTCCTATATTTAATGTTTTAGCAACTTTGATTTGCATTTTCTGTTAACACTAGAGGGCCATTTCTTTGATGTCCATCAGCGTAAATATTCTCCTCTGCCAAAACCTTTGCTGCAATCTTCTGCCATCTTCCCCGTCCATATCTGACAGAGAATGCTGACTGTTGTGTTGAGCTTCTTTGTTCAATCAAAATTAACCCACTACTTTCTGTAAGATGTAGATATCTACTCCTCTCTGTCCTGTAGCTCTGTTAAATGTGAGCACTGTTTGTAGTCAGTCCTGGAACTGTCATTAAAAAACGTGATGACTGATTTTGAGTTATGTACAATTCCAGTGACGGGTGGATGAAAACTGAATTTCACTGACTTTCGATGTCCAAAGTTAATAATATTTTGTATGAATGGCATAGTCTATTCTTTACTGTAACACCATATAACACCACCTGGCATTATTTTAGTAATAATAAAAATGTATTCAAAACAGTCATTGTTTCACTTTGGAGCAATCACTACTCAATGCCAGAAATGTGTACTTGATTAGACCTTTCACTCTTCTATCCATAGTACTGGGGACCTTGGCAATTGTGTAGTGGAGTGTAGTATTAGTAATTTGTGTTGTTTCACAGTTGCATTTGGAGACTTAAGGTCACCTAATGCTTGCATACCAACCTTTGTGGTTCTCTCTGTCCACAGGTTTCATCAAAATGTCAACAAGATCTGATGGTTAGTTTGTTAGTTTACTATTATTACAAAAGAGTATCAAGGTCTTGTATGAGTTGCATTTCAGTGCAGGTACAAACGCTATACATGTTCATTTACACTGGAGGACTAAATAACCAGGAACCGAGGAGACCAGATGCTAGGACACAGAGCCATTGCTAGGGGGTCTCCCAAAGTTCATTCTATTCATCTAAAAACTTGGTCCAGACGGACAGAATGAACTTTTGGAGATTTACTTACCTGGATGATTGAGCATGCATCAAGACATAGCTAGGGGGTGTGCAATATGAATAAAAAAAGAATGCTTGGACACTGCTAGCATAATGGACAGGTTTTTGACAGGGCTCCCACACAAACGCAAAGCAGAAGATGAAGCATCGCCAAATATGTTTCCAAACCAACTTCCTTCCAAGCCAAAGACTAGAAAATATAATGAAACGTATCTTGCACAACGGTGAGGCCAAGGTAGGCATCCCCAACAGAATTTGTTTCGCGTTGGGAGCACGCACAGTTGCTTCACAGTCCTGGGTCTCTTTGTTGTAGTTTTTATTTCATGATGTCCCAAATGTTTTCAACTGCTAAAAGCACTGCACTGGAGTCAGGCCAGTTCAGCAACTGGACTTTTCTACTCGACGGCTATGCTGTTGGAACAGCTGCAGTATGCTGCTTAGCATTGTCTCTCAGAAAAATGCAAGGCCAAGGTATGTTGCTGTAAAATCAGTATAAACCTTTCATCACTGATGGTGCTTTTCCAGATGTGCATACTCATAAGCACAGATGCACCTCCATACGATCAGAGATGCAGACTTTTGAAAGTACCAGTACTAAGCCAGATGGTCCGTCTCTGCTTAATTCCAGATGACACAGCATCCATGTTTTCCACTGTGCTTGAGTGGATTTTAATGAGCTTTGACCCAGAGAATTCAATTCAATTCAGTTTTATTTCTATAATACCAAATTACAACAATAGTTTCATTGGGGCACTTTATGCATAAAGTAATAGTGATAAGTGATTATGCATAAAGGTAAAGGCCCTATCTTACAATTTAAAGCTGCAGTGATTGCAGCATTTCCAGATGTGTCGACTTTTGCATGACTCTGCCAGTACTGTAAACTGTAATTGTGGATGGTGTGATGAACTGTGCTCACAGACAATGATTTCTACAAGTGTTTGATAACCAGTGGAGTGATTTCAATGACAGAATCGTGCCTGTTTTGAATGCAGTGCTGCCTGGTAGCATTCTGATGCCACGATCCTATATGATGTTTTGCTTTGTCCCTTGCTCACAGAGATTTGTGCAGATTCTTGGACTCTTTTGATGATGCTATGTACAGTAGATGACGAGATATAAAGTAGACTGGCAATCAATTGCCCATCTTTACTTTAGAGGAACTCTAACTCTTTTTATACCCAACCATGTTACTGAGCTGTTACTTAACTAGTTACAAAATGTTCTTCCAGCTGTTTCTTTTACTTTTCCAGCATGGGTTCGGAGTTTATTTTAATAGTTATTGCTCATGAAACAGTAAAAGGACTCAGTTTAAACATTTGATATGTTTTTTTATACTCTGGATGTTAAGAAATTATGGGTCAATTTAATGATTTGAAATCGTTGAGTTCTGTTTTCATTTACAGTTTCCCAACCTTTTTGGAGTTAGGTTGGGAAACTGTAAGGTTGTGTGATTGCAGAAGTATCTCAATTCCAGATGTTTATGTATGTATTTGTTTTTTTTTACTTGTTCTCGGAACCATACCTAGAATTTGACTAAAATGCTCTAAAATATAACAATAATTATATTTTTTATCTTAATGAAGAAAAGTGAAAATTGAACACTATGGACTTGTCACTAGGGACTAAGATATCACAGAAGCGGGTCTGGATTCAGGCACAGGACCTCAGAAAAACATTTAACAGTTTATTTACAAGAGAAAAACACACCAAGGGCTATCTACAAAAATGTGGGGAGGGAGAAATCCAGGGGTCCTTTAGGGTGGAAAAATCACACATTAATCCTCTTCAGTCATACACAAGGATGTCCTCTTCAGCCACACACCACTCGAAACACTCACATCAAAACTTCTGGAAAAACACGGGCTGGGACAGGTCCAGGGGAATTTATAAACCAAAGGAGAGAACAAATCAATAGCCAGAAACAACAACTAGAAAAGGATAACTTAGCGAGAGTTGTGTTCTAAAGCCTAAGTTTGAGTATATTGCTAATCTAACCACATGTATGTCATGTATGCATAGGATAACCTATTACATGAATATATCTTTGTCTTTTGTGGCTAGCCTTGTATATCCTGACTCCCGTATTCTTTTGAATGAAGTTTGGCTGGCTGCTGAATTGTGTACCGACGCACACACACAAGAAGAGCAGTACGATAATTATAGATGACTTTAATTATTCAACTAAAAGTTATTACAGTAAGCCAAAGAGTAAAACTCAAATAGGGGAACAAAAGGGTAGTATTGTTGAGTAAATTAAAAATTGAAGTATAATTTCAGAAAATAAAAAATAACTTTGGCAATATTGTTTACTCATTAAACTAAAATAAATGTATTACAAATAATAATAATAATGGATTGCATTTATATAGCGCTTTTCGAGAACCTCAAAGCGCTTTACAATTCCACTATTCATTCACTCTCACATTCACACACTGGTGGAGGCAAGCTACAGTTGTAGCCACAGCTGCCCTGGGGCAGACTGACAGAAGTAAGGCTGCCATATCGCGCCATCGGCCCCTCTGGCCAACACCAGTAGGCAAGTAGGGTAAAGTGTCTTGCCCAAGGACACAACGACCCAGACAGAGAGCCCAGGGATCGAACCGGCGACCTTCCGGTTACAGATGCGATTTCCAACCCCCTGAGCCACGGTCGCCCTAATGTCTATGTTCTTCAATTGGCAAACACATCAAGCATGACATGGTAGTGAAGCTTAATTTAGAATGTGATGTCTAGTTATGTGTGAATGAAGGGCCTTCAGAAGGTGTTTAATTTTGCTCCTGACAAATACTTATTGATATTAACTTCATAAAAACATACAGATGAACTCAAACTAATACAAATGGAGATAAAAGTTAAAAAAAAGCAAAAATAAAAGTAAAAATTCTAAACCATTACAACTAAAATCCACTCTGTGAACTAATTGAAATTAAACTGAATTAAAACTGAATCTTTTGCTCATATTCAAAGCTTAAATAATGATATGCTTAAAACAAAGAGCATAATGGAATACAATAGAAGGCACAAACTCTCACATGATATCTAAAGAAGTCAGAGTTTAGGGGTAGTTTTTTAAACCTTATGTGATTGGCAGAAGGCTGATCATTACATCCAACAACAGATAAACCCTCCAAGTTCTCTCTCCACTCTCTAACCGATGTTGTTTAATAACTAAATAAAACTGGGAATTAAACAACACTTGGTACTGTCACGGCTGCCGAGGTGAGCCGTGTGGAGTTGGAAGAAGGACCCAAGATGCAGGCAGTGGATGAGATACCGGTGGTTTTATTTACAGAGGTGTAGTGGCAAACAAACAGTGGGGCATAACAAATAACTAAAGACACCTAAACTGGGAGAACTAAAAATAACAGACCTGAGAGCATATGACAACGGGATGAGAAGCAGAGAGACGCAGACGAGGAACAGGACACCGTGGAACACAGGGTAACAGACTGACACGGCGTTACACAGATGAACCGGCAACAGGCAGGAGAACACACAGGGCTTAAATACACACACCAGTAATCAGGGGATGAGAGGCAGGAGGGCAACACAGCTGGGAGGAATCTGAGCTGACGGGACAGGGGAAACGTAAACTGAGCACACTCACATATGACACAGACCTTCACAATAAAACAGGAAACTCAGACACATGGAACCAGACAAGACATTGAACTAAACAGACAGATTCACAAACAGATGGGGTGACACCATAGACAGACAGATACAGACGCGGACTAAGAGGCAGACTGAATATAACACATAGAACTTCAACAATCATCATCAAGAAAATGATAACGAACAAAAAGCGCTGGGTCACCAACCCAGGACCATGACAGTACCCCCCCCCCCCCCAAGGGCTGGCACCAGACAGCCCAGCAGAAACACAAACCAAAACAAAACAGAAAACGACCCGACCAGGGCGGGCGGAGGGGGCCCAGGACGGAGGGACAAAGTCCAAAAAGGCCCAGATGGTCAAGTTCAGGAGGCCGACCATGCGAACAGCAGCGGGGCAGGTCCGGATACTGGCCACGCAGTAGGCAGTGGCGTGGAAACAAGTCCGGGGGCCGACCGTGCGGATGGCAACAGCGGCGTGGAAACAAGTCCGGGGGCCGACCGTGCAGACGGCAACAGCGGCGTGGAAACAAGTCCGGGGGCCGACCGTGCGGACGGCAACAGCGGCGTGGAAACAAGTCCGGGGGCCGGCAAAAGCGGCGACAATGCAAGTCCGGAGGCCGGCCACGGTGGCGAAGACGCCCAACATGCGGCCTGGCAGATGACCGACGATGTCGAGGCGGCAGCTGGGGACCAGAAGGCTGCGCAGTACCAGGCGAGGCTGAAGCAGCAGTGGAGGCTGGACCAGGCGAGGCTGAAGCAGAAGCGGAGGCTGGACCAGGCGAGGCTGAAGCAGAAGCGGAGGCTGGACCGGGCGAAGCAGCTGATGAGGATGCTGAAGCTGGACCAGGCGAAGCAGCTGATGAGGATGCTGAAGCTGGACCAGGCGAAGCAGCTGATGAGGATGCTGAAACTGGACCAGGCGATGCAGCTGATGAGGATGCTAAAGCTGAGGCCGGACCAGGCGATGCTGATGAGGACACGGAGGCTGGACCAGACGAGGATGAAGACACGGAGGCTGGACCAGACGAGGATGAAGCAGTGGCTGGACCAGGCGAAGCGGATGAAGCCAAAGCAGACGCTGGACCAGGCGAGGAGGATGCTGAAGCAGATGCTGAAACCGGACCAGGCGAGGCCGAAGACACGTGGGCTGGACCAGGCGAGGCCGAAGACTCTGAGGCCGCAGCAGGCGAGGGCGATGAAGCTGCAGCAGGCGTGGATGATGAAGCTGCAGCAGGCGAGGATGATGAAGCTGCAGCGGGTGATGAAGCTGCAGCAGGTGATGAGACTGCAGCTGGTGATGAGACTGCAGCTGGTCATGAGACTGCAGCTGGTCATGAGACTGCAGCTGATGGCTGGACGGGCTCCTCGGGCCCCCCAGCTGACGAGGCAGAAGGCTGGACGGGCTCCTCGGGCCCCCCAGCTGACGAGGCAGGACGCTGGACGGGCTCCTCAGGCCCCCCAGCAAAAACAGTCTCAGAACCAGTGGGCACTTGAGCCCCTGGCACACACAGAACAGAACCAGCAGGTGCGGAGACCTCTGGCAGGAACGCATCAGAACCAGCAGGCACACGGGCCTCTGGCAGGAACGCAACAGAACCAGCAGGCACACGGGCCTCTGGCAGGGACAGAACAAGACCAGCAGGCACACGGGCCTCTGGCAGGGACAGAACAGAACCAGCAGGTGCGGAGACCTCTGGCAGGAACGCAACAGGACCAGCAGGCACACGGGCCTCTGGCAGGGACAGAACAGGACCAGCAGGCACACGGGCCTCTGGCAGGGACAGAACAGGACCAGCAGGCACACAGGCCTCTGGCAAACACATAGCGGCCTGCAGCTGCGCAGAGCATTGACCCTGCTCAGGCAGCGACAGCCGGGTGCAGTCCTCAGCTGGCTTCTTAAACTCCAGGGGTCCAGAGTCTTTTTTTTTTTTTTTTTTTTTGCCTGTCCCGTTTGGCTCTTTTGCCATCAGAATTGTTGTCTAAAGGCAAAGAAAGATGCCCAACGGATTTACTTTACCAAATTGACCATCCCAGCCTTGCCATAATGGTCCATTTGATTCACCTTTTATTGTTTATTTTATTTTCACTTACTGAACATGGGACAGACTTGACTGGGGGAAAGAAGGGGAGAAAGAAAGAGGGAAAGAGAAACAGCTGAGAAGAGGGACGGGGGAGAAGGGCAAAAACCAAAAACCAACAGAATGAGCAGAAAAAGAAAAAAAAGAAGAAAAAAATAAAAAAATGCATATATCAATCACCTGGGTCACCTGCTGAGAAAGAAAAAAGAAAACAAGCAGAAGAGAACAAGAGTAATAGAATAAACAACATCACAATGATATATGGGAATATGACAGTAAATACTAAATATTAAACATTATTGTGCAGCACATAAGATCAACAGAACACAGTGTGCTTTGAGGTAGGAGCCAAAAAGGGTGTAGTTTGTGGGTGTGATCACCCGTGTGTACACCTGTGAGCATGGACGCGCTTGTTTTTTGTTTTTTAAAAGGTTCCTTCATGTAATGATCTGCTAGAGGGTGTGGGGGGGCCACAGCCCCGTCCTCCAGGGCATGAAGCAGGTATGGAGGAGATCAAAACTCCAGACATCCAGAGGCCCCCAGAACACAAGAGACCAAGGAAGACCAACAGAGGGGCAGCCGCGCCACTGTCCCAGAAAGAGCTGAGGAGAGTCCCAGATGAGGGCTCACTCAGCAGCCGCGGAGCAGAAGCCAGGGGGAGTTGCAGTGACGCACCCGTGAGCTCCGCCGGCAGCCAGCCGTGCCTGAGTGACCGAGCCCCAGGCCGAGAGGCCGGGGGCACCCCACCTCCGAAGTGGCCCAAGCAAGCCCCAGGCTCCAGGCCCCGATAAGCGGCCGCCAAGGAGTGAGCCGGTGTGTACCTGGACGCCCATCCCCGGACACAAAGAACCACCAACACACCAACGTCTGAGGGAGTCCGCCACTGGCAGGGGAAGTGGTGGTAGGGGGAGATAGGCCTCCATACCTTGGAGGGCCTAAGATGTCCCCAGAGAGGTGGCGCCTGACACCCAACCTGACATATAGACACAGAAATACAGGCACACACATATACAAACATCCATTCCCACCCTCATGCTCTCATATACACTTACTCCACACTCAACCAACGTGGAGACAGACATAAAGAGACGCTGTACACACGATCACACTCCCCAAGCGTACTCTAAGCCCCGGGTCTAGGTACCCTTGCCCCTGGAGGGGGGGGAACTGCACCCAGACCCAGGTGGTGTTACCCTTTTCCCTGCGGTGGGGGGAGGCAGACCGCCCCGACTCCGCAGCAGCAGGGAGGCCCCACACTCCAGACCACAGTCGGACGGCCAACTCCTCCTCCTAGCCCCCCCGCTCCAGCAGGTCGCAGAGAATGGGGGTGAGAGAAGACTCCAAACCTCCCTCCACCCGCTCATTGTAGTGTTGATGCATGTGTGTTCTAAGGTGCATTTAAAACCCAGGAGGGCATGGAGCTACCTGCCAGAGAGCAGCAGGTAAGCACATGGTCCCTCCTGCTGGCCCTCAATGTCTACGTGTATTTATCATTGAGAGGTGGGCAATGACGCCAGGGGTGGGGTGTACACCCTGATGGTACTTTGGATTCCGTGTATCGTGCCCACCCCCAAGATCCTATATGTATGTGTAATGAGAGTGTGAGTAGGAACGCAACAGAACCAGCAGGCACACGGGCCTCTGGCAGGGACAGAACAGGACCAGCAGGCACACGGGCCTCTGGCAGGGACAGAACAGGACCAGCAGGCACACAGGCCTCTGGCAAACACATAGCGGCCTGCAGCTGCGCAGAGCATTGACCCTGCTCAGGCAGCAACAGCCGGGTGCAGTCCTCAGCTGGCTTCTTAAACTCCAGGGGTCCAGAGTCTGATGGGGACTGAAACCCAGCCTCTGGGGAGGCCCTGGAGTGCATCTCAGTCTCAGAACTGGCCAGCCTTTGAGGAATGTTGACATTATTATTAGATTTGTCTCTCTGCTTGGAATGGATGGGCGAGGAATAGTGTCTTTCGGGTAGAATTGACTTGTATTGTTTTACAGGTGAAGCAACTGACACAGGATGCAGGGCTGGTGGCTGCTGGACAGGAGGCTGAACTGAAGGTGACTGACATAATGGTTGTGATGACAACGGTGGTGAAGTTGGAGACTGAACGGAGGATAAAGCTGATGATTCTTCTGCCAACTGAGCTACAGTTGCTATGGATTGTAGCATGGTTTGTAATAAGTCCGCTGTGACTGTAATTGAGCTATGGACTGTGAGACTGAACGTGGTGGAGGTGGCGACTGAGCTTGAGGCCGGGCGGCTAACTGAGCTTGAGGCCGGGCGGCTAACTGAGCTTGAGGCCGGGCGGCTAACTGAGCTTGAGGCCGGGCGGCTAACTGAGCTTGAGGCCGGGCGGCTAACTGAATAAACACAGCCCCGGAATTAACAGTCCCAAAGTCTGGTGAAACAGAAAGAATGTCTTTTTCACTCACCACAGCCGGCGGTTCTGAAGTCCCACCACCCGGCTGTGGGGTGAGACGCCTATGATGCGAACGTTGCTTCCTCCTCGGAGAACGCTCTGACAGGCCGGGTAACTTCACATCCGGCAGTTCGGACTGCATATCCTCTGGTGGGCTGAGCAGACGAATGGTAGGGGGGTGAAGGTGCAGCTCGTTCAGAAAGAAATTCTGAACAAGTGGGTGGAGTGAGCCGAACAGCCAGGGGAGACCGGAAACCAGTCGCTCCAATCGATTAGCTATGGCTTGGCGGAATCCCTTCTCCTCATGCCTCAGCCATAAATTAATTAAACAGTCCACAGAATAAATAATATCCTCCCGGAGCTCCTCGGGCGGGTTGAATGCTGCTGGGTCCATTGTGGCCGGTTCGTACTGTCACGGCTGCCGAGGCGAGCCGTGTGGAGTTGGAAGAAGGACCCAAGATGCAGGCAGTGGATGAGATACCGGTGGTTTTATTTACAGAGGTGTAGTGGCAAACAAACAGTGGGGCATAACAAATAACTAAAGACACCTAAACTGGGAGAACTAAAAATAACAGACCTGGGAGCATATGACAACGGGATGAGAAGCAGAGAGACGCAGACGAGGAACAGGACACCGTGGAACACAGGGTAACAGACTGACACGGCGTTACACAGACGAACCGGCAACAGGCAGGAGAACACACAGGGCTTAAATACACACACCAGTAATCAGGGGATGAGAGGCAGGAGGGCAACACAGCTGGGAGGAATCTGAGCTGACGGGACAGGGGAAACGTAAACTGAGCACACTCACATATGACACAGACCTTCACAATAAAACAGGAAACTCAGACACATGGAACCAGACAAGACATTGAACTAAACAGACAGATTCACAAACAGATGGGGAGACACCATAGACAGACAGATACAGACGCGGACTCAGAGGCAGACTGAATATAACACATAGAACTTCAACAATCATCATCAAGAAAATGATAACGAACAAAAAGCGCTGGGTCACCGACCCAGGACCATGACAGGTACAGCTGAAAATATTTAACAATATGTCACACATAATTGAGAATGAAACGCTGTGCTTTTTTTTGTGATGCAATGATTTTGCTGGCGCTCATAAACAAGGATTTTGATTGGCAGTGCTTTTGCTGTCCTTGTTGGGACAATGATTAACACGTAAGTGAATTGCCCTATTTGTCCCCCCAACATGCTAAAAGAAGCCCAATAATATACCACAAGGTGTCTCTTTGAGTAAGTCGATGATGAACTGCTAGTTTTAGGGTCTCACCATGGGCCTGCACACAGCAGCTTTCATCCTGGGAGCCTTGATCTCCACTGGTAAGTAGTACAACTACTATAGGGCATGTAAAGATGATTTTTCTTCTTATTTGTTCAGCTGTTTTCTTACATTTAAAAAAGCAAACAAGGTGTGTGTGTGTGTGGGGGGGGGGGGGGTTGGCTTCTCTTTTTTAGCATTTAGTTTAAATGGTAATAATGGATGCGTTTCAAGTGCTAAATTCTTATAATGCAGAATACAACAATAACACTAACACTTTTCTTTTTTTTTTACATTACATATGCTAGAAATAACTCAACAAAATAAGAAGCACAGAGACACATTTTTTCTCACAGTCTCAGGTCTAAATGGGTCATGACAGACCACATCAGCACATTCAAAGCTATACCTTTAGTCTAGATTTGAATAATTAATGGAATTTGATAAATGTAAGCTTACGTTAAAGTAATTTAGGATAATTCTGTGTAGTGTAGTTTATAAAGACCTAAAACAGTGTGTTGGATGATTTGGTAACCATGTTGGAGCCCGTATACTGGTTCCTTTTAGTCAGATGACGTAAAATGGATTGTTTGGCTACACGATTTCCCGATAAACCCTCTAATCAGCAACCTTGACTGACTGGACAAAACCTGCTTATTGACAAAGAATATATACTGTCTTTAAAAATGTAACATTTGGGTACATAACAAAAAGGACAGCGCTACAATATCTCCTCTGCTTTTAATAACTACTTTTACACACCGGCCTGTTGGGTTAAAACAAGTCGAAATTCTAATTACTTCCTTGAATATACATTGATATGCCTTCATATTGGATAACTGTTCAGTAAAATATTTTATTTACCTGCTGTCTTAACTTCTGTGCAAGGTGGCAAAGGAAAAAAAATCTTGATGGAAAAATAAGTCTTGACAGCATTTGTGTTTTGCTCTTATGAGAACTGCTAGACTTGTAATGAAATGTATCTAATAACAACAGATGAGAAATCCAACAGCACTCTTGATGTGGGAGTCTAAAAGTGTTTTATCTTGATCTAAAAAATAAGAATCTTTGAGCTTTTGAGGTGCTGGTTGTGATCCCTTCCACCCTTATGTTTCCCTGTGATACTGTTAATCCCCCAAATTTAGCAGTAGCAGATTTCTTAAAATATGTCCTGGAATTCCCTCCTGGATTGCCTAGACCTATACAAGATCAACAGGGCCCTAGGAGCCTTCATCAGGAACTCAATGGGAATGTAGAGGACAACACTAGAGACCAACTACAAGCCCATAGCATAGGCCTGAACCCCCTCAGTGAGATCATTAACAAGACTGGCTACGGATACCGACTACAGAATGGAGCAGTTGTCAGCCATCTCCTGTACATGGATGACATCAAGCTGTATGTCAAGAGCGAAAGAGACATCGATTCACTGATCCACACCACCAGGATATACAGCAATGACATCGGAATGTCAGTCGGAATGGAGAAGTGTAGTCAGATGATAACGAAGAGAGGGAAGGTAGTCAGAACTGAGGGGATCAAACTACCAGAAGGCAACTTTGCAGATTTAGAGGACAGTTACAAGTACCTGGGGATCCCGCAGGCAAATGGGAACCATGAAGAGGCCGCTAGGAAAACTGCAACCACCAAGTACCTGCAGAGAAGTCAGCTCAATGGTAAGAACAAGATCCGCGTGTTCACTGAATACCTTGAGCACCGAAACCCAAGAAAGAAGAGGAAGAGAAGGGACCATAATGGAAGGACAGGCTCTTGCACTGTATGTACCACCAGCAGATAGAGGAGGTGGCTGACATCCAGAAATCCTACCAGTGGCTGGACAAAGAAAGACAGCACAGAGGCACTAATCATGGCTACGGATGGGTACCGGTGTTCTGACATAAACGGTAGTAACCAGACCGACAAGCAACGCACATTTCGGTGCTTTATTTCGGTGCTTTTTTTCCAGTCCTAGAAACAGCTAAGATACTGCGCAGGACTCTCAAGCTCCCAGGCTCTGATGGAGGACCTGAGCTTGAAGGATAGACCGTCCACAGGGGCGAAGGGGGAATTTTTATATAAATATATATATTTCAGACAAAATTCCTCCATATTATAAAAAAACAAAGACAAAACTCACAAATATAAGGACACTTATTGCAATGTTCATAAAAACTTGAACTACAGTTGTGTCGCCATGTGTTATAACTGTCACAGCTCTTACTATTGAATTTCTTGACTCATTCAAACAGCACATAAATTTGTACATATAGTTCCTCAGTAAGGCACGAAAAGCTGGGACGTTACTCACGACAAACACTTGACTTGCAGATGTCCATCTTGGAAGTTTAAGGAAAATTTTAAATGCATCCTGAAAAGCCACCAGCGGTTTTTTTTTCATTATGACTTTGATATAATTACACCACAAATGAGCCATAGGCACAATAGGCTTGAAAATGGCTCTTTTAACATGTAAAATTTAGGTGGCCTTATATTAGCTTGCATGTGCAACTTACAATGCTGGGGTTTCGCATCATCATCATCACAGAGATCATTTTTTAAGATATGACCTAAGTATTTCACTTTACTCCTCATATCCAATACTTGGTCTGCTAAATAAAAGATTAGAAAATTTAGCTTTTGGGTTCCCATTCATTTCCTATGGCAGTCACTTCTGACCAGGAAATACATGAAGTAATTGTTTTTTTTTGGATGTGACTGATTGCAGTTGGTGGCAATGACGTGGAGGGCTACTCCAAAACTGAAGGTGCATGGATTCTCTCACTGAACAAACGAACGTATTCAGTTAATACTGTGGCTGACTGTGCCACCAAATGTAACACTGAAACATCTTTCACATGCAAGTAAGTTCACATCTCACATTACGTTCTGTGAATCAAAATGTTGCATGTATATACAAACGGTATGTATATACAAATAAAAATGTTTCCATTTATAGCTCCTAGTCCTGCCATTATCCATAGGGCCGCATTTTACCCTCCACATCTGCTCCAGTTGTTCCTTTAGCTCCTGGTAGTTTTCTGTTTCCTTGTGCTCATTCTTCCTGATGTTGCTCTGCACTGGGATTGCCACATCTATCACAATTGTTCCTTATCATCATCTATCTTCAGCTGTTTTTGTCGATGCTCCATGATTCAAATTGTGGCTCTGACACTAACTAACCCATACACTCTTTCCTTTCTTTCTTTATTGTTCACACTGGGAATCTGATGACCAGTAAGGCTTATGTATCAATAAGTGGGATCTTATTCCTACCATTATGCCTTGTATAGTCCAGGCACTCTAATATGGATGTGTGAAGAATTGAATTGTAGGTTGTCAAGGCGGTGCTCAGCGTGGTCTGCGTAGTTGTAAAGTCCTGTGTTGCAGCTCTATAAACAAGGAGCTGATGCTTTTGCTGTCTGTTGTATTTCCAATGCCTTTCTGAGCTATTCTTGTGTATTGACGCATGTTTCTACTCAGTATAGTTGCTATGCCACAGCAACCTTCCATAGAAAGTTGCTGTGGTCTGGTCTTATTCTAAGTCCACCAGCCACTTGGTATTGGTGTGGTGTGACACCTCTTTCTCACAGATGTTCTTTCAGTATTGTTCAGTTGTTTACATCTGCAAGCATCTCCTCTGATGGGACTGTTAGCCAGGAGACTCGTGCGTTTGCTTGGGTGGCTACCTTAGTTACATATTTTCTCAATTCAGTAGATGCATCTGCCATTGCAGGTGGCTGGGCAACATTTAGTTAGGATTCACTGCTCTCTTCTACGAGGGTTAGCTAAATATTTCCATACTGCTCACTGCTGTTCCCATTGTACTTTAGACTCTTGATCTCAAGCTTTGATAATAGCTTCTCTTGATGTTATTAACCCTTTAAAACCAGTCGGAACAGGCACGCTCCGTTTTGCGTAACTATTTTTAAATCCCTGTAGAACCGGAACCGCGTAAGCTAGCGCAATAATTTTTTTTGCATATGAAACCGGACGAGTTGTACTTACATCTTGTGCCATCAGCTTGTCGTAGGTCACGGTTTCCTTCCACATATAGCTTTGCAAAAATTGCTTAAAAAGCGCTTGCAGGAACAAAAACATAATATTCCAGAAACACGCTTTGCTGATCCGATCAGCTGTTCGTCACACTTCTCACATCGAAACAGACGTCAGCGCGAACGATCGCATGTCCGTAATTTCCTGCTCGAAACCGGAAGTGATGTCATTTTCGCGGAAAATTTAGTTTTTATTTGTAGGCCTTAAAAGCCTATACTGGAGTTATGTTTTATGCTTTTCTGAATAGTTTCTGGGATGCTTAGAACTCGAATTGCACTGCTGGAAATAGTTTATTTTGATGCACATGCTGTTTTCTTTGCAAATTTGCATCATAGGATTGTTTTTCGTTTTTCCTGCAGTATATAAAAATTGGTGTATCTCAAAAATAAAACTATGAAAACACTCAAATTAAATTTCCTGTTGTTGTAAACTATTTTTTGCAACTTTTTTGTATTTAAAGTTTTAAGCGATAAACCTCTTAAATTTCTTCAAGTAGAAATTTATGTAAAAAAAACAAAAACGATTTTCAATTTTTTTGGTTTATTGCACTTTTTTGCAATTAATGTAGTTACTATGGACTTAATGCATACATATTATTAAAATATGGGATATAACAGTTGTATTAATGTATAGCAACTTGAAATGCTCCCAAAAATGGCAGTACAGCATGTAAAAATATAAAGTAAGCTCTGGCGGACCTGGTTCTATTGGAGGTCTTAAAGGGTTAAACTGAACAACTAGGTGCTTCTTGGTAACTGTGAATGTTGGCTTTCTCCTCATCTATAGTTCCCACATGAGCTGTATAATCCTGATGAGCACTTGATCATTAAGTGCCAGCCATTCTGGCTACCGAGGGAATTTACAGCAGTCATTATTACGGCTGTTTACATTCCCCCACAAAACGAGGCTGACTGGCCAATGATGGGACTGTACAGTGCGATTAGCAGCCAGAAAACCATGCACCCAGAGATGGCATTTATCACAACCGGGGACTTTAACAAAGAAAACCTGAAGAAAGTTTTACCAAAACTCCACCAACACATTTACTTCATAACACGAGGAGAGCGGCTGCTTGACCACTGTTACACCTCCTTCCTGGATGCGTACAAAGCCCTCCTACGCACCCCATTCGGCCAGTCGGGGTGTGTACTAAGCCCTCGCCTGTACTCACACTACACCTACAACTGCACGGCCACTAGCAAATGGTAAACGGCCTGCATTTGTATAGCGCTTTTCTAGTCCCTAAGGACCCCAAAGCGCTTCACACTACATTCAGTCATTCACCCATTCACACACACATTCACACACTGGCGATGGCAAGCTACATTGTAGCCACAGCTGCCCTGGGGCGCACTGACAGAGGCGAGGCTGCCGGACACTGGCGCCACCAGGCCCTCTGGCCACCACCAGTAGGCAAACATGGGGTTAGTATCTTGCCCAAGGATATTTGGCATGCAGCCAGGAGACGGCCTGGGATCGAACCACCGACCTTCTGATTAGTGGCTGATCTGCTCTACCACCTGAGCTACAGCCACCCTCACCATACAGCAACTCCAACATCATTGTGAAATTTGTGGACGACACAACAGTGGTGGGTCTTATCACCAGAGGTGATGAGACGGCTTAGAGGAAGGAGATCAGCGCCCTGACACACTGGTGCCAAGACAAAGGAGTTGATAGTGGACTTCCTGAGGTGTAGAGAAGCACACACCCCCATCACCATCAACGGTGCAGCTGTGGAGAGAGTGAGCGGCTTCCGCTTCTTAGGTGTATATCTGGTGGAGGATCTCACATGGGCTGTTCACGCGAAAAAAATGTTGACATTTACGCACTCCATATTGTACATATATGCACTCCATATTGTACATACATGCCATTTCTTTTGCACAATATTCATACATATATATATATATATATATATATACATATATATATACAGTATATATATATATATATATATATATATATATATATATTTTTTTTTTTTTTTTTAATTTCTTTTTTTTTTTATTATTTTTATTTTTATTTTTAAATATATAACACCCAGCATGCCCCTGCGGGCGGTTTATCCTTCAAGCTCGGGTCCTCTACCAGAGGCCTGGGAGCTTGAGGGTCCTGCGCAGTATCTTAGCTGTTCCCAGGACTGCGCTCTTCTGGACAGAGATCTCCGATGTTGTTCCCGGGATCTGCTGGAGCCACTCGCCTAGCTTGGGAGTCACCGCACCTAGTGCTCCGATTACCACGGGCACCACCGTTACCTTCACCCTCCACATCCTCTCGAGCTCTTCTCTGAGCCCTTGGTATTTCTCCAGCTTCTCGTGTTCCTTCTTCCTGATATTGCTGTCATTCGGAACCACTACATCGATCACTACGGCCGTCTTCTTCTGTTTGTCTACCACCACTATGTCCGGTTGGTTAGCCACCACCATTTTGTCCGTCTGTATCTGGAAGTCCCACAGGATCTTAGCTCGGTCATTCTTCACCACCCTTGGGGGCATCTCCCATTTTGACCTCGGGACTTCCAGGTTATACTCGGCACAGATGTTCCTGTACACTATGCCAGCCACTTGGTTATGGCGTTCCATGTATGCCTTGCCTGCTAGCATCTTGCACCCTGCTGTTATGTGCTGGATTGTCTCTGGGGCATCTTTACACAGCCTGCACCTGGGGTCTTGCCTGGTGTGATAGACCCCAGCCTCTATGGATCTTGTACTCAGAGCTTGTTCTTGTGCTGCCATGATTAGTGCCTCTGTGCTGTCTTTCAGTCCAGCTTTGTCCAGCCACTGGTAGGATTTCTGGATATCAGCCACCTCCTCTATCTGCCGGTGGTACATACCGTGCAGGGGCCTGTCCTTCCATGATGGTTCCTCGTCTCCCTCCTCTTTCTTGGGTTTCTGCTGCCTGAGGTATTCACTGAGCACTCGGTCAGTTGGGGCCATCTTCCCAATGTATTCTTGGATGTTCGTTGTCTCATCCTGGACTGTGGTGCTGACACTCACCAGTCCCCGGCCCCCTTCCTTCCGCTTAGCGTACAGCCTCAGGGTGCTGGACTTGGGGTGAAACCCTCCATGCATGGTAAGGAGCTTTCTTGTCTTTATGTCAGTGGCTTCTATCTCCTCCTTTGGCCAGCCTATTACCCCAGCAGGGTACCTGATCACGGGCAGGGCGTACGTGTTGATGGCCCGGATCTTGTTCTTACCATTCAGCTGACTCCTCAGGACTTGCCTGACCCTCTGCAGGTACTTGGTGGTTGCAGCCTTTCTAGCGGCCTCTTCATGGTTCCCATTTGCCTGCGGGATCCCCAGGTACTTGTAACTGTCCTCTATGTCTGCAATGTTGCCTTCTGGTAGTTCAATCCCCTCAGTTCTGACTACCTTCCCTCTCTTTGATACCATCCGACTACACTTCTCCAGTCCGAACGACATTCCAATGTCATTGCTGTATAGCCTGGTAGTGTGGATCAGTGAATCGATGTCTCGTTCACTCTTGGCATACAGCTTGATGTCATCCATGTACAGGAGGTGGCTGACAACTGCTCCGTTCCGTAGTCGGTATCCGTAGCCAGTCTTGTTAATGATCTCACTGAGGGGGTTCAGGCCTATGCAGAACAGCAGTGGGGACAGAGCAACTTGTAGCCACCCACGCTGTGGGGAGTGGGTGGTGATATATATATATATATATATATATATATATATATATATATGTATATGTATATGTATGCATATACATATACATATACATATGTATATGTATGTATGTATGCATGTATGTATGCATGTATGTATGCATGCATATATATGTATGCATGTATTAATGCATACATATATGTATTAATGTATAGCAATGTATAGCAACTATATATATATATATATATATATATATATATATATATATATATATATATGCATGCATACATATACATATACATATATATATATATCACAGCTAGAGATTGACGAGGTACAACACTACAACACTAATTCTACGGCAAGGAGGAGTCAGGACGCCAGGTCAGGGGGGAGATATCATCACCCCCACCCAAGATTGGGTACATAGCCCCAAGTGCGATAGGAGAAGGATCGTTGAGTGCGAGAGGAACTGACCTGAAAAATAGGATCATGGCCAAGCCTGAAACCTGGATCCCCCGTAGCCGGTTACCAAGATTACGTAAAGTACCCTCAGAAGGTCTGCTAGATGATGTTAATCCAGCACTATGGACAATACCTACAACCACGATTACCGACACTAACAAGCTGATCTACAATACGGCAGCAGTGATCAGTGAGATGCTTGGCTACAAGTTGAACAGCTACAAGGGGCAGTACCCTCCATGGAGGAGGCTAGAGGGCAAGATCAAAGTAGCACGGAGGGAGGTTAGCAAACTAACGGAGTTGCAGAAAGGTGCGACAAAGAAGGTGCATAAGAAATACAGCAAGCTGTCCATACCTGAGGCCTTGGAAACTGCCAAGCAAAGACTCACAGCCTTGGCCAGCCGCTTGAGGAGGTACACCAGAGAGATAGAAGGCAGGAGAATAAACCAGCTGTTCTCCACAGAACCAGCAAAGGTGTACTCTCAGTGGCAAGGGAACAATAATAATAAGAGAACAGCACCACCAAGGCTGGAGACGGAGCAATACTGGAAGAGCATATAGGAGAAGGACGCAACCCATAACGGCAATGCTCAGTGGCTAGTTGATCTGAGGGCAGACCACAACAACCTCCCTCAACAGGGTCCAGTAACCATCACAGTGGCAGATATCCAAGAAAGGGTCTCCAGTATGAAGAGTTGGACAGCACCAGGGCCGGACATGGTTCACGCTGTGGAGCAGGGAAATTATTTTACTGCTATTGTTAAATAATCATCATCATTACCATTGCATTAATAATATAATCTGCAGCATCGATATTGTATTCAGAGGTTTAAACAGTGTGTGTGTCTTTCAGAAAGACTAAGTTGCAGGAGTTGACCGGAAGTTGCAGAGAGTTTGCAGAAGTGAAAGCAGAGTCTAAGTTATTCTGAGGAGCAGGTTAGACGAGGCTATTTGAATTACTAGGTTATTCAAATTGTCTGTTATACTTTTATATTCTTTTACTAAGCTCTTAGTAGAGGTTCTTGATTAAAACATTTATTCAACATAGTACATGTAGTTTCAGTTAGGTTATTACACATAAGGATGAGCCTCTGGTCTGGTAAAAGGTCAGAAGTGCAACGGGTGAATTGAGAGAGCATTTGAGGACGACATAGACACACACACACTCAGTTAGAGAGAATCATTTATAGGTGGAAGTTTAATCATGTTTTGCTTGGGGTTGCAAAAGAGCAGTTTGTCGCAGAACTGCTGCTGAGGTGTCAAGATGACAAGAGAGCATCCGGCAGTGACAGGAAGTACCGGCCATGAAGATAGAAGACAACGTTCTTTTAAACTGTGTTAAAAGTCATTGTGGTTTTGATTTGACGTATGTATATATTCTGTCTGTGACGTATGAAGGGGCGTCATTAATTCAAACCCTGATGCTATAAAAATCTGTGTATGCTTTGATTAAGTCGAAGATTAATTCCTGTCTGCGTACAGTGGTCTTCCCACGCGTGTATTCATTAAAATCAATTGTTTGACCAAGATCTTCTGGACCTGGTTGTTTGTACTCTCCTTCCTCAATTATGTGAACCTTAACAACGCCTACTGGCTAAAGAAGCTGACTGCACTCCACGAGCGTCTGGCAGCACAAATGAACCAGCTGCTAGTTAACGAGAGACACCCGGAATGACTAACCGAAGGTCGGACGGTCCTGATCCCCAAGGACCCCAAGAAGGGACCGGTCCCCTCCAACTACCGACCAATAACCTGCCTCAGTACTACATGGAAGTAGGGCTGGGCAAAACGATTATTTTCCTAATCGATGAATCTAGCGATTAATTTTTCGATGCATCGATTAATCTAACGATTCATTTTTCAATCCAATTCGATTTCGATTCGATTCGATTAACGATTTTTTTTCCCCATTATTTGACTTGTATAGCAATTTCACATTTACTAATTTATGTATATAAATGAAAAACACAAATTTATTCATTTGAAGACCTTTTAATAAAAAAAAATTGCAAAATAAAGTTGTAGAGGTCGTACAATCAATACAATAGAGATAGCATTTAACAAGAAATGAAATGTGCAAACATATATAAAATTAAGGAAAAGTTAACAAAACATTTCAAATATACATTTTCAAACCTATAAGATCAAGCTGGAGAAGCATTATGTATAAAAACAGCGTTCAAATAGGATGAAACACATTAAATTTGACAAATCAAGAGTTCATTGTCATTTTGCTTTTGCAAGCACTTTAACAATGTTGTAATAGTGTCCACGACGGCTACGTTTAGCAGGTGGTGCATTATCCTTGTTAACATTTCTCCTGCGGCCAATTCGCTGTCTCACATTTTTGTCTTTCGCCGATTCTGATAATCAGCCTGCATGCATTCCGACTCATTTTGCCAGCATGGGCCACAAACCAAAAAAACAATAACTTAAGGTTATGTATATAACCCCGGTTCTCTGAGTAGCATGAGTGAGTGTCTCACTATGGGAACGCCTCCTGCGTGACCTCATCAGAAGCTCAAATACCATTACGCCAGCCCTTACAGGCTGGCTAGGTGACGCCCATGTCAGGAGGGGCCAGTGCCTCCCTATATAATAGGCTGACATAGCGTCAGATGTCATTCAAAACAAGCCCACCACTTCCTCGCTTCCATAGCAAGGAGGGCAGTCTGGTGAGACACTCACTCATGCTACTCAGAGAACCGGGGTTATATACATAACCTTAAGTTCTCTTTCATAGCATTCGTTTCGTGTCTCACTATGGGAGAAATACTGACTCCCGGATTGCCAGACATGCCTGTTAAGAAGACAACTGTCCCCAACAGCACTTCACAGGGGAGAGGCCCCCACCCGGGAAGAACCTGCACTGAGGACTGAATGTGCTAGGTTAGGTGCTGTCACATCTAACCTGTAAAACCTAGCAAATGTATGAGGTGAGGTCCAGCATGCAGCTGCACACACCTCCTGAATAGAAACTCCCCTAAAGAGAGCCCATGAGGTCGCCAGACCTCTAGTGGAATGCGCACGTAAGCCAGCAGGGGGCTGAAGGCCCCTGCTAGTATAGGCCAAGGCAATTGCTCCTACTATCCAATGGGAGAGGCGCTGTTTAGACACAGGCTTTCCCATATGTGGTTTAGCCCAGGACACGAACAGCTGGTCACTTTGTCTGACACTCTGGGTTCGGTCCATGTAAATGCGCAGAGCACGGACTGGACACAAGGTATGCAGCCGCTGTTGCTCCTCTGAGGAGAAAGGCGGTGGGCAAAAGGCCCGCAGTTCTTTAGGGGAACATGTGCCGACAACCTTCGGGACAAAGGCAGGGTGAGCCGCATACTGACCCTCGTATTATCCGAGGAGAACTGAATGCATGACTGATGCACTGAGAGAGCGTGGATCTCTCCCACACGTTTAGCAGAAGCTAAAGCAATTAAAAGAGCCGTCTTCAAGGACAGAAATTTCAACTCAACCTGTTCCAGGGGTTCAAATGGGCAACAGGAGAGCGCAGCCAATACTGTGGGAAGGTCCCACGATGGAGCCAATGGCCTAGACGTAGGCAATTTACGCCGTGCACCCTTCATGAAACGGCATATTAAGGGATGCTGGCCAACAGTCTTTCCCTCAAAACCAATATGGCAGGCTGAAATTGCTGCCAAATACACCTTGATGGTGGAGAAGGCTTCACCCTTATCAATCAGGGCCTGAAGAAATGACAGAATCACAGCCACAGAGCACTGAAAATGGATGGCCTGTGATTCTAAGCACCAGCTTTCAAACACACGCCACTTATGCTCATATAGCGTCCGAGTAGACGATGCTCTAGAACACTGAATAGTGTCGATAACACTATGAGGGAGCCCCACCGTGTTCAGGTTAAACCACTCACGGGCCAAGCCCACAGAGCCAGCCTCTCTGGGTGGGGGTGGAATATTTCCCCCCGTGCCTGAGACAGGAGGTCTCTGCGTAGTGGTAACAGCCAAGGTGGGCCGCACAGCTGCTGAAAAATCTCCGCCAGCCAGTGTTTCCCTGGCCAGTGCGGGGCTATCAGGATCATATAGGGACTTCTCTCCCTCACTCTGGCCAGAGTTGGAGAAATGAGGGCCACTGGGGGAAAAGCATAGAGGAGGGTTCTCGGCCACTCGTGAGCTAGAGCATCCACCCCGAGTGGAGCTCTCTGATCGTTCAGCGAGTAAAACAGGGGACACTGAGCATTCTCCCTGGATGCATAAACGTCCACGGTCGCCAGACCGAATCGCAGCCAGATCTGCTTCACCACCTCCGGGTGAAGCTTCCAGTCCCCATACAGCGGGTTGCCCCTGGAGAGAAGATCTGCTCCAAAGTTCAAGATCCCCGGCACGTGAGTTGCTCTCAGTGACAGCAAGTGAACACTGCTCCAGACTATCAGTCTGTGTGCCAGCGTGTGTAACTTGGGGGACCCCTGTATGAGAGCATTTGTGTGACAAGTTGCTCCCTGGCGGGTTGGGGCTGCCACCAGCCAATCGTCGATGTACGTGGCCACCCGAATGCCCTTTTTCCTGAGCGGGGCCACTGCTGCCTCGGTGCATTTCACAAACACCCTTGGGCTCGTACAAACCGTAGCAGCGAGGCGTGCGTCAACATCCTGAACTTGTATGTCCTCAAATGCCGGTTCAGGGCACGGAGATCCAGAATGGCTCTCATCCCCCTCCCCCCTTTCTTTGGCACAAGGAAATACCTCGAATAAAATCCGCTGTGCATTTCCTCGGGAGGGACAATTCTTATAGCTCCTTTGTCTCTCAAGGTGGAAATTTCCTCCAGGAGAAAACTGGCAGACTCGCCCGGAGCACGAGAGTAAACAATTTCTTTGAATTGTGGTGGAGCGACACTGAATTGCAGCCTGTAGCCCTTTTTCAATGTCCTCAGCACCCATGCTGACTGAGTGCAGGTGGCCCAGTTCTTCATGTGGAGAGACAGAGGGCTCACTGGCCACTCCACCGAATATGGCGTTTTGGCGCCCCCTTGTGGTCGCAGCGCGAAACATACGCCATTTCGGCGTCCCGTCACCTCTGTCACAGGCGAGCGAGGTGACGGGCCCATCTGCATCATCACAGCCGTGGAAACGCGAGTCTCCACGGGCTGCGTTATGGCAGACAGTGCTCCGTTTTTCAGCATGTTTGATTTTCTCATGTGTTTTGCAACACTCGACAGCGCCCTCGGCAAACTGCCTGGATGCGCGTGTCGGCCCATACGGTAAAAAAATATATTTTGAAATATATTTTGAAATATATTTCAAAATATACAAAAATTGGCCAAAAAATATATGCGCTAAAATACATTTCAAAATATATTTATATATTTTGAAATGTATTTTAGCGCATATATTTTTTGGCCAATTTTTGTATATTTTGAAATGTATTTCAAAATATATTTTTTGAAATACATTTCAAAATATATAAATATATTTTGAAATGTATTTTAGCGCATATATTTTTTGGCCAATTTTTGTATATTTTGAAATGTATTTCAAAATATATTTTTTGAAATACATTTCAAAATATATAAATATATTTTGAAATGTATTTTAGCGCATATATTTTTTGGCCAATTTTTGTATATTTTGAAATATATTTCAAAATATAATTGAAAATTAATTAAAAATCTTTCAAAAATATATTTTACCCTTCATATATTTCAGTCGAAGAAAACACATTCACATGTAACAACTGAAAATCTTTATTTGATATCTAAAACAAACACAGCATATAAATCAAGCTAGGAACATACATTATACAACTTTATTTTCATAACATTCTTAAAAATTGTAAAATTTTTAAAAAAGAAAAATTATATATATATATATATATATATATATATATATATATATATATATATACACACACACACACACACATATATATACATACATTTTACTATACAAAATGCAACTGCAACAAACACTTATAAGTAACGATACTGTGAATTTGATGTGAACTGCTATTAACACAATAAAAATGTGATCACTCAAAGATGTTTACTGATCAATAACAAGCAGAGGAATACACACACACATATATATATATATATATAGATATATATATGTGGGTGTGTACGAACATAAAACATATTTAAAATGTAACTTTTTTTTTCTTTTCCAACAGTCTGAGTTCCCCCAGCTTTGAATTGACTGCAATCCCCAAAGCCCCTCTGGATACATTGGGGAACCTCTTCCTTACCGCCACTGTAACAAACAAAAGTCACAGTTCTAGTACTTTTATCAGAGTTAAAATAAAAACATGATTTAAATTAGCTAGCTTCATTTAGCAAACAGATATTTCCGTTTATAGAGATACAGATATATTTTCCACATAATTTTACCTTTTTTTCCCCCCTCGATGGAAAGTCTATCCAGTTCACATTACAGTAATACTAACACCCCTTTTGGTCATCTATCCTTACTCTCCATCATTCAATCTGTTGACCTTCTTTGTCTGAGTCCAACCACTTCAATGCTTCATCACCTATCTGTGCAATTTTTATTGTTGCAAAGTGAGTTACTTGTGCAGTATGCAATTTTAGATACACAGTCTTCACTTACTATATATGGCTGTCATGGTTTCTTTATCAAGGGCAGTTCTTCGCTCTGCGCCGATGTCTGTTTTGCTGTGTCCTCCTATAAAAAGCATTAACATTTGAGTGTCTGGCTAGTTAAATTTCCAAAAATCTGATCTTTGTTCATCTAAACATTTGAACTACAATATTATGCTTTTTGGTAAAGAAACTGGTGACAGAGAAGTAGGCTTTTTAAAGTACTATTAGCTAACCATTTGAACTGACTTTCAAAGCTGATTACCTTTTAAATTGCTGTGGATCAAAACCTCCAGTGGGAAGGCGGCCATTAGAAGAACACGCACCATTGAACCTGAAAATAACAAAAACAAACAAAAAACAGAACAATATATAGATACTGTTTATATAGGGTAATAAATCTCTTCTGAAGCAATATAGTTCATTTTGGGTGAAAAACAAAACATTCCTCTAAAATATATATACTGACATCAGCAATCAACATCATGATTGTAATTATTTCCTTTTTAGTACATCTACTGCTGTTTGCATGTGTCAAGCACTACGACTGTATCTATGCATATAAATTCACCATATATATCCAGCAAAAATGTTTTGTTATAGTCAAAAGGAAAACAAACAAAGGCATTCAATCAGAGGTGAGAAATTAATTGGGAATATGAATTATAGGTGAACTATTCTTTACCTACTAGCAATCAAGCTTCTTTAACCAAGAAGCTTGAAATATTTGAATGTAAAATAAAATAAATAAATAAATAATAATAAAAATAACATGATGTAATTAAAATGCACAACTTACATTAAGGAAATCTGCATTTGTATCCACAGGCTAAAAGTAAAACAGTAAATGTGTTAGTGATAGTACAGGTATTTTAAAAAAAAAAAAAAAAAAAAAGAGGCAGTAACTGTGACGCTTCTAGTGGGATGCTAAATGCAGAGATTTATATTTACAGTATAATACTGCATGTACGGGTAACTGTGTTGTGAACTGTAACTGAATATTAGAGAATCTCAGAGAAATTAAATGTATTTATTTTTTGAATTTATCAATCATAAAACCGTCTGTTTTGAAGGCCTGTTACGATAGCGACTTTTTGTTGGTCGGTATATTGCCCCATAAACAATTGCGACAAGTTATGTCATTGTCATTTTAAGACCATTTTATGTCTTTGAATGTATAATCATAATATAACACCATAATAATGCAAGATCTACACACTTTCAATTGACAAACCAACATCTAATTCTTAAAGTATTTAGATCATTGAAATTAGGAATCAAAATATTAGATACCTTAAAAACTTGAATAAATAGTAAATTTTCTAACAAATAGAAAACAATGTTATTTAATGTTATTGTTATGTTATCATTATATTTTATTTTTGTAAATATAATGGCGGATAAATTACATCATCAACAATTATTGAGGTCATGTACATGTATTGTGTGTTAAGTCGATATATCGATTATTGTGATAGGCCTACTGTTTTGGTATCATAACGAGCTTGTCAAACATGCATGACCACTAAACAATGTCTAAGCAGTAGTATTGGTCTGAATGACAACAAACATAACTAGTGTTTTGGAAAATCTGTTAGAAAACAGTTATTTCAATAATTATGATTAGCATGTGACACAGACACCGCATAAAAAACTACAACAACAAATACTTACTTTAGGAGGATGGGGGAGGGCAGCATGAGGTTGAGACTTTGACATCTGTAAAAAACAAATTCATGTATTACAAACAAGTCACTTAAAAATACATTAATGTGGCAGACTGTTCCCTGTTCAGATGCAGTGTATAAGTACAATCAGGGCTGTCACAACAATGGGGTGGGGCCAAGTGGCTGCAACCCTAGGTACAATGTGCAGGTATATATAATTACATATAATATATGTGAATAAAGCAAGAATCTGTTTAGGTTAGTCACTGTGCTGACTGATGCTTGCTAGGTTTATATGATTGCAAACTGCACAAAAACAACAACAGCAACAACATTAATGACAATGACAAACAAAATTACTTACATTTATGTAAATCTCACATTAGGAAGATCTGCATTCGATTTCATGGGCTGAAATAAATAGGCAGAAACATTACTGCTAAAAAAATAAAAAACAAAAACTCTAAAAAGCCTAAAAATGACTTAAAAAGCAAGGAAATGTGGAACATTGTAATTAGCGAACATTAATAAAGCATAACTGTTCTTTGTTTCTAACCTTGGTAAGTACTCTGTAGCCAGAAGGAGAGGTAGGATTTCTGTGAAAGCCAAATTAAATGTGAATAGGCTTTGATAGTTATTGAGAAGGCAGAATAATAAGAAAAGGCAAAAGTACGTCACAATATAATTAATTAAGTTACATATTTTGATTACCAAATTATGGAAGCGTGGAGCTGCCACCCAGGCAAAAGAAAAATAGAGCTGTACCACGTTATGACGTGAAATGTTTATTGTTCTAACATTATGCTTTTCATGTTTGTATAATATAATATCACGTTATTATAATATACATAATTGTCACGTTCGCACAATATTGTACGGACGTGATAATTATGTACATTTTTCGTACAATGTTGTTCAAACATGTTGTTCAAACATGATAGTATATTGTTAGAACGATAAACTTTTCACGTTATAACGTGATATACTTATATTTCTCTTTTGCCTGGGTGGCAGCTCTACGCTTCCGTTCCAAATACACGAGAATAAAGTAATATTATATGGGAAAAGGTACCTGCTAGCTTGATGATGGAGGCTTCTTAGACTGGCCACCCGCCTTGGCTTCTTGTCGCCACTCCACGAAATAAAGGTCCGTTTCCTCCATGCCGGCTAATTATTCATCCTCATTAAAATCTCGTATATGTTCAGTTGGCAGAATTGAGAATTTTACATCTTCCAACCACTTAATTAACGCGAACATAATCGGCTTGTTTCTTCCCGTCTCCTGTATCCGGCCGTTCCTCTCGCTGTCAGATTTCGCGCCTCAGAGACGTCGTTATTTTTCAAAAAAAAAAAAGAAGAAAGAAAGAAAGAAAGAAACAGCAACAACTACTAAAGAGAGTTTTTGCACGTTCATTGCACATTTGTGGGAATGTTTAAATATTTAATTTTTATTAATTACTTTTCATTATATCTTTATTTTTTAAACCACCGTGGCAGTGCGCATGCGCATACACTCCTGCACGCAAAGGGCTTTGGAGTTGACGTAATGTCGCAATGCATTGTGGGAGCGCAGCACCATCTTGGCAGGTCACGAATCAAAACAAGATTGCTACGAACCATTCTGAAACGTAGCTCAAAAGAAAATGACGGTATAGAGACAGATTCTGTCCAGATGCAAAGAGACGGTACTTGATTGTTGAAATGTGGACCCGTATGAAATATAGCCGTGGAGTAGAAACCCTGAAGACCAAACCGCTATTGACTTAGCATGATCTACTCTCATACCTTGTCTGTGGAGTCAGAGCATACACGGCGCACCAATTTCGCAATTATAAATCTCTGGAGGCGCACATCCAATTCACCAAGGACTGGGTACAAGATTTGGCTATTTTTAAGCCTCCACGTTGTGAGTACGCCGTCATTCAAGCAAAGGTAAGTCAGCTTGAGTACTGCGAGTAAAATGCGTTTGATTCCCCCCAGCATTCAAATTAGTGCTAGCAAAAATTCATTCGTGAGGGGGAAATTACAGTGAGAACATGTAGAGGCTCTGTTAGAGGGATAACATAGTGAGTTCAGTGCATTGATGTGACATTGTCCTGAAGGATTTAGTTATTCTTTATGGTTAAAGAAATTGCCCTAATTAATTCATATTTATTATAAATAATCCTAATTACACATCTTGCTTCCTTGTTTGTGTCCTGTGTCACTAAAAATACATTCTGTTTTAGTTTTATACATTGATTAATGACCTGCAGAATCTGCTTGTCATATTAGGTGTCCATAGTTGTCACTTAAAGTCGAACTTTATGTTTTCTCCCTCTTGAAAGTGATTACATCCTTGCATTACATACTTTAGATTCATTTTTTGCTCATAGGTTTCTAAAAAGAAACATGCAGATTTAGAATATAACATGCAGCGTTCTATAGATGGATACATAAAAACACTTTATTTGTTACATTTATGATAAATGGATTTGAAAGTAAATAAAACACATTTGTGTCGGACTTGGCTTATTAAAGTTCTTGTCTTTAAATGAACTTTGTCTGTGTGTGTGTTTTAGGTCCTGCACTCTTAAAGACTGAATTGCAGCATTGCAGCCACAGGTCATTGTGAGCATCACAGGGAAGGTTGAAGCCGCCCACTGCAGCTGTATGGCTAGAGTCGTGGAGACTTGCAGCCATGTCACTGCTCTTCTGTTTAATGTAGAAGCAACAGTGAGGATCTGTGGCACAAGGACTGTTACAGATGAACCTGCATACTGGGTTTTGCTGGGTAATATGACCAAGATACAGCCAGAGGTTGGCCATAAGATAGACTTCTCCTCTTCAGCTGCCCAAAAAAAAGGTTCTTGATCAAAACATAAACAGACCATTCGTTGTGACAGGTAAAAGAAGCCATCCTCAAAAAAGAAAGGTTCCACCTGCTACTGTGGAGGAGTTGGATCAACTGATGGGACAATATTTTTCCAAGCATAGTTCTGTTCTGAATAACCCATAATGTTTTAATTTAGGGGGCCATGTAAATACTTTGCATTTACTGAATATGTACTTACTAAATACCACTGTTCAAAAGTTGAATAAAGAAACAAAGAAATGTTTGCCTATTTTTAATTAAAAGCACTTTGTCGAACATCACATCAGTTACAATGTAGAAAAAATGTTATGTATAGTTTACAAATGACAAAATGTTCACATAAAATCATGACAGCATTTGTATAATATCACCCACTACTAGCATTCTGTAATTTACTGTCTCTTTTGAAAACTTATCACTACATAAACAGCACAAGACTTAAAAGTATTTAACAAGAGCATTTTTCCCTGGTTTTACTACCACACTGGGGCACATGTTCACCAAAACGCAGCAAACCTTTGCCATCTTATCCAGGAAGGTCACCTTTTTACCCTCACATGGAAGAAGTAATCTGATTGGCATGGTGGTATGTAGCATGTAGTTTGAAGCAGGGATTTCGTAGTGCCCCATGTGTAGTGTTGGAACCCAGTCAGGATTTGTTTCATTCATTTCATAGGCTGGTTTGTTGCAATAATGCCAAATAATTAGCAACTCTATAAATAGAAGGTAGTTCTGCATGTTTGTTCTAAGTTTGTGCTATTGAAAATAAAATTAACAGGCTATAAATAATAATATGAACTTATTTAGAACTTACCTGAATGAAAATACTGGAGCACACCAACAGATATCTGTGGCTGGTAGAGAACTGAATATCAGCTCGTCTCGCAGCTGCTATCCAGGCTAGACGCCTTCTTTTGGTAACATCCAACACATAAGCTCCCTCATGATGTTTCCAGGTGAGGAAACAATGAAAAGAGAGCCTGTTTTCAAGCTTATTCCTTTGTCGGTAGTGCAATCTAACATTACAACCGACCACACAGCAAGCATTTGTTTGGCCTGCTAATATGGCGCCTTGACCAAAAATCCTGGCTACGCCCCATCCCGTAAGATCACGCTCCAGAGCCCTATTAACGTACGGATCTAGAAAGAAGACGCTGCATTTTTAACTCTGAGGGAGGTGGAGAATGAGCCTATTTCCAAAACAGTGGAGTGTGTTCCTTTAAGTACTAAATTGTATATATTGTCAAAAACTAAAGTGTACATAGCAGTTGTTGTATCTTGTTTACTGTATCACTGACAGATAATTTCAAAGTCAATGAACGCTACATTATAGTGAGATATTGTGTAATGTGAAATACTGTAAGCAAATGAATAAACAACCTAATTCGTGATAGACCTTTGACTCTGTTTTGTTTGAATCCAACTGTTTTTTGCAGATGTGCATAAAACATGTTACTTTTAGTATTGTTATCATTATCATCATTATTGCACTAAATATATTTTAAATAAAGGATACTTTGATATACATTCTACTGTAAGGTTGGAAATGTATTTTCTTCACCCTAAAATATGTTTTGAAATGTATTTTGGTTTGAAAGAAATATATTTTCAATTTCAAAAATATATTTTTTTGGAGCATCACAAATACAAAATATATTTACCATATATTTGAAATATATTTTGGCCAGGAAAAATGTATTTTTTTACCGTATGGGGGGGCTTTTTTAATACAGAATGCATGGGAGAAGTGCTCGTGAAACAACACTGCGAACTTTGGCTCTCTTTCCCTCTGGCGGGTCCGGTGACAGGAACGCCGGCCCGAGTCAAGCACTCTGTGTGGAACATGTCCCGTTGAACTTGCTCTGGAACGGAGCTGGGAGGCGGGAGGGTGGCCCATGAAAGGGGGAAACTGGGTTCGCTCCCGCCTAGAGGAGAGGCTGTCAGGCCGGCCGCTTCTTCCTCCTCACGATCGCGGCAGCGGGGGGAGGAGGAGGGGCCGCTTGAGGTCTGGCCTGGGGAGACTGCTTCCAAGTCCATGGATTCTTAGGGGCCCCGGCAGCCTGGGGGGCTGCTTGCGTCTTAGGCACTTTGGGAATCCTGAAAGCGGGGACCGGGCGAGACGCTGCCTGCGCGAATGACTGGCGCTGCTGGGGTGGCGTGCTGGGCCCTCCTCGGCAGGCAGAGTTTCAGAGCCTCATCATCTCTCTTTTTCTCCTCACATCTCTTCTGCATGGATGTAACAGCCGCACCGAAGAGACCGTGAGGGACGACAGGGGTGTCGAGGAGTTCCTCTTTTTCCTTAGTCGTCAGGTTGGTGAGCCCGAGCCAGCGTGCTCGCTCCTGAAGAACCATGAGGCCCATGGCTCTCCCAGTAGCCTGTATGGCTACCTTGTAGAGGCGGAGGACGTGTTCAGTTATAACGCAGATTTCTTCGCACACTGTGGTATCTGTGTTAGCTGTCATGTCCTCTTCTAGCTCAGCTTGGTAAGCCATTAGCATAGAAGCGGCATTGTGGGCTCTTACTGACAGAGTCACTGCCTTGTAGCACTTATCTGTAAGGCTAGACTGGAAGCGGTCTGCTTTGGAGGGGAGAGATGGGGCCGATGAGGACAGAGACGTCTTCGGGTGAAGATGGCTCGCCACCAACGGCTCCACTTGTGGCATTCGGCGGAGGCCGATAGACTCCATCCCCTCACAATCCAGCAGGGAGCTCCCCACGATGGGGTGTTTCTCGCTGCAAGGTTTTGCTTTCCACGTCACCGCTATCTCATCGAGTAGCTCAGGGAAAACAGGCAACACATGCTTCCCCGTCTTTTTCGCCTTCGGCAATTTCTTACCGTCAAAACGAGACTTTACAACCTCTGTTTGTATGGCGGGCCACGGGATGTTGAGCCTAGCGGCTGCGCGCTTGCATGTCCTGCATGTCGAGATCCAGGGGAGACGGCGGTGTCGGTTTTTCAACCTCGCCGGTAGCCGAGGGCTTTGCAGCCCAGCTGATGCTAGCCAAGGAGGTGGAATCTTCCTCCTCGCCGTCGTCAGACAGCAGGAGCTCCGAGTCAGCCGATTCATCTCCGTCCTCGTTAGCATCTCCTCCCCAGGTGACTCCAGCATCGCGGAAAAACACACGATCTCCGTGTGCCTCCAGCGACGGGAAAGCGGTCGCGATGGGCTGAGGGTCTGCCTCTGCCCAGCTCGGCCCTGGCGTTGCGGCCAAATCATCGGGCATCTCAGTTTCTCCTTGCGCCGCAGCAGCCTCACACAGCAAAGGGTCGCCACCCGACAGGTTAGCCTGGCGAGCTAACCTGCGGCGGAGTAGTTTGCGTGGGAAAGCCGCGCAGTGGATACAGTCGTGTGCAGGTGTCAGGGCAGCCTGAGCGTGAGATAAACCCAGGCATGCCGCACACACGGGGTGTGTATCCCAGGCAGAAATCTTCTTGCCGCAAGGACAAAGTTTTGCAACTTCGTTGGCCGTTGTAGCCATGGTTAGCTAGAGGGTTGCGCACGTTAGCGAGACTGACACTGAGTGCGGAGATTATTGCTATTCCTCGCTAACGTGGGTTGAAAGGTGTTGTTACTTTTCTACAGGTATTGCTGCCTAATGTGTAAAACCGCTAGCGTCGAAGGGTATTGCTACCTGATGGTGAAGCTAGGGGTACCTTTATTAGCAAAGTGTTGCTACTTCGCTTTCGGAAAGTATTGCTACTTCCCTGGGTGAAAGTATTGCTACTTGGCACCAGCACTAGCTACAGAACAGTATTGCTACTGCTTGTATGCTAGTGGACAACTGAACAGCTGGGAACAAAGCGCCCGGCGACCGAGTTGTTCACTCGAATCTGTGGACAGTTTAGCTTTAGCACCCAATAGCACAGTTGTCTACAGACTTCTGTGAGAAGCGAGAAGAGGTTTTTGAATGACATCTGACGCTATGTCAGCCTATTATATAGGGAGGCACTGGCCCCTCCTGACATGGGCGTCACCTAGCCAGCCTGTAAGGGCTGGCGTAATGGTATTTGAGCTTCTGATGAGGTCACGCAGGAGGCGTTCCCATAGTGAGACACGAAACGAATGCTATGAAAGAGAACAACTAAACAGCAGCTGCTATATGTTACTGCTAAGCAGCTTAAATGAGTTTTGCATTTACGGAGGTTGGGTGTTTATCTCTGTGCCTATAAGTGAGTGTACGTCTACGTGGGGGGGTGTCTGGATGAATTAACGGGTAAAAACTAGCGTTAGTAAAAAAGTTGAAAACTTACGGTGGTTTGTCCTTTGCAGAAGCTGCTCCTGGATGCAGTCATTTGAGGTGCTGGTGCATAGCCGTCGTGCTTTTATGATAGGCCATTTCCACCTCACAAAGCCGGCAAACGACTGAATCACTTCCTTTTCTGTTAAAATATCCCCATACTGTAGAACTGCGTGTTCAGGTGGAGTGATTTAAGTTGACTGCAACTGCCTCACTCATGATTCCGCTACTCGCTGCCGCCATGTCTTTTTTTGAAAGTCACGACGCATCGACGCAGATTTTTTTACGTCGACGTATTTTTTGCGTCGACGTAATCGATTACGTCGACGCGTTGTCCCAGCCCTACATGGAAGCTCCTGTCAGGCATCATATCGGCTAAGATGAACAGGCACATGGGTCAATACATGAGCGGGACACAGAAAGGAATTGGCAAGAATACCAGAGGTGCAAAACACCAACTACTGGTAGACAGAACAGTCAGCCGAGACTGCAAGACCAGACTGACCAACCTGTGCACTGCCTGGATTGATTACAAGAAGGCCTATGACTCAATGCCCCACAGCTGGATACTGGAATGCCTAGAATTGTACAAGATCAATGGGACCCTAAGAGCCTTCATCAGGAACTCAATGGGGATGTGGCGTACAACATTAGAGGCCAACTCCAAGCCCATAGCACAAGTCACCATCAAGTGCGGGATCTACCAAGGAGATGCTCTGTCCCCACTGCTGTTCTGCATAGGCCTGAACCCCCTCAGTGAGATCATTAACAAGACTGGCTACGGATACCGACTACGGAACGGAGCAGTTTTCAGCCACCTCCTGTACATGGATGACATCAAGCTGTATGCCAAGAGTGAACGAGACATCGATTCACTGATCCACACTACCAGGCTATACAGCAATGACATTGGAATGTCGTTCGGACTGGAGAAGTGTAGTCGGATGGTAACAAAGAGAGGGAAGGTAGTCAGAACTGAGGGGATTGAACTACCAGAAGGCAACATTGCAGACATAGAGGACAGTTACAAGTACTTGGGGATCCCGCAGGCGAATGGGAACCATGAAGAGGCTGCTAGAAAAGCTGCAACCACCAAGTACCTGCAGAGGGTCAGGCAAGTCCTGAGGAGTCAGCTGAATGGTAAGAACAAGATCTGGGCCATCAACACGTACGCCCTGCCCGTGATCAGGTACCCTGCTGGGGTAATAGGCTGGCCAAAGGAGGAGATAGAAGCCACTGACATAAAGACAAGAAAGCTCCTTACCATGCATGGAGAGTTTCACCCCAAGTCCAGCACCCTGAGGCTGTATGCTAAGCGGAAGGAAGGGGGCCGGGGACTGGTGAGTGTCAGCATCACAGTCCAGGATGAGACAACGAACATCCAAGAATACATTGGGAAGATGGCCCCAACTGACCGAGTGCTCAGTGAATACCTCAGGCAGCAGAAACCCAAGAAAGAGGAGGGAGACGAGGAACCATCATGGAAGGACAGGCCCCTGCACGGTATGTACCACTGGCAGATAGAGGAGGTGGCTGATATCCAGAAATCCTACCAGTGGCTGGACAAAGCTGGACTGAAAGACAGCACAGAGGCACTAATCATGGCAGCACAAGAACAAGCTCTGAGTACAAGATCCATAGAGGCTGGGGTCTATCACACCAGGCAAGACCCCAGGTGCAGGCTGTGTAAAGATGCCCCAGAGACAATCCAGCACATAACAGCAGGGTGAAAGATGCTAGCAGGCAAGGCATACATGGAACGCCATAACCAAGTGGCCGGCATAGTGTACAGGAACATCTGTGCCAAGTATAACCTGGAAGTCCCGAGGTCAAAATGGGAGATGCCCCCAAGGGTGGTGGAGAATGACCGAGCTAAGATCCTGTGGGACTTCCAGATACAGACGGACAAAATGGTGGTGGCTAACCAACCGGACATAGTGGTGGTAGACAAACAGAAGAAGACGGCTGTAGTGATCGATGTAGCGGTTCCGAATGACAGCAATATGAGGAAGAAGGAACACGAGAAGCTGGAGAAATACCAAGGGCTCAGAGAAGAGCTCGAGAGGATGTGGAGGGTGAAGGTAACGGTGGTGCCCGTGGTAATCGGAGCACTAGGTGCGGTGAATCCCAAGCTAGGCGAGTGGCTCCAGCAGATCCCGGGAATAACATCGGAGATCTCTGTCCAGAAGAGCGCAGTCCTGGGAACAGCTAAGATACTGCGCAGGACCCTCAAGCTCCCAGGCCTCTGGTAGAGGACCCGAGCTTGAAGGATAAACTGCCCGCAGGGGCGTGCTGGGTGTTTTTATATATATATATATATATATATATATATATATATATATATATATATATATATATATATATATATATTAGGGGTACAACGATACACAAAATTCACGGTTCGGTTCGATACTTTGGTGACACGGTTCGATATTTTTTCGATACAAAAAAATGTTCATGCCTTTTTAATTTATCATTTATTACGATTATAAATATATATTTTAACTCAAAAGTACAGTTTTCAAATTTAATGTTGCCGAAACAACAAAATAAAAAAAATAAATCTATCTGATCGAGGAATCACTCATCTTTGGAAAAAAGAGTTTATTACAGAGAAATGGCTCTTTCCAAAATAAAAGCTATACTATACGCTTCTTCTGGGCTATATTCTCAGCAGCATATTAAACATATCAGGTCCCCATAAGGAGAATCATGTGCTAACGGCTGTCTAAATGATAAAGTTTGTAGCATGCGTGCTTGTTGTTTTTGTCTGCTTCTACTTGTCTTTGCACTAGGATGATGTCAGCATAAATGTGCAGTCGTTGTGTTCGTTGTCCATTCGTTGTGATCCCACTAGTGCTGTCAGTGTTAATCTCGTTAAAATTACATTAACGCCATAACGCGGCAAATCTCTGTTAACGAGTTACCGCGGATCGCCCCGTGCTTGGGGCTGGACGGCGTCAACACGTTAACAAGCTAACTGCGCTAACGCACTAGTTCCCACCAATGTAATTGAGCATTGCGTAGCACATCCAACATACTGTTTTACTTTTGTCCATCAGGGTCATGCTTCACATGAAAACCAAGATAGTTCCAAACGCCAGATCTGAATGAGGGTGGGGGAGGTTCAATTTCAGGTAGCGTTGAGGGAGTTGCCATGTTGCAACGAGCTTTGCTTCTGTCTTGCTAGCTTGCGCTGCGCTCAGTGGATCTGCACTCGACAGTGCAGCCTAGGCGGAGTAGTCGAACGCAGATCCACTGAGCGCTCAACACAGACAGCATCGTCAAAAAAAAAGTTGATAAAATAAATAAAAAATGTTGTATTTTTCGATACATATGCGTACCGAGCACTGTACTGTACTGTAAGCACCGTATCGAATGGTTCAATATCGATACTAGTATTGTTGCACCCCTAATACACACACACACACACACACACACACACACATATATATATATATATATATATATATATATATATATATATATATATATATATATATGTGTGTGTGTGTGGTATAAATATTAATTAATGTGCATACATTCTTATATTTATACATATATTTATTCTCATAATTTTCACATTCCTGTTATATTTGGCTTGCATCCTGTCTCTTGTATTTTGCACACTACTGTTGTTTGTTAAACTTGCACACATGTGTTATAACAATAAAAGTGATTTGATTTTATCTCTTTTAGTGGGTTAGCTGGCATAGTAGCTTTCTATTAATACCAAATTATCAACCCTTGTCCATGTATGCGTTGTTCCATTGGCCACCTCAAAACCTAATGTGTAGATAACTTAGATTTGTATAGCACCTTTCAAGAAAGGAATCAACAATTTTTTAATTTTTCTTTTCTTTTTTTTTTTACACACAGGTCTTTTATCTATAATGAAAAGGACCAAGAGTGTTGGACAGCAGCGGTAAACTCCAAAACAGACAGTGTCTTTCGCAGAAGCACCATAGCTTTATATGAAAGAAATGGTAACGATCCTCATTTTTCTCTATGAATAATACAAACACTAAAGCCTATGTTTTCATGCTGTCCTTTCTGTCGGCTACAGTGGCCAGTCTTTTCTAGTTTACATGTTTTTTGTTTCCAATGTTTTTTGTTGACATTGTAGTTAATGTTTAGCATATGTGTCATGATGAGTGAGGTACTGTGTCTATAAACAGCTTAATTTAGTTTTGTAAAACATCACAGAACTTGGATCAGATAAATTATTTACTATAGGAAATGTGTGATAAACATCAATAAATCTATTTCTAGTCTTTTCTTTCCTTTTCTTTTAGCATATCTTCTGGAGTGTTTAAATGGAATAGGAAGAGATTACAGGGGAACAAAGTCCAGAACAAACTCAGGAAAGATCTGTCAAAGATGGGACTCAAGCTACCCACACAGGCCAAAGTATGTGTTTGCATTTGATTTTGCATCATCATTTCATATCCTTTTATGTCTTAGTGAAAGTTTTTCGAAATGTTTCTGCTGCAGTTTCAAGCCGCAGAGCCACCCACAAGCAGAGCTTTACTCCAACTTCTGCAGAAACCCTGATGGGGACAGCAATGGACCGTGGTGTTACACTACTGATCCTAACACCCGCTGGGAGTACTGCAACGTACCCAGCTGCTTTGGTAAGTTATAATGCATGGCCATGATATTTGAGATAAATCAGTGTTTTCCTTCACAGAGGAATGGCTGGTCTGAAATAATGAGAATTACAGAGGAAAAATCTTCACCACTGAAAACAGCTTCACCTGAAAGTTAAACACTGCTGTAATTTAATTTAGTTTCATAAAACATCACAGAACTCGCACCGGATAAATAATTTATATTATGAAATTTGTGATAAACATCAATAAATCTATTTCTAGTGATTTTCTTTTCTTTTCTTTTCTAGCATATCTTCTGGAGTGTGTAAATGGAATAGGAAGAGATTACAGAGGAACAAAGTCCAGAACAAACTCAGGAAAGATCTGTCAAAGATGGGACTCAAGCTACCCACACAGGCCAAAGTATGTGTTTGCCTTTGATTTTACATCATCACTTCATATCCTTTTATGCCTTTGTTAAAACGTTTCATAATGTTTCTGCTGCAGTTTCATGCCGCAGAGCCACCCACAAGCAGATCTAGAGTCCAACTTCTGCAGAAACCCTGATGGGGACAGAAATGGACCGTGGTGTTACACTACTGATCCTAACACCCGCTGGGAGCACTGCAACGTACCCAGCTGCTTTGGTAAGATTCATACATGTTATTGTGTTTGTTTTGTTTTGTTCAGCTGACATACATGTCTAATTGTCCTCTAGCAGCCATTTCTCTTTCAACAATTGCCATTTGGTTTGGTATTTAATGTAGCTAATATGTGAAATATAGGCACTACACAATGTTCTGAAAACTGAACTTAAAAGGCTGCAAGGCCAGATACCACTGGGTAATCTGGGCGTTGGCATCCTTCATGCAGTGGAGCCACTGCAGCAGGGCATGGTCTGAGCAGAGGGTGAATGGGCATCCCGGGAGCTGGTAATGAAGGGAGTCAACCGCCCACCCGATCGCTAGGCACTCCCTTCCCACAGTGCTGTACCAGGTTTCTCGGTCCATTAGCTTCCAGCTGATGTACCAACCGGTCGGTCGACTCCCCCGTCCTGCTGGGACAAAACGGCCCCCAGCCCTCTGTTTGAGGCATCTGTCTGCAGGAGAAAAGGGAGAGAGAAATTAAGTGTGTATAGCAGCAGCTCCCCACAGAGAGCCTGTTTCACCCACACAAACGCTGCCTGGCACTGCCCTGTCCACTGGACCAGATCTGAGGCACTCTTTCGATCAAGGGGCTGGTCAGGTCCGCAAACCCTGGCACAAATTGGCCATAATAGCCGGCCAGCCCCAGGAACCGTCTCACCTCCATTTTGGTCTAGGGGCGCAGGCAGGATGCGATCGCTGCTGTCTTCTCCACCTGAGGACGAACCTGCCCGCCCCCCAAGTGGTACCCCACATACTTCTACCTCCCTCTGTCCAACCGCACTCTTCTTCGGGTTGGCTGTGAGCCCCGCATGTCTCAGGAACTCCAGGACCGCGGCCACCCGCTGCACATAGTTCGTCCAGGTGTCCCTGAAGATGATAACATCATCCAAGTGGGCGGCAGCATTCGCAGTGTGTGGTCTCAGCACCCAGTCCATGAGGAGCTGGAAGGTACTGGTACAACCCGTATGGAGTAGAGAAAGCCGTCTTTTCCCTGGACTCTCCAGAAAAGGGAATTTGCCAGTAGCCCTCAGTCAAATCCAGCGTCGTGAAGAAACAGGCATTGCCTAACCGGTCCAGGAGCTCGTCGACCCGGGGCATGGGGTAAGCATCAAACTGTGACACCTCATTCACCTTGCGATAGTCAACACAGAACCATATAGACCCGTCTTTTGTCACCACAAGAACGATGGGGCTATATCATAATTCTTCTATTACTCCCAGCTTTAGCATCTAAGCAATTACCTCTGAACAATTTTTATGTTCGGGTAGCCTGTAGGGCCATGAACACACCATATGCCAGGCTGCACCAGGCTGTTGCAATGCAGCATCAACTGCTCTCTGGGCCTGTGTGAGATAGTTATCACAATGAAGGGAGGCAGGAGTAGTGGAATTTGGTACCTCCGGCCTCAACTCATCTCTTTCCTTAACCAGGCTCACCGGAGAAGCGGTTTTAGCAGTCCAGCACGTACTGAATTTCATTTTTTGCGGGGCTCGGACTTTTCTCCTGCCTGCGGCTTCCTGCCGTACAGTAATTCAAAGGTAAAAAATCCCGTGGAGGCCTGGGGAACTCCCCGCACTGCAAACAACAGAGGGTCTAACTAGCGATCCCAATTGTGTTCAACCTCATGAATGAACTTACGAATCATGGACTTCAAAGTCTTATTCAGCCGCTCCACGTCAGTCTGAGGGTGGTAGATGCTGGTCCAAACGGATTTAATGCCCTGTAATTCATACAGCTCTTTGAGTATGCGAGACAAGAACGACGTGCCCTGGTCAGTCAGTATTTCTTTCGGAATACCAACTCGAGAGATGACCTGAAACAGTGCCTGAGCCAGGCTCTTTACAGAAATGGTGCGCAGCGGCACTGCTTCCGGGTATCACGTTTCATAGTCCACCAGAGCTAATACAAAGTGATAGCCGCGTGCACTCTGGTGGAATGGCCCAATGAGGTCCACACCAATGCGTTCGAATGGGACCTCCATTAAGGGTAATGGATGCAAAAGCGCTTTTGGAACGGCTGGCTGGCTCACCATCTGGCAATCCGGGCATGACACGCACCATCGGCGCACGTCTGCCCAGCCAATAAAATCGGGCCATTACTTGTTCCTGAGTTTTCTTGCATCCCATGTGCCCTGCCATGGGGTTGCAATAAGCCGCCCGGGAAATCATTTTCAGCCGGCTCCGTGGCACCAACAACTGGGTGTGTATTTCGTTAGTGTGAGTGTCGCAACTCACTCAATACAGCCTACTGTTCCGCAATTGGAAGTGCGGGTAAGTCTGCATGGCTTCAGGGCACACCAGGTGACCATCAATATCTATCACTTGGTCATAGGCTGAGTGTAGGGTGTCATCACAAGACTGCTCCAGTGGAAAATCTTCCATAGGGCATGACACAGAAGACAGAAGGACCTCCGTAGAAGGACCCACTTCTTCTTCCCCACAAAAGTCAGCATCGGACGACCCCGTGTCACCACTGAGCACCATGCAGACATTACACGCATCTACCAGTCATAATCGCATCCCCATGTACTGCTCCAACAAGCTATGAAACCCCAGCCAATTTGTACCCAAAATCAGGGGACGCGACAGGCGCGGGCTAACCGCAGCCTTTTCCCTATGCATTTTGCCCCGGAATTTTAGCAGCAGCAGTACTATGGAATACCTGTGAACATCCCCATGCACACATTTTACCTCCACCCACTCCGCCTCCAACAATGAGCCGGGGCAAACCAAGCTTCAGTGGACGAGGGTCTGGGTGCAGCCCCCAAGGCCGGAGCCCCAGCGAAGCGGAACACCTGGTCCACCTCCATCAACGGACACTCCCGCCGTAGGTACCCCAGCCACCCGCACTTTCAGCACTCCGGCCCCAGGGTCTGTTCAGCCGCCCATGGCTCAGAGGCGGCGACGAACATTTCTGGGTCTCTGGCAGGAAGCAGGGGTGCAAACAGGTTCTTGGGGCTCCACACCGGTGCTCACTCCGTCCTGTCCATGCTGAGGTCCCTTCTTCAATGTCGCCGGCATCCTGTAGGCTGGCTGCTCAGATGCGTGTACTCCTGGCCAGTGGCCAGATGGTCCTCCACCAGTTTGACTGCCACGTTCTGATCGATGGGGCTGTGGTAGCGATCCCAATGTGTGGTGGCGTCGGGCAACCCCTTCACAAATTGCTCCATGACCACCAAGTCCAGCATACGGGCGTCTTCCTACATGCGCCCTGGACACAGCCACCTCGCCTCGTCTTCGAGCTGCCTTGCCCATGCTATCAGCCGCTCCCCTCCCGGCATCTGACCAGCGTGGAACTGCTGCTGGTAATCCTCCGGGGAAAGACCAAGGTGATCCAATTCCGCCTGACAGACATCTTAATACACTCCATGGGACGCCGGAGGCAGGCTCAGGGCAGCTGTCTGGGCTTCACCCGACAACAGAGGCAACAGCCGTGGTGCCCACTCTTCCTCCGGACAGCAGCACCCCAGCATTGTGGCGTGAAAAGTCTCTATAAATACCAACGGTAGAATTGAGATCACGATTCTCTCACGATTTTCTTTTCCAGTATAAATATTTATTGCACTTATTAACTGCACATCAACTTCGTAACAGTTGAGACTGAACATAAAAACAATAAATAAACATAAAAACAACAAATGTCTCACGTTTTGTTGTTGCTGCAAAATGTTGTACTGCTTGAAATTCCGTCTCCACCGTTGCTCGACACTGCGTGTATAGAGCAGGTAGTGCAACAATAGAAAAAATAGTTGCGGGACGGCACTGTGTAGCATTTGTCTAGGGTGTTGATCATTTTCCTAAATCCCTCGTTTTGCACAGTGTTGATGGGAGCCATATGTTTGGTCAGGTGATAAGTGATAGCCCCCGTAATTTCTTTGTGCCTGCGGGAGTTCGACGTGTATAGGGAAGCGCTGTATAAGGTTCCCGTTATTGATGTTTGGGTGGTTGACCGGGACGGATTTTCTACTGTCACTTTCTCATCATCCCTGACGTGCTCTCCGTTGTTTTTTTCCCTGCTAATTTTAGCATCACACGGCACAGCTTCTGTATCACGTGGTATAAGGCTCCGCCCTTGTCATTTGTTGAGCAGGAAGAGAGAGCGCTTGTTTTCATGCAGATTACGTCCCGGACCAAAATGCGGTACAATCGTCGTCGTCGTCTTTTTTAAAAAATCTTTTAAATCGTTGTCATTTGGAAATGAGATCGCACATAAGTATGAATCGAGATCGCGATTTTCTAATGATTAATCGTGCAGCCCTAACCAACGGTACCATCCGGTGAAGTGCCACTGACAGCGTGGGGGCGGGGGGGATGACACGCTGGCACAGCTGCAGCCCCCATCAGCCGCTCCAGTACAGCGGTGTCCCACTCCAAGTGGTCCCGCAATACCCCCAGCTGCTCCTCCTGCGCAGCCGCCTGCTGTGCAGACATCACCTGGCCCACAATCTGGAGCGGGCAGAGTGACTGGGGGTCCGACATAGCACCAAGATTTCAGCACCACTGTGGTAAGGACCCCACGCACACACACAGTTGGCAGTTTACTCTGTTATCTTTTATTATCTGTGGGCAGCAGATGCTGTTGTTTCGGTGCTCTGCACGCTGGAACAGTCTCTCCAAGGCTGCTGCCACACACACGTCCTTCTGCTCCACTGTCACTGGAAAACCCCCAAAAGATAGCAGTGTCATTTAACCTGACCCAGCATACCTGTTTCAAACACACCCCCGTGCCGCTCCTGCGAGCTCACTGTGCTACCCCTCCTCTACAGCAGGCCAGAGACCACTGTATGGTCTGCAGTGGTGAGAATTACAGAGGAAGAATCTCCACCACTGAAAACAGCTTCACCTGAAAGTTAAACACTGCTGTAATTTAATTTAGTTTCATAAAACATCACAGAACTCAGATCAGATAAATAATTTACATTAAGAAATTTGTGATAAACATCAGTCAATCTATTTCTTTTCTTTTCTTTTCTAGACTATCTTCTTGAGTGTGTAAATGGAATAGGAAGAGATTATAGAGGAACAAAGTCCAGAACAAACTCAGGAAAGATCTGTCAAAGATGGGACTCAAGCTACCCACACAGGCCAAAGTATGTGTTTGCATTTGATTTTGCATCATCATTTCATATCCTTTTATGCCTTTGTGAGATTTGTTCTTAATGTTTCTGCTGCAGTTTCACGCCGCAGAGCCACCCACAAGCAGAGCTTTACTCCAACTTCTGCAGAAACCCTGATGGGGACAGCAATGGACCGTGGTGTTACACTACGGATCCTAATGCCCGCTGGGAGCACTGCAACGTACCTAGTTGCTCTGGTAGGATTCATAATTCATTTAATTATGGCCGTTGTCAACAACCCATATGCATACATTTCTTTTCTCTTTACTACTCTTGTGTTTTTCTGAACCAATGGCCAAACAATCCCTCTCTTTCTTCTCCAAAGTTTAACCGTTTCTATCCTTGTAAATAATCTCAAAAGAAATATAGCTCGCATTGTTCACGTCAAAGAACCGGCTCTAAGAGCCATTTCGTTCGCGACCGACCCACCACTATTCCTCATTATGATGATTGTAATTTCATGTCTTTAGTGTGGGAGTCTGTCATGTCCCCTGTGTTTAAGTCCCCGTCGCCCTTTGTGCGTCTCTGTGATGCCTTTGTCTCCCTTTGCGTTGCTCTCATTCCCTCTCTTTCCCGTGTGCCCAGTCTTGTCTCCTCCTCGTTTACGTTTCCCCTTGTATCTCATTCCTTGTCTCCCCCTCGCTGTCATGTTCTGTATTTGTTTCTTATACCCGTGTCCCATCTCCTGTTCCCTGATGTCATGTCAAGGTCGTGTATCTTAAGTCTGCACCTCTGTATTTTCTATTTTGACAGTCTAATTTGTTTAATTTTTCTTCCCCTGTGGCGTCATGTTCATCTGTTTCAGCTGTGTTCCCCGTGTGTTTCCATTTGCCTTGTCACCCTTGTGTGTATTTATTAGGGGTACAACGATATTCGTATCGATATTGAACCGTTCGATACAGCGCTTTCGGTTCGGTACGCATATGTATCGAACAATACAACATTTGTAATTTATTTTATCAACTTTCCTTCTGACGATGCTGTCTGTGTGGAGCGCTCAGTGAATCTGCGTTCGACTACTCCGCCTAGGCTGCACTGTCGAGCGCAGATCCACTGAGCGCTCCACAAAGACAGCATAGTCAGAAGGAAGAGCGCAGGGCAAGCTAGCAAGACAGAAGTTAAGCTCTCCTTGCAACATGGCAAATTGAACCTCCCCCACCCTCATTCAGATCTGGCGTTTGGAATTATTTTGGTTTTCATGTGACGTATGACCCTGAAGGTAAGCGCGTCATGGACTAAAGTAAAACAGTATGTTGGATGTGCCACGCAATGCTCAATTACATGGGTGGGAGCTAGTGTGTTAGCGCAGTTAGCTCGTTAACGTGTTGGCCGTCTAGCCCCATGCACGGGGCTATCAGGGGTAGCTCGTTAACGGAGATTTGCCGTGTTGTGGCGTTAAGGTCATTTTAACGAGGTTAACCTGAAAGCACTAGTGGGAACACAACGAATATGACTGCACATTTACGCCGACATCATCCTAGTGCAAAGACAAAAACAACAAGCATGCATGCTACAAACTTTACCCGAGTCATTTAGACAGCCGTTAGCACATGAGTCTCCTTATGGGGACCTGATATGTTTAATATGCTGCTGAGAATATAGCCCAGAAGAAGCGGATAGTATAGCTTTTATTTTGGAAAGAGACATTTCTCTGTAATAAACTCTCTTTTCCAAAGATGAGTGATTTCTCAATCAGATACAGGGCTCGCAAAATCGCTAGCCCGATGTTCCGGGGCTAGCGATTTTTCCAGTCGGGCTACCAAAATCTATCTCTGCCCTGCCCGTCCGGCTATTGTAGGAAGGAAAAATATATTTCAATGCTTTTGCATTCTTTCGGAAATGTAGCTGGGTAATTATGTCATTGGCATCGGTGAGCCACTGTCAATATGTGACATATTGAAATCGCGTTTGAATTTGCGCTTGTTTTTTTGCTTTCACTTTGCAATCGCGTGAACTGTGTATAGAGAGCGACAGTACTGATTGGTGAGTGATGATAATTTGTGCACCAATTCCTCTGACATCATCTTATCAATCGTTAGCTTACTATGCAAACATGACAAGTGAAATCTCCCGCAGCAAGCTTAAACATGTGAGAGGTTGATCGCGCAGAGAATCGCTGAGCTTATGTGAGTGCGTCTGTAAAAGCAGCAGGATATATATTTCAGTTCTGCTGAGCCAAATAAGACAGGTCAGGGTGAAGAAGTGACAGCCAAAGAAAAGCTTACCGCAAAACGGAAAAGTTATGACAAATCAGACTATAAGGCAAAAAGAAAGTGCAGCTTTATGGTTTCATGGACAAAAGAATTTCTGTGGCTGCAATATGACGAGCTAAATAACCAGGGGTGCACGTAAGTGGTCCGCAGGTGCGCATTCGCTGTCAAAATAAAAAACACGCACAAGGGTTAGGGTTAAATTTAAAAACTGTACTTTTGAGTTAAAATATATATATTTATAATTTTAATAAATGACAAATTAAAAAGGCATGAACATTTTATTTTGTATTGAAAAAATATCGAACCGTGACACCAAAGTATCGAACCGAACCGTGAATTTTGTGTATCGTTGCACCCCTAGTATTTATGTGATCTGTTGTCATGCATCCATTGTTAGGTTGTCTGTTGTGTTCACGCCCTGTTTCCAGGTATCCACCCTTCCACACCAGGTTTTCATGTTTATGTTTGGTTTTTCCACTTTAGGTTTGTTTTGCACCTTTCTAACAGCCACAATGAACAGCTCCCTTTTCGTTAAAATCTAGTTATGTTCCACGCTTCATTTTGTCTGCATTTGGGTCCGCTCTCCTCTCTCCACACGCAGACTCTGACACTTTCTTAGCTTGCTTTTAGCATCAGTCAAAAACAGCTGTGTGAGTAAAATAGTAAAGTATCCACTATCTAATATCTATTTTGTGTTTCCTACTTGTAGGGTGACAGAGGTGGTCCTCCGGTTTGTTATGAGCAGAACAGATTTGTCCTTCAGGGTGTCGCAACATGGACTGAGTGATGTACGTTGGGCAGGACGGCCAGTGTTTACACTCAAGTTTCTAAGTTTGTGGACTGGATCAATGCAACCATCAAAGCCAACTAAAAGCTATCATCCGTAATGCGGTTGTTGAGGATGTCTTAACATGTATACGTTGTTCTGCTCTGACATGAACGTTTTTATAAAGTATTTTTTATTAAGTATGGATACACATTAAGTAGTGCATGAAAATCACAAATTCTGCCAGAGAAGAAACATACAAGTTAAACAAAATCAGAAAATCACACTTTATACAAGATGTTCTGATTTAAAAAATATTCTATTTATTATGTTATATTATAATATTTGGTGATTGACAAAAACTGAGTTTTGAAGAGAAATGTAGGAAAAGTGTTCCTAAGAAAATGAATAAGAACGAGCACGTTGAAATGGATGTTCATGTGGGATTGAACTAATGACAAATGTATGTGAACTAAAATAGCAAAAACTTAATGTTAACTTAAAGTGTATTCATATGTGGCTGAATGTTTATCTGTGTTGGAATTAGTGACAAATTAAGTACAAGATAGAAGAGAAGAAAATGTAATGTAAGTCAATTTAAAGTGTAAACTTTGTTTTACATTATGAAAAAGCCAGAGAAAGGAATGATGATATGATATTACTGGACATCAGGTGATGGTATGTCAACAATGGAGACTGCTTTCTTTGCAAAAGAAAACAGCATGTGCATCAAAATAAACTATTTAAAGCAGTGAATTTTGAGTTCTAAGCATCCCAGCAACTATTCAGAAAAGCATTTCTATTTTCAATAAAATTGAAATGGTTACAGATTTTTCTTCTTTTCTTGGTGTCACTCATTTTCCTTAACATAACTTTCTAATGTAATGATGTTGTCTTTTGTTGTTTCTGTCATTCTCTCTCTCTCCCTCCTGGTCTTTTCGTGTGCTACTGCTGTTGCGATGTAACTACCGCCCCTGTCCCCTCGGGCACAAACACAAGGCTCTGTTTGTGTCTCCCGTCTCTGCTCAGCCCAAACACAAGGCTAACGTGCAGCATGAAGCAAAAAAAAAAAAGTGAGAGAGCGAGAGAGCAAGAGAAAGAGGAAAAAACCCATGGCTCCTAATAAGGACCCGGCTCTAAGAGCCATTTCATTCACGACCGACCCATCACTAACCTGTACACTCAGATTTACATATGAGACAACATTATGACAACAGTCGTAACAAAGTCCTCCGTCTCCCTTTGTTCATTGTTGCATCGTCTGTGTTACCTACCCCACATCCAGTTTAATTTTGTCAAGTCATAGTGAAAGTCTTATTTATAGTTTCCTAGTTTAAGTTTAGATTTTCCCTCACACCCCCAGATGGAGAAACCTTTTAAACTTAAACGCGCTCACGCATACAGGTGTACACACAGGCGCTCACATACACAAACCTATCTTCCTTGGCTGCTAACTTAAAGCATATTGTGCACTGTCGGTCCTCCATGCCACTTAGTAACATTCAATATTTAGTATTTACTGTTACTTACATGTATCTAGGTTGTTGTCTCTATCATGTTGTGCTGTTTGTTTTCTCTTTTCTTCTTTTGACGGGTGATCAAACGGATTTTCGCAGTGTCTTCTTTTACCGTCTCCCCTACCCCTTTGCTTCCTTTCTCCCTTTCCATATGTCTGTCCAATTTGTAATAACTTAAAAAAATAACATAAATAAAGAATGATAATACAGACTAATCAAGTGGAACAACATGGCATTGGCATATTTTCTCCACTTGAAAAAATAAATTCGTTGGGCTCTTTCCTGTCCTTCAGACAACAAGCGTGACTGCTAAAGTACCGAACGGGACAGGCAAAGACAAAATAAAGAAAGAAAGATGTTCCCTCATTTTGCCTTGCTTCTTGTCTGTGAGTGTTAGCCCCAAAATAAAGGCTTGTTTTTCATTAACCTCCTAGGACCTGGCGTCCACATACGTGGACATCACATTTTGGGTTATTTAGACCAAAATACTGAATTTTGCTCTACAAGGGCCTGATATCCACTTACAAGGACATTATACTGCTACTGTTTTATGGAAAATGTAAACAGATATCCTCATATGTGGCTCTCATTTTTCTTAGAAACAAAAATTAGGTAAAAAAAAAAAAAATCTGGTAATTCTTTATTTTTACATTCATCGGGTCCCAATGAGCCCAAATATCAAAGAGAAATTTAAAATGCATGCCGTGGATAAGTTCGGGTCTTAGGAGGTTAAGGTCAGTATGCACCTGGGTCCACCTCACTCACTCCACTCGGTCTGCTCCGCAGGACGTGACAAAGAGTGAATCTGTCTTCAACCATCTCGATGAAAATACTTTGTGTGAACAGGTATCATTAGTCTGTTAATTCTTTTCAGTGATAATTATTCATGTTTGGGGTTTTTTTTGTTGTTGTGAATCTGGCTGTTTAAGCCACGCTTGCTAGCTTGTTAGTGCAACAATATAGCACAATGCTAACACAAGCTGTGTTAGTTAGCACATGCTAGCTAACACAAGCATGATAGCCTAAAATGAAAGACATAGCTAATTCAAATATATATAGTGTTCATAATTTAACCTCTGCACATAAGCTAGTTGGGATCTATCACAGAAACAGCATGTCGTGATAAATATGCATTTTATGTATGGTTTGAAATTTGTAAGTTAAGGAATTGCTGTAACTGTATATTTGCATTCTTCTCTACTTTGTAGTTCAACTGTTGCACAGTAGTTTACCTAAGCATTTGATGTATGTTTTTGGTACACATGGACAGATTTTCTATTTGTCATTATTTTTTTAAGTACATATTTATCGACTTAAAACACTTGGAGACTGGGGCTACGTGCACACGTACACAGGTATTTTTGAAAACTGAGATTTTCCGTTTTCGTTTTAAAAAATAATCCCGTCCACATGTAAACGCAAAATTGAAGGAAAACACTGCTAGGAACATGCCAAAGCAACAAATGGCGATATATTCCTAACTGTGTAGAAATGTTGGCCAATCAGAAGTCTAGAAGTCTGGGTGGGAAAGCGTACACAAAGATGGCACATAGTGTCATGGTCCTGGGTCGTTGACCCACCGTTTTGTGTTTATTCTGGTTTGTATTAGTTTAGGGTTGAACCTGTAGTTTGGTGTATTGTCAGCCCTACCTGTGTCTGTCCTTGGTGCTCTGTTCATGTCCCCATGTTGTGTTGTAAATCAGTCTGTCAAAGGAGCTTGCAAAGAAAAGCGTCTGGACTTCTTTAAGTTGCTTGAAGACGTTTCACCTCTCATCCAAGAAGCTTCTTCAGTTCTAAGGTCAAATGGTGGAGAGTCCCAGATATAAACCTAGTGGGAGTGCCCCCCCACAGAGGGACAAAAGGACCCCCTGATGATCCTCTAATCGCCTGAGCCAAGGTGGGAAACTGGGCGTGGGTCCCAATCAGCCAGAGTTTCGGGTGTGTTCATTGTGAAACCTGGCCCCACCTTATCATGCGAAATGATATTCGCATGATAAGGTGGGGCCAGGTTCAGTGTTGCTGGATCTGCCGAAGGAAGATCAGACATGGATGGGGTGCTGCGACTGTGACCCGCCCATATGGAAAAGAAATAGTAAAAACTTATATGTGATTACACTTTCATGAGTAAATCATATAAGGCTTACGTGATTTACTCATGAAAGTGGCCACTTTCTCATTACTTTCATATATTGTTTTAGTAAGTATCCAAAACATACAAGTTTCATTATATAATTTTTCAAGGGATCTTATATCTGTTTTCACTCTTATATGCTTTTCATACAAGTTTCACACAAGGCAGATACAAACTTTATAAGATATATATATATATATATATATATATATATATATATATATATATATATATATATAGAGAGAGAGAGAGAGAGAGAGAGAGAGAGAGACAATCCAGCACATAACAGCAGGGTGCAAGATGCAAGCAGGCAAGGCATACATGGAACGCCATAACCAAGTGGCCGGCATAGTGTACAGGAACATCTGTGCCGAGTATAATCTGGAAGTCCCGAGGTCAAAATGGGAGATGCCCCCAAGGGTGGTGGAGAATGACCGAGCTAAGATCCTGTGGGACTTCCAGATACAGACGGACAAAATGGTGGTGGCTAACCAACCGGACATAGTGGTGGTAGACAAACAGAAGAAGACGGCTGTAGTGATCGATGTAGCGGTTCCGAATGACAGCAATATCAGGAAGAAGGAACACGAGAAGCTGGAGAAATACCAAGGGCTCAGAGAAGAGCTCGAGAGGATGTGGAGGGTGAAGGTAACGGTGGTCCCCGTGGTAATCGGAGCACTAGGTGCGGTGACTCCCAAGCTAGGCGAGTGGTTCCAGCAGATCCCGGGAACAACATCGGAGATCTCTGTCCAGAAGAGCGCAGTCCTGGGAACAGCTAAGATACTGCGCAGGACCCTCAAGCTCCCAGGCCTCTGGTAGAGGACCCGAGCTTGAAGGATAAACCGCCCGCAGGGGCGTGCTGGGTGTTTTATATATATATATATATATATATATATATGTATATATATATATATATATATATATATATATATATATATCTTTTCCATATGGGCGTGGTTTGTCTTTTGTGGTCGGAGAGTGGAGAATCACACAAGGTGGTCTGCAAAGAGAGTTTTAGGATGCTTCCTCCCTCTGTCCGCTGCATAGTCCATCCACGGGTTTGCAAGGCTGGCTCAATTGACGGCTGCCACACCACTAAGAGGTTTTTCAGAAATATGCAAACCGTAGAAAGTGGATTCTATGTTACTACTAGTATAATACTTGTGACTCTGTAGCAGACAACAGTTTGAAAAAGTGCTATTAAAAAAGATCCCTAGCCCTCATGTCATACTGGGACCTTTTTGTGCCACTTTTTTGTTTTAAATGCATGCCATTTCCACTGTGTTCAGTGGAATATAACCAAACTTGCCAAAGGATTATTTTTTTAAAAGATTTTTAAAATTTCAGTGTGAATTTCTTAAAACAGCCTGGCTGAGCAGCAAAAATCCCCACACCCATTACCCTAGGGACCGTTTTGTGCCCCATTGACTTCCATTATAAACGCTATTGTTGTAACTTTATTGCAGTTTTGTTTGATAACAGCATTTTGATTATTTTGTAAGTGATTTAAGTGTTAGTCACATGTTTAGTGAGGGCTGTGACTAATTATAGATTTAATTTTATGCTAAAAGGGAGCATTTAACAGGTATTTTCATTAGAAAACTGGGTTTCCCAGAATCCTTTGTAGTAGACGAAAGTTACTCTGGGGTTTTTTAGCTAGAAAAGAAAGTTTGGGAAGCCATTGTATGTTGCTCTGATGTCGAGCAGTTTATTTGTTGTACATTCCCCTTTTGAAGCCTTATATAAAACTATCGTTTCTACAATTGATGTCCGATCCATTTTTTGGCTAGTGGATTCGCCACAACAGCTATTTTTCATCCCAAAATTATTATTATATGATTTTATTTATTTATTTTGCTTTGGATGTCAATGAGGACTCAGGGCCTTGAAGTTTTACTTTTTATATTTGTCCACCAGGTGGCGCCATTTTTTCACTTTTGGGCAAGTGAAGGAAATGAAGTAACTCGCGTATTTATTCCATAGACTTTCTGCTCAAATAAATGATAATTCTGTGTCACTAACAGTCTTAGACAATGGTGTGTATGTTTAAAAAATGTAAAATAAAGGTCTTTATGCCTAAAAAAATTTAAAAAGGAAAGAGAAAAATAAGTGTGTCTGTGTCTAACTTCAAAAGTCTTTCCTCTGTTAGAAGGCCACGCTGCAATATAAACAAAATAAACATAAAAGCAGGGGCCGAAACCAAATTAGACTGGGTTTTGTCTGCGGGCTCAAATTGTTTATGCAGATGCAATGCAGCAGAGGTTATAAGAATGAGCAGTAGAGCGGGAGTAGTCATTTTCAGGATGGCAAGATATTATAGCACAGATGAAGTGTTGGAAATGGTCCTGGACTCAGAGTGCCAGGATAACTCCTCATCCTCCTCCGAGGATTCTGGAGAGGAAACGGATAATTCTGTGGAACTAGAGCAGCTGGAGTCCAGTTCCCACGAAGAAACATCTGACGCTGAGAGCGAAGGGGAGATGGAGGAAGCAGCTTCGGAATGGACTGCAAAAAATGGCAAAATCGTTTGGTCCCCCACTCATACGGAGACCCTCCGCTATTTTCCTGCAGCTACAAATGTCACCCCAGGACCGACACACTACGCCGCCGCCCGAATCAGGGACCCGGCATCCAGCTTTGCACTCCTCTTCACGGATGAAATTGTGCAGCACACGGTGGCCATGACTAATCCGCACGGGAGACGCGCAGTCGCCGGCTGGCGTGACATGGACTGTGATGAATTGCGTGCTTATGTTGGGCTGCTCATCTTGGCCGGTGTTTACCGGTCAAGACACGAATCGTCTCGCAGCCTCTGGGGTGATAAATGCGGACGGGATATTTTTCGAGCCACCATGTCCCACAAGCGTTTCCATCAAATCGGCGGGGCGCTCTGTTTTGATGATAAGCTTTCCCGACCCCGTCAGGACAAGTTGGCTGCCTTCCCCAAGGTGTGGGATTTGTGGACACATCGCCTGGAGCTGCTCTTCAACCCAGGTAGAGACATTTGTGTTGATGAACAGCTCGTCCCGTTCCGGGGAAGGTGCAAGTTCAAGCAATATATACCAACGAAGCCAGCAAGGTACGGTCTAAAAATATGGGCTGTATGCGACGTGGAAACTTCCTACGCCTGGAGACTCCAGGTATACACCGGCAAAGCTGGCGATTGCGCGGAGGTGAACCAGGGGATGCGGGTGGCCCTGGAGCTAATGGAGGGGCTCCAGGGAAACGTGGTGACATGTGACAATTTTTTCACGTCCTTTGCCCTGGCAGAAGAGCTGCTGAAGAGGAAAGTGGCCCTAGTTGGAACGATTAGGAAAAATAAGCCGGAGCTTCCGCCTCGATTGCTCCAGGCAAGAGGGAGAGCGGTCCTGTCGTCTGCGTTTGCCTTCACGCTCACCCACACTCTCGTCTCCTATGTCCCCCGACGTGGCAAAAATGTGCTCTTGATGAGCACAAAACACCGCACTCCGGATGTGAGCGGGGAAGGGAAGCGAAAGCCAGTAATCATCCAAGATTACAATCGGTGCAAAGGTGGCGTCGACAACCTTGACAAGGTAGGTGTCATCACACATCAGTTACGCACAGATTTATTCATTCTTGCTCATATATTCTTGTGTAAAATATACATAGGTTTGAAATTTTCTGTTTTGTGTGTGTGTGTGTGTGGTTTTTTTAGGTTGTTGGCACCTATTCCTCTAGGAGGAAAACAAATCGCTGGCCAGTGGCACTCTTCCACAACCTGCTGGACGTGTCACTGTACAACTCCTACGTGCTGTGGAACGCTATTGACCCATCCTGGAAACAGCAGAAAAATTACAAACGGAGGCTGTATGTTGAAGAAGTGGGTGAAGCTTTAGTAAACCCACACATACTGAAGCGAGGACGCCTTCCCCGCTCATCAGGTGCTGCAGACATCGTGACGAGTGGGCAGAGTGCTGCTGCAGGCCCCGCCCTGATCCCTAGTTCCAAGGGCAGGAGACAGTGCGACTTCTGCGATGAGAAAAGGAGACGCGTCGTCGGCACCTGCTGCAAATGCGGGAAGTCCACATGTAAGGACCACATTGTGTTCATTTGCAAAGACTGCGTCAACTGAGGACTCTGACACACCTCCACATACACACCACACCTCCACATATGCTCTTCCCCTCTCCCTCCCTTTTTCTTACTTATATCTTTCCCGTTCCCAAAAACATAAATGTTCATGTTCATTGTTCTAAATAAAAGTTTTTTTCTGGTTCAAACTGATCTTGTATTTTCATTTACATATTTTTTTTCATTTTATTTTAGAACACAACAAGGTAAAAAGCATTGGGGAAAAAGTGAAAAATCATAATATACCATTATATTGAATTTCCTGTGCCCCTGCATTAAAAATAATGCTGGATCAAAACGAATGTTGGTGCGAATCTTTGGACCATCCAAAGGCCTAATTATAATAAAAGTGAAATATTACTTCAAATGTATTTTATGGAAAATATTAAGGTTTTTTTGGGGGGCTAAAAAAACGGTGCGCTCATGTAATTAAACTGCGATTTAAAGGGCTAAAACCCCCGAAATATAATTAAAACTTTATATGAATATTTCAGGGAGAAGTAGTTTTAAAAGATTGGCTAATTTAAAGTGGAAAAAAATATGAATATATAATCTTTTTATAGCACTTTTTGGGGCGTGGCAGAAAACGGTTCCTAGGGCAATGAACGTAAGTTTTTTTTTTAAATTTGCCCCTGCATTAAAAATAATGCTGGATCAAAACAAATGTTGGTGCGAATCTTTGGACCAAGGTCCTGCACCCATCCGTCGGTAAACTGTACCTGGGCTTGTTGCAGTGACCTGAAGTTACTAAACTTCATGAGTGTATGCACTCACTCCAAGAACCGTATAATTATAAATCTGAGCGTGGTGAAAGTTGGGCAGCACGCTAATGTCTTTTGTCCACTCTGTGTGCTCGTAAGGGTCTAACCCTTTCACTTCTTTGATTTTTTCCTCGTATCTTTTCTCTGTCTTTTCGTCGAGTCTGTCTTTGTACGGCATTGTTCTCCTTTTGTTTTGTACATTCCTTTTTTGTGCGTCAAAGAAAAAACAAGAAGGTATTGGAACCGGAGAATGAACGTTTTGCGGTGCTGCAAATGCTTGCATTTGATGCGGTACTTGGATTGTTTTGCCACGAGTTCCCGGCATGCAATGCGCGAAAATCACGTGATTGCTAAACAAGGGGGAGGGTGCATCCGGCCTCCTCGGCTGTAATTGGTCCAGCCCAGAGTCGATCATGACCAATTGGCCAATCCAACACCTTTCATTATATATATACCCTTCCTAAAAATAAAAAAAAAAATAAAAAAAAATCCATCGGCCCATAAAAACAAAAAATCGCCAGCGGCCCACCGGGCAAATGCCCGGTATGCCCGATGGCCAGTCCAGCTATGCCCCTAATATATATATATAGATGTGTGTGTACACACAATTAATTTGACATTGAGTGGTGGGGTTTAAAGGTGTGTTGCACCTCCAGCACTTGCAGGAAGATGGCCCTTAACCTCGTTTTCATCATTCCAAAAGCACGCTCTATGATGGTGCGTGCCCTGGAATGATGGCTGTTAAAGCGCTGGGCTTACACACCTTGGACTGGCCTCTTGTAGGGTGTGCTGAAAGGGAGTGGACGCTGGAGGCATGGGTACTCTCCATCTGCGGGGATGAAATGCCCTGGAGGAGGGTAGACTGACTGACTGTACAGTGGGCTGTGGCGGAGCACCCTGGAATCATGCACCGACCCAGGCCAGCCCACGTATGTGTCGATAAAGCGGCCCCGATGGTCACAAACCGCCTGCAAGATGATGGATAGAAACAGTTTTCTGTTCCTATAGGACTGACCATCAGGGCCACTTGGACACTTGATGCGTACGTGGCAGCCGTCGATTCCACCCACCGCTTTCATAAAGGCTCTGTGGTGTGCCAGCCCTGCAAACCCACGGGACACTACCTCCAGGTCCTCTGGAGTTGTTGGGAGGTGGATGACCTGGTAGCAAATGGCCAACACCTGTTTTGTGACTCGGTGGACGATGTAGTGGACAGTAGAACGAGGCATCCCAAACACTCTTGAGACCACCCTGTAGGATGCTCCACTTGCCAACCAGAAAAGATACACCAGTATCTCAATTGTGGCACCCCATCCATGCTGCCGATCCTGGTTCAGGAGATTTAGCAACACTGCCAGAGATGCCCTGCTTAGCCGAAAATCAGGCCTTGGATCCTCCTGGTTAAAAAAACGGTCCAGGACTGGTACACCTTGGTTAATCCTGCAGTACAACGGCCTTGTCTGGTTAAGGAAAAGGTGGAGAACAGCATAAACAGTTTTAATAGAAAGGTATGACTTCATTTATTTTATGACATATATATTATGGCATATATTGATTACTAAGCTTGAGTGAAATATACTAACACTGATAAATAACAGTTTAAACATTTCATCTGTGTAGCTAAGCTTTTTTATGAACTAAAAATTAACCGTTTTCAGCTTTCTTACAATTTTACTGCCATTTTATGTACACAAATAAGTAACAGGATCATATGAATAATTGAAAATAAATTGAAACTTATAGAAGAACATTTTCTAAGAGATTTTGTTCATATATTTTGAATGACCGCTGTCATTCAGTCACCAAAATTATCCATAAAACTAGCTAAGTAATTCCTAAATGCATCTAGATTAATAGTTTTACCTGGATATGATTTTCTCTGATGAGCCTGCAGTTCGAAGCATGCCGGCGATGACGACCGCAACACAGTTTTTTTTAGCTTGTCGATAATTAAAAATGTACACAAAAAACAGCAAGATTTCGGGGCGCTGACGACCGGAAATATTCTTAATTAAGGGCGGGAGTAGATCAGGCTAGACCGTCCAATTTCACAGCCGTTTACTTCTGGCCTACCCGACCTTCTGAGGACCTGGCCCACGTAGACTGCGATGGCCGGGTCCTTAATGTGTGTTTTGTTTGGGCAAAAATAGAGAGGGCACAGCCTTATGAAACAGGAAAATATCGCTGTGTAATCCATTCATTTCAACAAAGTAACTGTATTTTGAATACCACCTTTTAATAGGGTAACTGTAAAGGAATACAGTTACGCATATTTTGTATTTTATATACGTAACAGCATAGAGGATGTATTCCATTACTCCACAACACTGTTTATGTTGAGGTAACTTGTTAATGAGTATCTGGTAGAATTGAATGTATTCCTTGTTCACATGTGGCTATATACTCTACTGAGAATATACATATTTAATAATAATGTGAGTGGATCTTCAAAGTATACATCAAAATAGCTCATGGAGAACATGAGTAGGAAAAGCTAAGAGTTTATCAGCAATAATCCTTTTTGAATCCTTTCATAACCACCATAAGCAAGCATACCATCTCAACATGTATTTGCTCAAAAATGTATTTATTACTACAAACACATCTTTAATCATCGAGACAAGGAAAAGCAACAGTAGATAAATGGAAGTATCTCTTCTTTGGAAAGTGTGCAATTTCATCAGGTGGGCGCGGTGAATCCTCATGAGCAGTTGCACCAGGAGGCTTTTCTGAGAATGTTGAATTTAGGTGTTTTCTGTAGTTACTAGAAACTCCAATAGGTGGAGGACTTGGGCGCAGTGGGACTTCAGGAGGAGGTAGAATGGGACACTGGTCAGTGTCATTTGTCAGGCACCGAGGTGCACGTACACCAAAAGGATCCAAAAGCACACTCAAATGCGAGCAGCAAAAAACTACTATATTAACAAAAGGTGACCCAGGATAACCAGAGAAGCAAGCGAGGAACTGAAAAACCCGGGGAAATAGATGATGCGGGGAAGCCGAAATCGGGACCGTGAGAGGCTGCAACAGAAAGGGGAGAAAATTAATAGTGAGCTGGGAAAACAGGTAAACGCAACAAGACAGGGTTTGTGTAGTTGGCTTATGATCGGAGTGGGACCGTGGGACTCGGGAAGGGAGTGTGAAATTCTGTGGAAACGGTATCCGTAGAGTCAGTGATGAGGCCAGGTGGTGCACCGGGTGGTCCAAGCCAGCAGGCAGGTGGCAGATGCAGGACGCCAGATCGAAATCTAGACACATGAAGGCAGAGTTAACGCAGTTCAAATGATACATCAGTACAACGCTTTCGCGGGAGGCAAGTTACCACAGAGAGGTGATTAACGGACTGGCATGGGGAATCCGTCTGCACGGGGTTAAATATTAGTGATGGGTCGTTCGCGAACGAAATGGCTCTTAGAGCCGGCTCTTTGACGTGAACGACGCGAGCCGGCTCCTTATCGCGAGCCGTCACGTGTGTTTTGTTTTGTTTTTTTTCTCTCACCCTCTCTCTCGCACTTTTTTTCTGCTTCAGGGGCAGGGGGGAGGGGCAGTAGTTACACTCAGTAGCACAGGAACAGATCCAGAGGGGGAGAGAGAGAAAGAGAGCCAGGGACAACAACGTCACATTAGAAAGGTATAGTAATCATCCACAACTATTTTCAGTTGCAGATGATAAAGGATTCAGAAAGTTTATTCATGCAGGTCCATTTGACAGAGAATGTGCATGTTTCTTTTTGTTTTCATATTTTAATTTATATTTAATTGTGTTGTGGTTTGCAGTGTTTTGTGTTGTTTCACTTTAAATTTGTAAAAGGAAAAAGCTGAAAATTTAAATAGTTAAAAGTTGAAATGTGAATAGTTGATTTTTGTATTATATGATTTATTTATTACATTTTATGTGGAGTGAATAAATAAAAGTATATTTACGGTGGCCCCTAGAGATAAAGCACATACAAACTTCAAATCACGTACGAACTCGGAAGCATGTACAAACTCCAAAACACGTAAAAACTCTAAAACACGTAAAAACACGTACAAACTCCAAAACACGTAAAAACTCCAAAACACGTAAAAACACATACAAACTCCAAAACACGTAAAAACTCAGAAGCACATAAAAACTCAAAACACGTACAAAAGACAACAGAAGTGCTCCAGGATGCTGGGGGCAGTGTTGAACTTTTGTTACCGAGTGGCTACACAAGCCAGCAAGTACCAATGACTGGATTTGTTGTGTGGTAGTAACAGGTAAATGAACATTTTTTTTAAAATTATTTGAATATATATGAGTGCCTGTGTATAAATACACAAACAATACACACATGCTTTCAATTGTGTAATTTAAGTGATCTAGTAGCTCTGCTTTGGAAGTTCAGTTCATGCTAGAAATGTGTCTTGGAGTTTGTACGTGTTTTGTCTCTAGGGACCACCGCATATATTTATATATAAACATATATAAATAAAACCACTTTTTTAACGTTAGTAATTCCTTTTGTGCATAATTTTATAATACTGTTAATAATAAATTAATTAAAGCAACAAAACAACCTGAAGAGCCGGTTCGGAGCCGAAAGAGCCGGCTCTTTTTAGTGAGCCGAACCGAAAGAGCCGGTTCTCTAAAAAGAGCCGGAAATCCCATCACTAACACATTCACACACTGGCAAGCTACATTGTAGCCACAGCTGCCTTGGGGCGCACTGACAGAGGGGAGGCTGCCGGACACTGGCGCCACCGGGCCCTCTGACCACCACCAGTAGGCAAACATGGGGTTAGTATCTTGCCCAAGGATATTTGGCATGCAGCCAGGAGGCAGCCCTGGATCGAACCACCGACCTTCTGATTAGTGGCTGACCTGCTCTGCCACCTGAGCTACAGCCACCCCAAATAGGTGGCTTTTCCCCCTTTCTTTACTGTTTTTGCGCTGTCCTCAGAAAATGCTTTGGAAAAAAAACCCTAAAAAGTGATATAGAAAAAAGCATGGCTCATATATACTTATATATATGAGCGAGACAGAAGCTAAGCTCGATCAGATAGATTTACTTTTTATTACTTTGTTGTTTCAACAACATTAAATTTCAAGACTGTACTTTTGAGTTAAAATATATATTTATAATTTTAATAAATGACAAATTAAAAAGGCATGAACATTTTTTTGTATCGAAAAAATATCGAACCGAACTGTGAATTTTGTGTATCGTTTCACCCCTAATATGTTATATATATATATATATATATATATATATATATATATATATATATATGTATAACTCTGGATTTACTGGCCTATAATTAAAATTTAAAAAACGGTGTATACTTTGAAGTCCGATCTTTCAGCACGGGCTGAAAGACTCAGCGTGGCAGCTTGTTGCTATGTCAGCTTAAATCAGTCATGTGATTTGGGGGTGCAGCGAGTCCGTGGAACCCAGAGGGTTAATAATACTCACCCTTATTCCATTTCCAGAGTGCATCAACCAACCACCTGTGTGAAATCTGAATTCACAATTCACAATCATAACCATCACTTGCTACTGAAAACAAGAAAAAAGCCAGTCTGCGCTATGGGCTGAACCATTTGTTATTTGTGGAGGGAGGTAACACTATGCAATATATTCAGTTTTAGCATTTATATTCACTGTTAACTGTAACTACGCTCAAAGTGTTAATGGTATCTTATTTTAATAAACAACACTGTCATATGCAAACCTAGGGTGGCACTTCGGGTGGCAAGAGATCATTTTAGGGTAGCACCTACCACCCCATGCCACCCTTCTAGAGCTGCCCCTGACTGAAACATTATAAGTCATCAGCCTAATGCTTAGGCATCAGTTGTTCCTCTTCATTATCCACAGAAGAAATACTTGAATATCTGTGCTTTCTAGAGTGACCTAACTCTGCAATGGGTGGAGGTCTTGGAGGCAGAGGAACATCACAAGGAGACATGAAAAAGGCCACTTCATCATCCAATGAAGAACATTCATTTTTAAAATCAGGGTGCATGACCTTATTAGCAGGGGCGGATCTACAGAAAATTTTTGGGGGTGGCATGGAGATCAGATAGGGTGACAAAGTTGAAGCCATTTCTTTACACATTTGCAGGTGCTACATTTTCTAATACATGCCATATATAGTCAAAATACATCAATTTTTTTTAAAAAATATAACGTAGCCTAACATTCTTTTTGGCATTAGCCGATATAACTAAATATTTCAGTTACATTAAAAAATATTTTGGATTTTATGTACTGTATAGCCTATACAACAAATAAGCATATATCCCAATAAGTACAAAATCCAGAAACCTACACAATACAAGGTGGATTAAGTTGGACTTGTATTTTTAATTAAGTTTCACACTCTTTTTATGTTGGAAATACATTCAAAAGTGTATTACATCCTTACATTTACAGCAAAAGGTCAGAAATCTGCACTTTACAAAAAACACTGAACAAAATAATATAAAAAAACATTTTTCACCATCAAAATTCACTAGTCAAGTACTTAAAGTTTATTTTTCATTACATTAGGCCACGTTGAAGAATATTGTGTCTACAACAGCTGAATGCGGCGATTTCCATGTTGATGAGCAAACCGTCTGACAAACTCATCCAAATCCAATGTTTTTGTGCGTTTGGACTCAATACTGAGTATAGACAGATTGGACAGTCTTTCCTCTGTCATAGTTGATCGTAAATAGTTTTTAATTATCCTCAAAGCAAAAAAGGTCCTTTCACAAGATGCACTGCTGACAGGCAACACTACAGCTATTTTGCACAGCCGAAACAGTTCAAAAAACACATCATTATACGACTCCAAGAAACTCACAAATTTTAGGAGAGTGGTAGGAACTGTTTCATCACTCTTTGCAAGTCTTTCTAAGACTCGCCTAATCTGAGGTACTTCATGCTTCAGATCATCAGTATTGGAGTCATAAGCACGGGCAAGAAATAGTACATCCTCCTCTCTCAAAAATGTGCCACTTGATGGATTTAATGCCTGAATACCTTTCATAATATTACAGTTCAGCCTAGAAAAGCGTCTTTCCATTTCTCCCATCATACAATCTATAACTGGATAGAATACTTGGATTCTGAACATTTGTTTGCTGTCTGGGTCTACATGCTGTCCAAGGGTAGAATTAACAAGAGAATCATGAAGTTTTCTTGCTTTCTGTATTGATCGTTTTGGGATGTGTTGGGTTGAAATGCCACTTTTTTCACATGTTTATACAATATCAGTCCGCAGGTCATCAAAAAAGGATTCAGTTTGGTAATAAACCATTGTCTTCTTAAGCGATTCAACTAGGTTTATAGCCTTAGAAAGGTCAACAGTTTTGGACTGAAGCATTTCTGATAACATATTAGAATCACTCAATACTTTTCTGAAGAGTGCAAGGCATCCAACAAAATTCAGATCCATTTGAACCAGAATGCCCTTTGCTTCTACAGCTCTCTGTGCATTGTTCTCTGATGATATCTCTTCTAGTACACGCAAAATTGCAGGCAACCTGTCCATGATATTGCGACATGCTATATGTCTAGAAGACCAACGTGTATCACTAAGGCGCTGCAGTTCTCTTGGTACCCCATGAAACATTTCCTGCTGCACTGTCAGCCATTTCTGATGGACGTAAGATCCAGATATGAATGTGTACAATCGTTCTAGCAAAGAAAAGAAATTTCCTGCATCAGGCACCCTTTGCACTGCATCTACTATGACAAGGTTTAAGCAGTGGGCACTACAGTGAATGTAGAAAGCATACTTTGCCACCTCCTTTATCCTAGCTTGTACACCAGAATGTGACCCACTCATCACAGATGCTCCATCATACCCTTGGCCAACAAGGTTCTGTCTGTAGTCCAGCCCATGTTTTTCTAAACAGCCAATAATCTTGCTGGTCAGCCCAACAGCATCCAGTCTGTCTGCCTCTTGAAACCCTAAGAAACTCTCGTGTATTGCACCATTATAGTAGTATCTAACTATAAAAGAAATTTGCTCTGATTGACATCTTTAGTCTCATCTGCAATGACTGAAAATTGTGCACTGTCTTTAACTTCTCGCATGATCTCCTCAGCAACCATTTCAGCCAAACATGAAACAATTTCATTCTGGATGGTTTTACTGGTGTACAAAGCATTTTTGGCTTGTTGTTCCAGTCTCCTTTTAACCACAAGATCATGATTGCCTACCATGTTCAACATTTCTAGGAAAATGCCCCTTTTATTTGAGTCAGCAGACTCCCTGTGTCCACGTTGAGCTATATTTTCTGTAGCAGTCAAGATTAGAATTTCTGCTATAGACTTAATGTAAGTCTGGTTTTCAAGCACTTGTTTCTGGCGATGGTCATCCATTGCCATCATCAGAGTTTCATTTTTTTCACTCATTTTGTTATTCGCTGCCCAAGCAATCATTGCAGCAAAACAGTAACAAGAGTCTCTACTCTGGGAATATTCCAACCAAGGGTGTATTTTGTACCATTCTGGTAGATTCAGATAGACATCTTACCATGGGGATCGCTTTGAATAAACACAGAGAACTCAGGCTGTCTCTCCTTCCCTCTGCTGTCTGACCCCATCACCTTCTCTGCTTTGGACCATATTTCTTCTTCCTCTGCTGCTGCTTGCCCTGGTTCAGCTTCTTGCCCTTAAAATTATTTTTCAGACTCGCCTCCTAACGCAGGCGTTCCGCCCCGACCGTGTTATTTCACTGGACGAATTTGTGCATATAATTCAAACTGATTTTTCAGATGTTTCGGATCCGAATACACAAATCAGACTAATCAGATCAATGCATTTGGCAACAATGCATTAGGAAGCCGTGATACAGCTTCAACACCAGGATCAAACGATAATATTATCCCTGCTTTTGTCTTCTCTGAGAAACGGATGAACCACAATCTTCATTTCCCACTTTTCTCGTTTACGAACATCAGCACCAGCTCGTCAAGGCTTCATATCAACTTCATTTTTCTATTTTTTTAGACAGTTATATGAGGATAAATTATCTGCAAAAGCGCAACACGTTCGATGTGCATATATAGGTTATACATCAACTTTTCATGATCTATCTTTTTATTTTTCGTTTTTGTCTACATTATATTGAAATGTTTCATTATTGGAAACATTTTAAGATATACTTATTATTCTTAACATCTTAACAGATACTCTAACCCACAACTATCGTAAAACGCTACGACCGGAAGTGGACACCTTTCGCGCATGTAGGGTACCGATCGGGTTTCCGGTACGGATCAGGTAGCGACAAGGACCAATGACTGTAGAAAACATGGACGACGTGACAGCGCCTCCTCCCATTGTGCAAAAATGAAGTCAAAATAGGGCTTCAGAGCGTGATGTCACGGGGGTGGGCGTGGAAAGGATTTTGGCCTGATGCACCATTTTCGGGGTCAAAACAAAGCGCAAAAAGGAGCAAAGGCACACACAACAGCCATGGTTCGTATTTGCTGTGTGGTCGGCTGCAATGTTCAATCGCACGACCGGCAAGAGAATAAGCTTGAAATGGTTTATCTTTTCATTCTTTCCCAACCTGGAAGCAACATGAGGCAGCTCCTGTATCAGATGTTACCAATCGAAGGCGTCTAGCCTGGATAGCAGTTGTGAGACGAGCTGATATCCAGTTCTCTACCATTCCCAGATATCTGTTGGTGCTCCAGACATTTTCATTACGGTAAGTTCTAAATATGTTCGTATCACTCTTTATAGCCTATTAGTTTTATTTCCGATGCACTCTGAGGTCATAGCTAATTAGAACAAACATCCTACTGAGTGATTTTGCAGAACTACCTTCTATTTATAGAGTTGCTAATTATTTGGCATTATTGCAGCAAACCAGCCAATGAAATGGATGAAACATCGTGACTGGGTTCCAGTGCTACACAAGGGACCTGCTTCAAACATACCACCATGCCAATCAGATTACTTCTTCCATGTGAGGGTGAAGGGGTGACCCTTCTGGATAAGATGGTGAAGGTTTGCTGCGTTTGGTGAACAGTGTGATAATAAAACCAGGGGAGAATGAAACCTGCTCCTGTTAAATATTCTTAAGTCTTTTGCTGTATAAATAGCGGTATTTTTTAAAAGATACAGTAAATAAAGTAGTGTTAGTAGTGGCTGATATCATGTAAACACTGTCATGATTTGGTGTAAACATTTTGTCATTTGTAAACTATAAATGACATGGATTCTACACTGTTACTGATGTGATGTTCTATAAAGTGGTTTAAAAAAAAAAGGCAAAAATTAGTTTGTTTCTTTATTCAATTTTTAAACAGTGGTACTCAGTCAGTACATATTCCGTAAATGCAAATTATTTACACGGCAGTGCACTACAGGCATAAATCTAGACCCCTAGATAAAACATTATGGCATTATAGCAGTGACAACTCCTCCACAGTAGCAGGTGGGATTTTTCTTTTTTGAGGACGGCTCCTTTGACCTTTCATTACGGATTGTCTGTTTATGTTTTGATCAAGAGCCTTTTTTTGGGCAGCTGAAGAGGAGAAGTCTATCTTATGGCCAACCTCTGGCTGTATCTTGGTCATATTACCCAGCAAAACCCAGTGTGCAGGTTCATCTGTAACACTCCTTGTGCCACAGATCCGCACTGTTGCTTCTACATTAAACAGAAGAGCAGTGACGTGGGTGCAGGTCTCTCCGACTCCGGCCTTACAGGTGCAGTGGGCGGCTTCAACCTTCCCTGTGATGCTCACAGTGACCCATGGCTGCAATGCTGGTTCATTCAGTCTTAGAGTGCAGTACCTGAAACACACACAAAGTTCATTTAAAGACAAGAACTATGAGCCAAGGCAGACACAAATGTGTTTTATCTACTTTATCATAAATGTAGATAAGTGTTTAGAAAGTTAGCACATACATGTAATTTTTCATTTTTTTATGTCCATCTATAGAACGCTGCATGTTATAGTGTAAATCTGCCTGTTCTCTCTCAGAAACCTGCCTGCAGAAAATGAACCTAAAGTATGTAATGCAAGGATGTAATCACTTTCAAGATGGAGAAAGCATAAAGTGACAATTATGAATCACTTAATATGATAAGGAGATTCTGCAGGTCATTAATCAATGTATAAAACTAAAAAACAAAATGTATTTTTAGTGACACAAGATACAAATATGGAAGCAAGATGTATAATTAGAATTATTTATAATAAATATGAATAAATTATTGCAATTTCTTTAACCATAAAGAATAACTAAATCCTTCAGGACAATGTCACATCAATGCACTGAACTCACTATGTTATCCCTCTAACAGCCTCCACATGTTCTCACTGTAATTTCCCCCTCATGAATGAATTTATGCTGCACTAATCTGAATGTTTGCAGGGAAATCAAACGCATTTCACACGCAGTACTCGAGCTGACTTACCTTTGTTTGAATGATGACTTGTACGCGCTGACTCCACAGACAAGGTACGAAAATATGTCAGGCTACGTCAATAGCGGTTGGTCTTCAGGGTTTCTACTCCACCGCCGTATTTCATTTCCAATGCACGCTATTTTCTGTAAGTACCGCTGTTTCGCCTCTGAACGCAATCGGTCTCTATACAGTCCATTCTCTTTTGAGCTGCTTTTAATTATCTTTCTTGTAGTCATCGTTCCAACACAGTGTGTTCGTTTTGATTTGTAGACCCCGAAAATGGCGCCGCGCTCCCACAATGCATTGCGGCATGACGTCAACTCCATTTAAGAAACAACAGGAAGACTGAAGCTCATGACATTGATCAAGCAGGACTCATGATCTTGACCAGCAGCTCCCTCACAGGGAAATCTTCAGACCTCCACCGTAGGCCTGCCCCAGAAGATGGATAAACCCAGCATTTCATGAACACTGTGATGGAGACCTTTGGTTTGTGTAATGTTATAAATACTCGGATACTCCCCAGAGGCTCTGGACTTTTAAATAAAGATATTCAGTCATGTAGAAAGTTATATATTTTAAAATATATGTTCCTCTCTTGTTACTCTGGTATGAGTTGTCATGATCTGGCTGTGTGGCAGGCAGGAAATAGTTCCCAAACGCAAACTCACGGGAAAACAGGACTGAACTCAAAATGCAGCTTTATTGCTGACAAAAGATGACAAAAGATAACGGCGATACAAAATAACATGAAACTAAACTGGGAAGTACTAAGGAACAGACTGACGAGGACACACACGGAGGGGCACACAGTCATGAGGGAGAACGCGACACAGAACTGAGGGAGACGCAGACATAAATACACAGAGGGTTAACGAGGGAAGTGGGAGCACACGGGGAACACAGGTGACACTGATAATCATAACAAGACACTGCAGGAGTGAACGCAACACTGACGGGAGACGGGCAAAGTAAAACAGGAAGTACAGCGGTTCCGACAGGAGGAGAGAGAGCACGGGGAAAACACAGACATAACGGGCTGGGGAAAACATAGAATAAAACACAAGGAGAGACGAGGGCTCACAGATACACAGGGGCACACAGGAGGTAACCAAATAAGGAACATTTTAACTAAATAATCCTAGGAACCAAGGCATAACTAGGGAATAAAGTACAAAACACACAAAAACTGAGAATACTGGGCCCACATGGCCCAGGACCATGACATGAGTAGCTGAATCACTTTATGGTAAATGACACACTATCTGCAAAAAACTCTAAAGGAATTCCAGATGACAAGTTTATAGTTAAACATACAAGTGACGACCTTTGACCTTCATCAAGTTTTATTTTATTGTGTCAGAGAAACTCAAACGTGCTCTTCATGCAGCTGAGTATATCAAGTGTTTACAATGGAAGCTGTGCAGGTCTGAGATCAGCAGCTTTCGGAAACACCAAACTGAGGTCCTGGTAATGCTGATATACAGTGACACAGTTACAGGGGTGATTAATACTTTTGACTTTTTGTCTTTAACCTTATCAATAAAACAGCTGCAGCTTTCACTGACAGCACATGTGGTACTTTAACCTTTGTACTGTTTTCATCAGTTATTTTTGCAGTTAACATGTGAACATGTTGGATGATCTGTCTGCTGTCACTCGGTGGTGCTGAGGTCTGAATCTGAGGGCAGCTCCTGTAATCACAAAGAGAACAGAATCATCACAAACTGAAATATAATGTTTATCTCTCAAATCTGAAATAAAGCTGATCCTTCTCTGTCCCACACACTCAGGATCTTACATTTTGTCAATTCTACAGTTTAATCCATAGTTACAGATTAATGAGGAGTTACTGAAGTACAAGCTTAAAAAAATAGTGTTACTGTCTTTACACATGTGGAGACTGAAAACATGCTGGTCTTTGCACATATTTAATAATCAGCTCTGCACAGGAGCTGAAGCAGAGTGCAGCCTGTTGCCTTTACAGTATAATACTTGTAATGAAAGTACAGTAACGATAATTAGTGACTGAGCACCCCGGGGCGTTTCTCTTGATTTCTTTAGTCGGTGTAAATTCATTTACCTGCACGGATTAGCTAAACAAACTTTACAAAGCAAGTTTCCCCGACAGCTGAGTGTTCATCTTAGCTAGCGAGGTCTCAGGACCTAGCTAAGCACAGTAGTTACGGATTAGCTTGCAAACACGTTTAACTAATGCCGGGCTTACACTTTGCGATCTTTGGCCTATTTTGAGCCGATTTTTGAGTCGTGTGACCGTTTTGTTGGTCGGCCCGAGGTTGGCCTTCATCGTGCGTGGTGCATCGTGTAGTATACGTGGTGTAACGAGAAGCAATTAACACCTCCCGATCAGAAATTGCTTGGTCGGGAGTATTTCAAACATGTTTGAAATCCTCACGACCGTTGTGAGGGTGTCACCGCAGCCGCTCACACTGCGCACGCACAAACACATAAACGTCGGTGAAAAAGACAGAGTAGCACAGCAGTGCAGCGTTATCTGGACACAAGCGATGGAGGCACAACTTGTAGAACTTTGGAAAGCTCATCCGAGCCTTTTCGATGTGGCCTCACAAAATTATCACGACCACAACAACCGTGAAAATAGTTGGATTTACATTGCTGCTCAAACACAGCTGCCTGGTCAATGTTTTTCATTAGCAATGTAGCAAAGTTGATGGTGGTGCTGTGTGAGTAAAAGACAGCGAGGGAGAGCAAGCGACAGATTTTCTGTTATAACCTTCATTTTATGGACGCACAGTGTGAGCACTCGGGTCACATCAGAGCATCGGGCCGTATAGTGTGAGACCCTGCATCGTGACCTACGAACTTATAACCTCTGCGAGTCAATCGTGCAGTTTGAGCAGAAGCTGATTAACGCGACTGAAAAAAATCGCACAGTGCGTGGTGCATCGTGTAGTACCAAAGCTTTACCAAAAAAGTGCAGCGGGTCCTTTTGTCGGGTAGTCCAGTTTACCGAAGAACACCTCAGGCTGTCAGGGTAAAACAGTCAGGCGTGTTTCCGAAAAGTAAACGCTGGCCCTCCTCTCAGAGCCTACGCTCTATCTGTATTCCCGAACAGAGGTACTCTGTTTCTCTGTGACTGCAGCTGTCAGTCAAAGTTGCTATGATGACGTTTCACCCCAATTTAACATCACCGCGGCAGGAATTAGAATCAAATTCGTGGGAAAGGAGACCTCCTCCTTGAATCGCTACCTTATCGTGGTGGAGGGGTTTGTGTGTCCCAGGGATCCCAGGGGCTATGTTGTCTGGGGGCTTTTGCCCCCTGGTAGGGTCTCCCATGGCAAATTGGTCCTGGGTGAGGGACCAGACAAAGAGCGATTCAGAAGACCCTTATGAAAAGAATATCGAGGGAACAGTTTACCCTGCCCGGGATAGGGTTACCGGGGCCCCGCCCTGGAGCCAGGCCCGGGGAGGGTGCCCGAGGGCGAGCGTCTGGTGGCCTTAGTCCATGGGGCCCGGCCGGGCACAACCCGAAGAGGAGACATGGGCCCATCCTCCCGCAGGCCCACCACCCGCAGGAGGCGCCATAGGGGTCGGGTGCATTGTGTGCCGGGTGGCGGCCAGGAGCGGAGGCCATGGCGGACTGACCCCCGGCTGCCAAGACTGGCAATAGGGACATGGAATGTCACCTCTCTGGTGGGGAAGGAGCCTGAGTTAGTGCGTGAGGTTGAGAGGTACCGGCTAGATATAGTCGGGCTCACCTCTACGCATGGCTTGGGCTCTGGAACCAGTCTCCTGGAGAGGGGCTGGACTCTGTCTCAGTCTGGAGTTGCCCCTGGTGAGAGGCGGCGGGCTGGGGTGGGTATTCTAATATCCCCTCGGCTTGCTGCCGGTACGTTGGGGTTTTTCCCGGTGGACGAGAGGGTTTGTTCCCTGCGCCTTAGGGTCGGGGAACGGGTCCTGACTGTCATCTGCGCTTATGCGCCGAGTGGCAGTTCGGAATACCCAGCCTTCTTAGAGTCCCTGGGGGGGGGGGGGGGTGCTGGAAGGTGCTCCACCTGGAGACTCTGTTTTCCTGCTGGGAGACTTCAATGCTCACGTGGGTAACGACAGCGAGACCTGGAGGGGCGTGATTGGGAGGAACGGCCTCCCTGATCTGAACCCGAGCGGTGCTTTGTTATTGGACTTCTGTGCTAATCACAGTTTGGCCATAACGAACACCCTGTTTGAACATAAGAGTGTCCATAAGTGCACGTGGCACCAGGACACTCTAGGCCGTAGGTCGATGATCGATTTTGTAATCGTATCACCAGACCTGCGACCATATGTTCTGGACACTCGGACACTGAGGTGGTTCGGGCATCTGACAAGGATGCCCCCTGGGCGCCTCCTGGGTGAGGTGTTCCAGGCATGTCCCACCGGGAGGAGGCCCCGGGGCAGACCCAGGACACGCTGGAGAGATTATATCTCTCGGCTGGCCTGGGAACGCCTTGGTGTTCCCCCGGATAAGCTGGAGGAGGTGGCTGGGGAGAGAGAGGTCTGGGCCTCTTTGCTTAGGCTGCTGCCCCCGCGACCCGGCCTCGGATAAAGCGGATGAAGATGGATGGATGGATGGGAAAGGAGACTCCTTGGACATAAAGCACCATCATGAGAACTATTGATAACAAAAGAAAGAATCTTTGGGAAAAAAAATTATCTGAGGAGAATTAATTTATTTTAGTCTGACCCCAGTCCCATCCACTAACATGGAGGAGGGGGGGTGCTGGAAGGTGCTCCACCTGGAGACTCTGTTTTCCTGCTGGGAGACTTCAATGCTCACGTGGGTAACGACAGCGAGACCTGGAGGGGCGTGATTGGGAGGAACGGCCTCCCTGATCTGAACCCGAGCGGTGCTTTGTTATTGGACTTCTGTGCTAATCACAGTTTGGCCATAACGAACACCCTGTTTGAACATAAGAGTGTCCATAAGTGCACGTGGCACCAGGACGCTCTAGGCCGTAGGTCGATGATCGATTTTGTAATCGTATCACCAGACCTGCGACCATATGTTCTGGACACTCGGACACTGAGGTGGTTCGGGCATCTGACAAGGATGCCCCCTGGGCGCCTCCTGGGTGAGGTGTTCCAGGCATGTCCCACCGGGAGGAGGCCCCGGGGCAGACCCAGGACACGCTGGAGAGATTATATCTCTCGGCTGGCCTGGGAACGCCTTGGTGTTCCCCCGGATAAGCTGGAGGAGGTGGCTGGGGAGAGAGAGGTCTGGGCCTCTTTGCTTAGGCTGCTGCCCCCGCGACCCGGCCTCGGATAAAGCGGATGAAGATGGATGGATGGATGGGAAAGGAGACTCCTTGGACATAAAGCACCATCATGAGAACTATTGATAACAAAAGAAAGAATCTTTGGGAAAAAAAATTATCTGAGGAGAATTAATTTATTTTAGTCTGACCCCAGTCCCATCCACTAACATGGAGGAGGGGGGGTGCTGGAAGGTGCTCCACCTGGAGACTCTGTTTTCCTGCTGGGAGACTTCAATGCTCACGTGGGTAACGACAGCGAGACCTGGAGGGGCGTGATTGGGAGGAACGGCCTCCCTGATCTGAACCCGAGCGGTGCTTTGTTATTGGACTTCTGTGCTAATCACAGTTTGGCCATAACGAACACCCTGTTTGAACATAAGAGTGTCCATAAGTGCACGTGGCACCAGGACGCTCTAGGCCGTAGGTCGATGATCGATTTTGTAATCGTATCACCAGACCTGCGACCATATGTTCTGGACACTCGGGTAAAGAGAGGGGCTGAGCTGTCAACTGATCACCACCTGGTGGTGAGTTGGATCAGGTGGCGGGGGAGGACGCTGGACAGACCTGGTGCACCTAAACGCGTAGTGAGGGTGTGCTGGGAACGTCTAGCAGAGGCCCCAGTCCGCGAGATCTTCAACGCACACCTCCGGCAGAGCTTCAACAGCATTCCGAGGGAGACTGGGGACATTGAGTCCGAATGGACCATGTTCAGCGTCTCCATTGCCGAAGCTGCTGCATTGAGCTGCGGCCGCAAGGTGGTTGGTGCCTGCCGTGGTGGTAATCCCCGAACCAAATGGTGGACACCAGAGGTGAAGGGAGCCACCAGGCTGAAGAAGGAGTCCTATCGGGCTTGGTTAGGCTGTGCGACTCCGGAGGCAGCCGACAGGTATCGACAGGCCAAGCGGAATGCAGCTCGGGCAGTGGCTGAAGCAAAAACTCGGGTGTGGGAGGAGTTCGGAGAGGCCATGGAAAAAGACTTTCGGACTGCCTCGAAGAGATTCTGGCAAACCGTCAGGCGTCTCAGGAGGGGAAAGCGGTGCTCTACCTGCACTGTGTATAGTGCTGGCGGAGCACTGCTGACGTCGACTGAGAAAATTGTCAGGCGGTGGAAGGAATACTTCGAGGACCTCCTTAATCCCACTGACACGTCTTCCGAGGAGGAAGCAGAGTCTGGGGATGAGGGGAATGACCCGCCAATTTCCGGGGGCGAGGTCACTGAGGCAGTTAAACAACTCCTTGGTGGCAGAGCCCCTGGTGTTGATGAGGTCCGCCCCGAGTTCCTGAAGGCTCTGGACGTTGTAGGGCTGTCCTGGTTGACACGCCTCTGCAATGTTGCGTGGTGATCAGGGGCAGTACCTGTGGACTGGCAGACCGGGGTGGTGGTCCCCATCTTTAAGAAGGGGGACCGGAGGGTGTGTTCCAACTACAGGGGGATCACACTCCTCAGCCTCCCTGGGAAAGTCTATGCCAGGGTGCTGGAAAGGAGAGTTCGTCCGCTAGTCGAACCTCGGATACAGGAGGAACAATGCGGTTTTCGTCCTGGTTGCGGAACACTGGACCAGCTCTTTATCCTCTCGAGGATACTTGAGGGTGCATGGGAGTTTGCCCAACCAGTCTACATGTGTTTTGTGGACTTGGAGTTCGGCCATCCGGGAGGGGCTCAGAGTAGAGCAGCTGCTGCTCCACATCGAAAGGAGCCAGCTGAGGTGGTTCGGGCATCTGACAAGGATGCCCCCTGGGCGCCTCCTGGGTGAGGTGTTCCAGGCATGTCCCACCGGGAGGAGGCCCCGGGGCAGACCCAGGACACGCTGGAGAGATTATATCTCTCGGCTGGCCTGGGAACGCCTTGGTGTTCCCCCGGATAAGCTGGAGGAGGTGGCTGGGGAGAGAGAGGTCTGGGCCTCTTTGCTTAGGCTGCTGCCCCCGCGACCCGGCCTCGGATAAAGCGGATGAAGATGGATGGATGGATGGGAAAGGAGACTCCTTGGACATAAAGCACCATCATGAGAACTATTGATAACAAAAGAAAGAATCTTTGGGAAAAAAAATTATCTGAGGAGAATTAATTTATTTTAGTCTGACCCCAGTCCCATCCACTAACATGGAGGAGGCAGGGTTTATGACCTATACTGCAGCCAGACACTAGGGAGCAATAGAGACGTTTTGGCTTCATTTTTGGGGAGCTGTCGCATCGTCCATGTTTTCTACATTCCTTGCTCAGGACTCACCCCCCCCCCCCCCCCCCCCCCCTCCCTTCCTGTTATAAAGCATAGCAGGAACGAATCTCGTCCCCTCCCTACTGGCTCACAGGTTCTTCTTCTTGGTTGGCAACCAATGTTAAGGCGCTTTACCGCCCCCTGGCTCACAGCTCAGTGGACATATATCAAAAAAATAAAATATAAAACAGTTGTTTTTCTTTTGCAGTCACTCATCTTAGCAGTAGGATATACATGAAAAGAGAAACAAATTAAGTTTGAGTGAAAATGTACATTTTTTGCACTCTCTGGGCAACTGACTCAGTGACTCAAATGACTCAAAAAACACGATTCACTTTGGTGAGTGACTCATTCAAACTATATTCAGTCAAAAGAATCAAACTTACCATCACTAATCAATTGCCCATCTTTACTTTAGGGGAACTCTGCCTCTTTACTGTGAGCTTTTTATACCCAACCATGTTACTGAGCTGTTACTTAACTAGTTACAAAATAACTAGTAACAAAATGTTCTACAGCTGTTTCTTTTTAGTAACACTTAGTTTTACAGCAACTTCCAGTCCAACGTTTTTTTAAATAGTTATTGTTCATGAAACAGTACAAGGACTCAGTTTAAACGTTTGATATGTTTTTTTATACCCTGAATGTTAATACTCTGCACAGGAGGTGAAGCAGAGTACAGCCTGTTGCCTTTACAGTATAACACTTGTAATAAAAGTACAGTAACAGTTAATACATTATGGGTTCATTCAGTGATTTAAAATTATTAAGTTCTGTTTTCATTTACAGTTTTCACAGCTTTTTGGAACTGGATTGTATTTTAGTTCAATCGTTTTTGCTCAAATGAGATTTAGATGAAGATCCGATCACATTTTAAGGAGTTATTTACTTGTTCTTGCAACCATATTCCGAATTTGACTAAAAATGCTCTAAAATACAAGAATAATTATATTTCTTAATGAAGTAAAATTGAACACGTGTTCTTGTCGTACACTGATCTGTCTAGAGTAGGTTGTTTTGTAATCCAGTGTTTGCAGTGGAGGGGCATTGGTCCATTTTAGCTGAAGATTAACCACTGATATTGATTTCATTGTATCTAGATCACATATTATTTACCTGTAGAATGAACATTCTGCTATCTTTTTTCATTAACAAACACAAACAGGATTTATAATTTTAGATGACTTTCATTATTCAACTAAAACCTATTGCAGAAAACCAAAAAGGAAGTATTGCTGAGTGAATTAAAAATTGAAGGATAATTTTAAAAATGAGAGATAATTTTAGCAATATTGTTTGATTATGAAACTATAATAAATGTGTCACAAATGTCTTTGTTCCTCAGTTTGCAAACACATGAAGAATTACTTGGTACTGATGCTTCATTTAGACTGGGTTATCTAGTTAAGTGTGAACGACCTGCCTTCAGAAAGTGATTAGTTTTGCTCCTGACAACTCGTTATTAATATTAACTTAATAAAAACATATAGATTAACTCAAACTACTAAAGACTAAACCAAAAATAAAAGTAAACATTCTCAATAATGAAAACTAAACTGCAATGAGCAAATCCACTCTGTGAACTAACTGAATTAAACTGAATTAAAATTGTTATTGCTCTAATTCAAAGCTTAAGTAATGCTATGCTTAAAACAAAGAGCATAATTGGAATACAAAAGAAGACACAAACCCTCACATGATATCTAAATAAGTCAGAGTTTAGGGGTAGTTTTTTTAAACATTATGTGATTGGCAGAAGGCTGATCATTCCATCCAACAACAGATAAACCTTCAAAGTTCTCTCTCCACTCTCTAATTGATGTGGTTTAATAATTAAATAAAACTGGAAATTAATTGCAGCTAAAAAAAATTAACAATATGCAACATAATTGAGAATGAAATGCTGTGCTTTTCTTTGTGATGCAATGATTTTGCTTGTGCTCATAAACAAGGATTTTGACCAGCAGCTCTTTTGCTGTCCTTGTTGGGACAATGATTAACAAGTAATTGAATTGCCCTATTTTTCCCCCCGACATGCTAAAAGAAGCCCAATAATATACCACAAGGTGTCTCTTTGAGTTAGTCGATGATGAACTGCTAGTTTTTGGGTCTCACCATGGGCCTGTACACAGCAGCTTTCCTCCTGGGAGCCTTGATCTCCACTGGTAAGTAGTACAACTACTATAGGGCATGTAAAGATGATTTTTCTTGTTATTTGTTTAGCTCTGTTTTCTTACATTTAAAAGATAAACAAGGGTTTGAGGTCTAAACCCTTACAGCACAGGACAATGACTGACTAGCACTTTTTCCTCTTTCAGATGACGAAGAATAAAAATAACTCAGCCAAAGTAGAAAAATATATCCTCATTAGTTAAAGCAGGTCTAATCCAAATTAATACAGAATTTGTTTAAATGTGGGTTTTTGGAATAAGATCAGGCAGTGCAATGAAGTTGTTGTTTTTTACATTTACATTTTGGTTTACATTTAGTTTAAATAATGGAAAACTTGTTGGTCTAAACAGGTCGTGACAGACCACATCAGCACATTCAAAGCTATACTGTTGTTCAAGACTTGAATAATTAATTGAATTTGATAAATGTAAGTTTACATTAAAGTAATTGCAGGTAATTCTGTGTAATTTAGTTTATAAAGACTCAAAAAGTTGTGTAATTAGTGTCAAGGATGACTTTGTAATAATTTTGTAGCCTGTACACTGGTTCCTTTTAGTCAGATGACGTAAAATGGATTGTTTGGCTACACGATTTCCCGATAAACCCTCTAATCAGCAACCTTGACTGACTGACTGGACAAAACCTGCTTATTGACAATGAATATATACTCTCTTTTAAAATATAACATTTGGGTACATAACAAAAAGGACAGTTAGTCATGTTAGATCACTGTTTAGTATTAATATTATTTAGCTGCTGCGCAAGGTGGAAAAAAAAAACAAAACCTTTATCTAAAATTAAGTCTGACAGCATTTGTATTTTGCTGTTATGAGAACTGCTAGATTTGTAATGAAATGTATCTAATAGCAACAGACGATAAGTCCAATAGCACTCTTGATGTGGGAGTCTAAAGGTGACTTGCACTTTGGGTTTTATATTGATCTAACAAATAAGAAATGTTGAGCTTTCGAGATGCTGGTTTTGTTCTCTTCCACCCTTATGTTTCCTTGTGTTATTGCTAATTTCCCAAATTTAGCAGATTTCCTAAAATGTGTTCCTAAGTGTACTGCATTCATTTTTATGTTAGTTTAATGAGTTAATAGGCAAAGATTTAATTTATGTGTCCAACAGAATGATTATATTTTTTCCTTTTACTCCTTTATACATGTAAGTCTAGCTAACATTTCTATGACTCCAGAGTCCACTGCCTACAGCCTATGACAGTGAAAAAGCTTAAATCCCAAAGACCTGACTGAATAATAACTGAATACACAAAAAGGTTTTTTAAAATATATTATTTTGTTGTATCTTAATAATAATAATAATAATAGTTGTTGTTATTATTAGCTTACATGTGCAACTTAAAACACTGTTTTAAGTTCACATCATCATCACAGACGGTGTTGTAGCAATCACAATAACTCACTCTTTTTAGGGTTAAAAGCAGTATTATACTGGGGACTATAACTAGCACACACTCTAAGTCCCTGCTTCAAACCTGTCACGATCTGGTTACAGGGACTCAAACGCAGAGCGGTTAGATGTCTCCAAGGTGTAGTTTATTTACAGTGCCAGTGCAATATATGTACAGTGAAGGGATCCAAAACTCCGGGGAATCACAGGGTAGCTCTCTCACACTCGCTCACGTCTTCTTTGCTCACACTCACACACGTTCACACGGCAGGGAGGTCGCAGGTCCGGGGGGGGGGGGGAAGATCTGAGGCAGAAGAGAAGGAAAGTCACCAACTAATCACAAATCACGAATTATGAATTATGAAGCACAAGTCCACAGGAGCTGTGAGAACACTAACGTCAGTAGTACAATCATCCAGCGACGAGAGGATCTGTGTTCCAGCCTCAAATAGTGCTCCCGGTGATGACAGGTGATTGTTGTCAGGTGTGTGTGCCAAGGGCAGGAGCCCACAGTGAGCTCCGCCCAGGCAGAGAGGGAGAGAACAGAAACAGCAAATGTAGCCTTGTGGGGCTGACCGGGCAGGCACGAAGACCATGACAAAACCAGCACTGTAGGGAAACAAAATGGGCCAAATCATCAGTATACATTAAATGATTAATAAGAAGGTTACCCACCATACATGCAGTCTTACATTCATTTTACACAACAGAAAGATCATCGAGATACAAATTGAATATAATATAATAGATAGATTCTTTTGTTTTATATTTTAAAAAACGAAATGTGAAGTCAAGTTTTACTCATCTTTGAGCCACACAACAAAGAAAACATTGATAAATGATGTAACTGATTTTTTGGGGGGGGTTTTGGATGTGATTGATTGCAGTTGGTGGCAATGACGTGGAAGGCTACTCCAAAACTGAAGGTGCATGGATTATCTCACTGAATAAACGAGCGTATTCAGTTAACACTGTGGCTGAGTGTGCCACCAAATGTGACAACGAAACATCTTTCACATGCAAGTAAGTTCACATCTCATTTCGTTCTGTGGATCAAAATGCTGCACATATATAGAATGTTATGTATATGCAAATACATTTTTTTTTCCAGTTTTAGCTCCTACTCCTGCCATTATCCATAGGGCCGCATTTTACCCTCCACATCTGCTCCAGTTGTTCCTTTAGCTCCTGGTGGTTTTCAGTTTTCTTGTGCTTCTTCTTCCTGATGTTGCTCTGCACTGGTATTGCCACATCTATCACAACTGTTCCTCATCATCATCTATCTTCAGCTGTATTTGTGGATGCTCCATGATTCAGGTTGTGGCTCTGAAACTCATTGATCCTTACACTCTTTCCACTGCTTGTAGAACCTGAAGGTGCCTCACAATGCAAGGTGGACACCCCCATGCACTGCGTGGAGTTTTTGTTTCTCGACATCAGCTGCATCTATTGCCTTGTGTGGCCAGTGTATTTTTCACACTGGGGATCTGATGACCAGTAAGCCGTATGTGTTTTTGACTGGGATCTTATTCCTACCATTATGCCTTGTACAGTGCAGGCACTCTAATATGGTTGTGTGAAGAATTGAGTTTGTAGGTTGTCAATCCAGGCGGCGTTCAGGGTGGTCTGCGTAGTTGTAAAGTCCTGTGTTGCAGCTCTATAGACCAGGAGCTGATGCTTCTGCTGTCTGTTGTATTTCCAATGCCTTTCTGAGCTATTCTTGTGTATTGACTCATGTTTCTACTCAGTTTAGTTGCTATGATGCTTGAGAGGAGCTTCCGTATGTCTGTGGAAGGTTGCTGTGGTCTGGTGTTACTGTAGGTCCACCAGCCACTTGGCATTGGTGTGGTGTGGCACCTCTTTCTCACAGATGTTTTTTCAGTATTGTTCAGTTTCAACTCTGGGTGGGTCTGGCCCATGTTGTTATTCTCTTGTAGTTGGGAGTACGTCCTGGATTGGCTTCTTTTTTTTCTCCACTGGAGACTTCCTCTACTTGCATCCTTGATCTTTTATGCAGGTGCTTCTAAGATTACTGTGGCAGTGTATATGAGCTCATCATCCCCATAATCAGTGATGCTGATGGTGGGGATGGGGTATAAAGCAATGTCATAACATCACATCTGCAAGCATCTCCTCTGATGGGACTGTTAACCAGGAGACTCGTGCTTTTGCTTGGGTGGCTACCTTGGCTACATATTTTCTCATTTCAGTAGATGCATCTGCCGTTGCAGGTGGCTGGGCAACATTTAGTTTGGATTCACTGCTCTCTTCTACGAGGGTTGGCTCAATATTTCCATACTGCTCACTGCTTTTCCCATTGTACTGTAGACTCTGGATCTCAAGCTTTGATAACAGCTTCTCTTGTAGTAATATAGCTTTAATAGCATGGTATTAATAGCTTTCTATTAATACCATGTTATCAATCCTTGTCCATGTATGTTCCAGTGGCCACCTCAACTCCTAATGTGTACTTAACTTAGATTTGTATAGCAACTTGCAAGAAATCAAACAACACCTCATTTTTTTCCTCACAGGTCTTTTGTCTATAATGAAAAGGACCAAGAGTGTTTGACAACAGCAGCAAACTCTAAAACAGACAGTGTCTTTCGCAGAAGCAGCACAGCTTTATATGAAAAAAATGGTAATGATCCAAATTTTTCTCTATGACTAAAACTAACACTAAAGCTTCTGTTTTCATGTTGTCCTTTCTGTCAGCTACAGTGACTAGTCTATTCTAGTTTACATGTTTTTTGTTTCCAATGCTTTTTGTTGACATTGTAGTTAATGTTATAAACACAGTAGAGGACTGAAAGTTAAACACTGCTGTAATTTAATTTAGTTTCATAAAACATCACAGAACTCAGATCAGATACATTTTTTACTATAGATAATGCGTGATAAACATCAATAAATCTATTTCTAGTCTTTTCTTTTCTTTTCTTTTCTAGCATATCTTCTGGAGTGTGTAAATGGAATAGGAAGAGATTACAGAGGAACAAAGTCCAGAACAAACTCAGGAAAGATCTGTCAAAGATGGGACTCAAACTACCCACACAGGCCAAAGTGTGTGTTTGCGTTTGATTTTGCATCATCATTTCATATCCTTTTATGCCTTTGTTAAAACGTTTCATAATGTTTCTGCTGCAGTTTCATGCCGCAGAGCAACCCACTAGCAGATCTGGACTCCAATTTCTGCAGAAACCCTGATGGGGACAGCAATGGACCGTGGTGTTACACTACTGATGCTAACACCCGCTGGGAGCACTGCAACGTACCCAGCTGCTCTGGTAAGATTAATAAATCTCTGTGTTTGTTTTGTTTTGTTTTATTTCGCCAACATACATGTCTAATTGTCCTCTAGCAGCCATTTCTCTTTCAACAATCGCCATTTGGTTTTTAAATTATCTAATGTAGCTAATATGTGCAATCTAGGCACTACACAATGTTCTGAAATACTGATATGCAATATGGAAGAACGGTAATTATCATGCTATGATATTTCAGATAAATCAGTGTTTTTCCTTCACAGAGGAATGTATGGTCTGCAATGGTGAGAATTACAGAGGAAAAATCTCCACCACTGAAAATGGCTTCACCTGCCAACGCTGGGACTCCCAGAAACCTCACAACCATGGCTACAATCCTAGCACGTAAGACAACATGAGCAACACTTCAGTGAGCTTGTTGTGGACATTGAAAACATTTTCCAGAAGCTACGCTAAAGCTTAAATACTTCTATTTATGCTTTGTTGAGTCTTCCACTAAAGTATCTGGAGGAGAACTACTGCAGAAACCCAGATGGAGATCCCCGACCATGGTGCTTCACCACTAGCTCATCCAAACGGTGGGACTTCTGCTCCATTCCGCGCTGCAGTAAGTCCTCACGTTTAATGAGGATAAGAATTTCACAATATTGGAAAATTTGGTGCACCACTGATGTTTGTTGCCAGACCCCACAGGTCTCTATTGCATTGACATTTGATAGCTGTTGAGGCCATTTATGTAGCTAACTCCTTATTAGCTTTAAGAAACCAGTCTGTAATTATTTGAGCTTTGTAACATGGTGTGTTATCTTGCTGGAAGCAACCATGATAAGAAGTGTACACTGTGATCATAAGGAGATCGACATGTTCAGAAAAAAAAAAGTTTGATCATTAGTTTGAACTTCAGTAGGTCACACTGGTCATATCTGTATGCTTAAATGCTTTGTGTTGCTGCCATGTGATTGACAAATTATTTCTCTTAACAATCAACATAATGCACTGCGTACCCTGTTGTATACCTAGGGGAATGCCTGTTTAATCCCATTTCCTGTACAGAACCAATCAAAACTGGCTCAATATTAATTTCATATTCGTTTCATTTATTTCAGAAAATCAATTTAAATACAACTGAAATTTCCACCATTTAATAGGGGTTTCCTTCTTTGATGTAAACCTCAAATGCACCTGCAGTTTCTAGACAACAATGTAAACAAAGCATTCAGAAATCCATGTTGAATGAATATTTCTGCTCAAAGCAACATCACCCACTGCAAGAACCCACCAGCTTTAAAAGTACAAGTCAGTGGAAATATAACAGAAAAAGAATTTAAATATGTAAAAACAATAAACAGTTTTTATAGCATCTTTCAGAATCGAGTTTAAAACATGCTTTTTACAGATAATAAAGAGAGTGCAGATGTTTGACATCTTTTTTTATGACTTCTCTATACAATCCATCTTGTCTTCTTTTCTCAGCTACTGAACCTCCCACCATCATCCCAGAGGTGGACTGTGTCACCAATGAAGGTTTAGCATACCGAGGAACAATTGCTGTTACGGAGACTGGCAAAACGTGCCAGAGCTGGTCGGCTCAGACACCACAAATACACAACCGAACTCCACAAAACTATCCCTGCAAGTAAGAGCTAAACCTGAAACCAGTGTCAGCCTTTAGTGATTTAATATGGTAAACAAAATATTAGTGGCACAGTTCAACTTTTTCATTAATAGCTTTTAGATCTATTGTAGAACTTCATGATCCACATGATAAAGGTAGAAAATGAGAGAGAAGAGGGCAGTAAGTGAATAAGGAAGTGCAGAGAAATAGAAACAAAGAAATGAAGGCAGCTATGAAAGAGGATAAAGAGTGGAAAGGCATTTAGTCCAGATATCTATTGAGGTATGGAGAGGCCTAGGGTGAGAAGGCAGATTAGTTTTTAACCAGATTGTTTAACTCAAATGATCGAGAGTAAAATGATGCCTGAGGAATGGAGAAGATGTTTACTGGTACTAATTTTTAAGAACAAGGACTATGGGCAGAGCTGTAGCAGCTGGAGTGGTGCAAGGTTGATCAGCCATTTCATGAAGCTATGGGAAAGTGCTAGGTTAGGAAAAGAGAGTCGAGGTTCAGTCAGCAGCAGTATGGCTTCATGCTGTGAAAGAGCACTGTAAATGGGATGTTGCTACAGAAAGCATGCTGCTGAGAGAGGAACAGTCATCCTGTATATCAAATACTCAGCACTCAGCACAATACTCAGAACTATGGAGTATGACCACTGTGCTTGTACTAAAAAGAAAAAAAAGAAGAATGTCTATTGTTGACTCTTACTCAATAACCTGTTTTTGGTTTAAGGACCCTGGTAAAAGTATCACATGAAATCTGAAAGATGATCACGCATTTTTGTGTTTTTCTATGTTTATCTTTGTCAGAGGTCTAGACAATAACTACTGTCGCAACCCTGACAATGAAAGGAGGCCCTGGTGCTACACAACTGACCCTGACACTCGCTGGGAGTACTGCAATGTGACACGGTGTGGGAATGAAGCTGCACCAGGTATAATATTAGTCAACTTATTCCTTCTTTTAAAGTCAGCTTCATCTTCTCAAAATGTAGCCAGGAATGTTCTTCCTTTCTTTACCTTTTGCTGCAGATGATCCAGTGATCCCCCCAGATGCAGAAAACTGCTATGAAGGGAATGGTTTCAGTTATCGGGGCATAACATCAGAGACCATCAGTGGGAAAAAATGTCAGAGATGGAGCTCCATGACTCCTCACAGACATGAAAAAACTCCAGAGGCCTTCCCAAATGCGTAAGGATCAAATACATTTTATACACAGCAGAATTCTATACATGCAGAAGAGCGTCCTAACATTTTTGAGAAGCCTACTGCATAATGACAAAACAATCCACAATTTGTCTAGAGATTAATTATTGTACTTTACTTGGACTTTTGGGAGAGGAATGCTAAGGATTCTAGCTACTCAATAGCCCTGGGTCTTCTTTGGCAAAGTCTTCATTTCTTGATGCACAAAATGTTGGTGAAATCTCTCCTTTCCAGATGTGCAAGGTGCCAATTCCATAGGCACTGATTTACCCCGACACCATCAGAAATGCAGGCCTTTGAACTGAGTGCTGATAACAAGCCGGGAGGTCCCTTATCTGGCCTTGCCTTTTATAAACAGGGATTCTCCAGATTCTCTAAATATTTTGATAATGTTATCTACTATAGATGATGAAATATTGAAAGTCTTCACAATTTTACTCAAGGAATATTATCCTTAAGTTGTGCCACAATTTCTACCACTTGCTTTTCCATGTTGGTCCTGATACATTTGAAGTGAGTTGTTTTGTTTCACGAAATAGAAAAATGTCTCAGTTTAAATATTCAGTGTGTTTTCTATGTCCTATTATAAATAAAATATTGAACTTATCTGGATTGGGATTCATTTTTGCAAATCATTTTGTTCTGTTTATCTTTAATTTTATAACTTTTTTCTTCAACTTACTTAAGAACCATAGACAAAACTGTTTTGAACACCTACGGTGTTGTAGGTCAAAATATACTGATGACAAATACTCGTAAAAAAAAAGTAGCAGCTAGAAAGGCTACAAAGGCTAATATTTGTTCTAAGCATGATGTGCCAGTTGATTTGTTATATGATAAATGAGCCAGCAGAGATTTATAGTCCTCCTGAGGTTTGACTCCAGGAGAAAAAAAGTATGTTGTTTTGTGGGTCGATATCCTAATGTTCCAGATCTACCTTTCAACAGAGACCTCAGTAGAAATTGGTGCAGGAACCCTGATGGAGATCAAGCTCCTTGGTGTTACACTACAGACCCCACAGTTCGCTGGGAGTACTGCAACTTGGAGAAATGCCCTACAAAACCTTCAGGAACCACTCGTCCTCAACCACAGGAGCCCTCCACTAACACCCAGACACCAGCAGAAAGAGGTAAATCAACTTTTTTAAAAATGTGGATTTGCCAACATTTTGCTTGCTTGTCAGTTTTTTTGTCAGTTCTTTCACTTTTCCTGGTTCTCTGCTGCTGTTTTAGACTGCAAGACTGGAAATGGAGAAACATACCGAGGTCCAACTTCTGTTACTGTGCTGGGTGTGACCTGCCAGGCGTGGAGCGCTCAGACTCCTCACGAACACAGCAGCTTCACTCCAGAGACTCACGCCAACAAAGGTCTGGAAGGCAATGTAAGTGTGTGGGTGTTGCTATATAAACACTTTGGGGAAAGGGCAGAACTCTTTGTTTTTTTCTCTAGCCATCTAACTCGCCCCCTCTGTCCACTCTCAGAGCTGCAGAAACCCAGACGGTGATGTGAATGGACCATGGTGCTACACTACAGACAGAAACAAAAAATGGGATTACTGCCAGATCTCCGACTGTGGTTTGTATATTCAGTATATTTTATTTGTATTCGCAATAATACTCCATCACTGTGACTCTACAGTTGCTCAGTCACAACTGCAGACTGCAGTGATAACCAGTGTTGGGCAAGTTAGAATAGAATAGCTTTTTATTGTCACTGTTACAAGAACAATGAAAGGCAGTTTGGCATCTCTCCATGTGTGTGGAGTACACAATAGCGTAAGTATTTACACAATAACAGACAAATTTACATTTACATAAGAAAGATATGTACAAGTTATACATGCACCTGCAAACATACACGCACATACAGTGGCTTTCAAAAGTATTCGGCCCCCTTGAACTTTTCCACATTTTGTCACATTACAGCCACAAACATGAATCAATCTTATTGGAATTCCACGTGAAAGACCAACACAAAGTGGTGTACACGTGAGAAGTGGAACGAAAATCATACATGATTCCAAACACTTTTTACAAATAAATAACTGCAAAGTGGGGTGTGTGTAATTATTCAACCCCCTGAGTCAATACTTTGTAGAACCACCTTTTGCTGCAATTACAGCTGCCAGTCTTTTAGGGTTTGTCTCTACCAGCTTTGCACATCTACAGACTGAAATTCTTGCCCATTCTTCTTTGCAAAACAGCTCCAGCTCAGTCAGATTAGATGGACAGCGTTTGTGAACAGCAGTTTTCAGATCTTGCCATAGATTCTCGATTGGATTTAGGACTTTGACTGGGCCATTCTAACACATGGATATGTTTTGTTTTAAACCATTCCATTGTTGCCCTGGCTTTATGTTTAGGGTCGTTGTCCTGCTGGAAGGTGAACCTCCGCCCCAGTCTCAAGTCTTTTGCAGACTCCAAGAGGTTTTCTTCCAAGATTGCCCTGTATTTGGCTCCATCCATCTTCCCATCAACTCTGACCAGCTTCCCTGTCCCTGCTGAAGAGAAGCACCCCAGAGCATGATGCTGCCACCACCATATTTGACAGTGGGGATGGTGTGTTCAGAGTGATGTGCAGTGTTAGTTTTCCTCCACACATAGCGTTTTGCATTTTGGCCAAAAAGTTCCATTTTGGTCTCATCTGACCAGAGCACCTTCTTCCACATGTTTGCTGTGTCCCCCACATGGCTTGTGGCAAACTGCAAACAGGACTTTTTGTGGTTTTCTGTTAACAATGGCTTTCTTCTTGCCACTCTTCCATAAAGGCCAACTTTGTGCAGTGCACGACTAATAGTTGTCCTATGGACAGATTCCCCCACCTGAGCTGTAGATCTCTGCAGCTCGTCCAGAGTCACCATGGGCCTCTTGGCTGCATTTCCGATCAGCGCTCTCCTTGTTCGGCCTGTGAGCTTAGGTGGACGGCCTTGTCTTGGTAGGTTTACAGTTGTGCCATACTCCTTCCATTTCTGAATGATCGCTTGAACAGTGCTCCATGGGATGTTCAAGGCTTGGGAAATCTTTTTGTAGCCTAAGCTTTAAATTTCTCAATAACTTTATCCCTGATCTGTCTGGTGTGTTCTTTGGACTTCATGGTCTTGTTGCTCCCAATATTCTCTTAGACAACCTCTGAGGCCGTCACAGTTTCCTGTCCTGCAGTGGTACTTCTGAGTAAAAAAACTCATAAAATATGTATGTGGGGTAATCAGGTTGTTAGGTCTTAACTGTTGCAAATCTGCAACGTCTGCCTGGAGAGGGTTAACACAAACCACAAGTTATTTGCAGCCATTTAGCTTTTACCCTCTTTTTTATAACCATTTCAAACTATTTACAGAACAATCAGGCGTTCTGCATTCAATAAGATACCACACAAATTATTTGTGCCACTCCTAAAAAGTAAATTCTGTCCACTATAAAGGAGAACATCACAGCCTGACACCTGCAGACAGCAGTCACCTCATTGTTCTGACACACAACACAAATCTATCCACAACACTACACACTAACTACACAAGACAACACATTAACTACACACTCCAAACACGCTAAATGTCACAAATCTCTCACATCTCAAAACTCGCTCTCTCTCTTTTTCTACTTTCTTTCTCTCTCTCTCTCTCTCTCTCTCGCCGTCACTCCTAAAATGCCCCGTCTTCCTAAACAACCAAATGTCATGTTGCCATATCATTTTTTGATTGGTCGATCAACACAAAAGGGCAGGGTTTTTTTTGTTTTTTTGTTTTGTTTTGGTCATAAGCACAGAGTGCTTGCTAGCTCTGTGCTTAGAGAGTAAATGTGACGAAACTATTCAGGAAAAACGCCGAGTATATATTATTTATCATGACTCTGGTTTTACATGGCCTATCAATATAATTAAAAACAGGTATATATCACCTTGTTGCTTTGTCATCTTGAAGTGGTCATGTGATTGGCTTACCACGACTACTTTATTCTTCCTCAGTCAAACACCTGCTTAGCTCCAGGTGTACCAAAAAGTGATCGTCAAGCAGAAAGTGATTGCTGTCCGCAGGAGCGCGCAGTTGCTTAAAGCTGTAGCGCCCAGATTGCTACTTCCGTGCAACTGATATAAGATGCAGTAAGCTGAACACAGCTTCAACCGTCTGTTTGTTGAAAAATAGTAACGCGACCGCACTGCATTTTGTTGTTAGTAACGGTAACAGTGTTGTAACGATAGAAATAGTAATTCGTTAGATTACTCGTTGCTGAAAAAAGTAATGCTGTTAGTAACGTCGTTATTCCCATCACTGGTAATAACTCTTGTCAACTCTTTCAGTTTCAACAGAATTTTTTTTTTGTCCGTTCAATTTTCCTGTGGCTGACAAGGGTGTTAAGACTTCTGTCTATTAATTAATTCCTCAAAACTTGAAGCTAACTTTGTCTTTTTTTGCTTCACTGGGCTTGTGAGAATTCATGACAATAAATCATTACCTTGCAGCTGGACTGGAATGTGGAACGCCAGTTGTCAAACCAAAACGCTGTTTTGGTCGTATTGTCGGCGGCTGTGTATCGAAGCCTCACTCGTGGCCCTGGCAAATCAGTCTCCGGACCATGTAAGGATATAACACCAAAGAGTTACATTTTTAAAATACTCTGAATTTCCCTAACAGATATGTAGAGTTATCCAGAAATTTAAATTATTTTGATCGAAAAATATACACAAGTTTTTTTTTGTTCACTTGTTTTTTGTTTAGTTGATTTTGTTTTTACTGAGGTATTAGGTCTGACTAATGATAAAAATGAATTATTAAAATTCAGACTAAAAGTATTATATACATGAACTAGTTTTTTACCATCATTCTGAGACAAGATATTTCTAATTTTAGAGATATTGTGTAAATGCAGGAAGGCAGTCCTACGTATTTGTTTAATGAGTGTGTCAAAAATGACTCCAAGATTCTTCACAGTGTTACTGATGGACAAGGTAACAAGATGAAATGTGGTGTCTAACCAAACATGGTGTACCTTGCATGATGAATACAATAACCTTAGATTTAGAAGCAGAAAATTAGAGATGATTTATATCAGTTGTCTGATAATTTTCTTTATTTGTCAGTTCACTGTTTTACCATTGTTGCCTCTTAATATCTGTATTTTTTGAAGCAAGCTGTTACAGTTCATCTGTACATTTTGAACTAAATGTCTGTTTTTCTACCAGTACGGGAACCCATTTTTGTGGAGGAACACTGATCCATCCTCAGTGGGTCGTGACTGCTACTCACTGCCTTGAGAGGTCAGAAGAGAGCCACCATTGAAACCTAAAAATCAAATTCTGCAAACTCAAATCCTAAATAATTAGTGCCTATGTTTCTACATGTTATACAATACAGGTCAAGCCGCCCTTCATCCTATAAGGTACTCCTGGGTGTCCACACAGAACTCGCCAATGAGGTATCAAAGCAAGAGAGGAGACTTGAGAAAATAGTGAAGGAACCAAATGGAGCGGACATTGCTTTGCTCAAACTAGAGAGGTCAGTATGGGTCTAATTATCCCTGATCAACTACAAATAGAAATTGTGTTAAATACTACAGCAATTGGAAAACTGGATCAGTCAAATTCATCCATAAATTTGGTCACTGGACACAACATATATAACTGTAAGCATGTAAGCATAACTGTAGAAACAGACTAGTCCAAGATTATTTAATGATTAAATGTCATAATGTGACATGTGCAATATCTCAGTCTTTCCTTATTCTGTGCAATATTTTTTGTCTTAGTGGAATTACCATCCCACATTACAGCCACAAACATGAATCAATTTGATTGGAATTCCACGTGAAAGACCAATACAAAGTGGTGTACACGTGAGAAGAGGAACGAAAATCATACATGATTCCAAACATTTTTTACAAATAAATAACTGCAAAGTGGGGTGTGTGTAATTATTCAGCCCCCTGAGTGAATACTTTGTAGAACCACCTTTTGCTGCAATTACAGCTGCCAGTCTTTTAGGGTTTGTCTCTACCAGCTTTGCACATCTACAGACTGAAATTCTTGCCCATTCTTCTTTGTAAAACAGCTCCAGCTCAGTCAGGTTAGATGGACAGTGTTTGTGAACAGCAGTTTTCAGATCTTGCCACAGATTCTTGATTGGATTTAGATCTGGACTTTTCCTGGGCCATTCTAACACATGGATATGTTTTGTTTTAAACCATTCCATTGTTGCCCTGGCTTTATGTTTAGGGTCGTTGTCCTGCTGGAAGGTGAACCTCCGCCCCAGTCTCAAGTCTTTTGCAGACTCCAAGAGGTTTTCTTCCAAGATTGCCCTGTATTTGGCTCCATCCATCTTCCCATCAACTCTGACCAGCTTCCCTGTTCCTGCTGAAGAGAAGCACCCCAGAGCATGATGTTGCCACCACCATATTTGACAGTGGGGATGGTGTGTTCAGAGTGATGTGCAGTGTTAGTTTTCTGCCACACATAGCGTTTTGCATTTTGGCCAGAAAGTTCCATTTTGGTCTCATCTGACCAGAGCACCTTCTTCCACATGTTTGCTGTGTCCCCCACATGGCTTGAGGCAAACTGCAAACAGGACTTCTTGTGGTTTTCTGTTAACAATGGCTTTCTTCTCGCCACTCTTCCATAAAGGCCAACTTTGTGCAGTGCACGACTAATAGTTGTCCTATGGACAGATCCCCCACCTGAGCTGTAGATCTCTGCAGCTCGTCCAGAGTCACCATGGGCCTCTTGGCTGCATTTCTGATCAGCGCTCTCCTTGTTCGGCCTGTGAGCTTAGGTGGACGGCCTTGTCTTATTAGGTTTACAGTTGTGCCATACTCCTTCCATTTCTGAATGATCGCTTGAACAGTGCTCCGTGGGATGTTCAAGGCTTGGGAAATCTTTTTGTAGCCTAAGCCTGCTTTAAATTTCTCAATAACTTTATCCCTGACCTGTCTGGTGTGTTCTTTGGACTTCATGGTGTTGCTGCTCCCAATATTCTCTTAAACAACCTCTGAGGCCGTCACAGAGCAGCTGTATTTGTACTGACATTAGATTACACACAGGTGCACTCTATTTAGTCATTAGCACTCATCAGGCAATGTCTATGTGCAACTGACTGCACTCAGACCAAAGGGGGCTGAATAATTACACACACCCCACTTTGCAGTTATTTATTTGTAAAAAATGTTTGGAACCATGTATGATTTTCGTTCCACTTCTCACGCGTACATCACTTTGTGTTGGTCTTTCATGTGGAATTCCAATAAGATTGATTCATGTTTTTGGCTGTAAAATGGCCACAAAATGTGGAAAAGTTCAAGGGGGCCGAATACTTTTGAAAGCCACTTAATATATATACATATTGCTTTTTCTTCTTTGTGTATTGTTTTCTTTACTTTTGCAACTTAGTGGACCTGCTACCCATTCCCAGTTTGGAATGGGAACTGTGGGTCTCTGTATCTTCTCCTTCTCTTCACACTTTGGAGATATCCCATCACTGGCTGCTTTATTTTTTGGATTTGCACAGAATTCGTGCAATTTTGTATGTAGGACCACATTGCCCATTCACTTGGAAGCTCAGGTGGTTGGACAGCCTTCCCAGGGTAGACTTCAAAGCTGTGAATGCCGTCTAACATTGTTGTGACTTAGAAGAGGCCAAATCTTGTCTCACCACCCATATCCTCTGTGGCTTGGCAGCTGTTGTCCCTGAAATAGAGAAAATATTTGATGGTCTCTCACCGCGCAAGAGGCATCACATCAGCAACATGTGAAATGTGTACAAATCTTTGCACAAATACATGAAATAAAATTTAATTACACATAAACACACTGTCAGCAAACTCTTCCTCAAAAGTACCCCTTACAGCACAACATTGTGCTGAGGCAATGAAAAGAAAAAGTGGATTTCTATGTACGCAAAATTTTAAAAACTTCATAAAATCTAGCAAAAACACTGTCTACATCTTTTACACTTACACGTGTTCATGTGTTTTTGATTTGCTCTTTATGTCACAGTAAATATTATAACTAGGACACTCTCACCTTCGTATGTCCACCATTTGGTCCTATTGCTATGTGTCAGAAAAGAATACCCCATCTTCATGCTTCATAGTGGCCCCCATATGTTATTGGACTGAAATTTGATGCTTCTCAATGTATGAATATATGTTGTGTGTGCGTTTTTAGGCCTGTGCTAATAAACGACAAAGTACAGCCTGCTTGTCTGCCAGAAAAGGACTACATAGTGCCCAGTGGAACAGAGTGTTATGTTACTGGATGGGGAGAGACTCAAGGTAGGTCACATTTATGTGTGCTATTGTTGTTATTTGTGAGAATTATCTGAATTCCTCGTCAATTTGTATAAATTTGTATAAATAAATACATAAATACAATGCAAAGTGTCTGGTTAAGTTGTTTAAACCAATTTTGATCACATATTTTTGCTTACTAACTCACAATGCATTATAGATAATAAACTTAAAAAACTAATTTACAAGCTTTAGAAATTCAGCACTGAGCAGATTAATATGAAATACAATCAGGTCTTGTTTTGTAAAATCCTCTGCAAGATGTAATGAAAGCTTTTCACCACAAAGTGGCACTGTTTAATCAGAGCGTTTTTACTTAGCCCAACCAGCACTTTAATCTTCTGATTGAAATAATTGTGTACTCCTACCTTACAGGACAACTTATAAACAATTCTTTTATGTTTAGTTTTAAAAATAAGTTTGTGATCTTTTAACTATACCCCACATCATTATTATGTACAAATGTTGAGTAAACTCTGGCTTGAATGGTGCTGATACTGTATGTCGCTTTGAAATACAATGCACAGGTGCCTTGGACATAACATTGTAGCTGTTTAATCATTTATAGAATGTTTTCCACTTTGTTCAAACAAAGTAGCTTTTTTAAGACAAAAATTACTTTTAAGGAGACATAAAGACCAGTGCAATAGAACCAACATACAAGAAGTTGATAATAGTATTTTTTTTTTTTATGCAAACAACAGCCACTGGTTTAAACATGTCTTATCATAATGACAAGGAGGATAACCGCTGAGAATTGTGTCTGCAGGTACGGGAGGTGACGGCACCCTTAAGGAAGCTGGTTTCCCTGTGATTGAGAATAGGGTCTGCAATCGCCCAGCATACCTGAACGGCAGAGTCAAAGATCATGAGATGTGTGCTGGAAATATCGAAGGAGGAACAGACAGCTGCCAGGTACAATTTTTTTTAAAATATGTTTACAGTAGAACAGTTCACCATACATGAGAAAAGATTTCATAAAGTTAGAGTACTTTGGATTTAGAAGTTCTTTCAACAATCAACTATTAAACTCACAACACATTAAAAGTCATTCTAAAATATTAGAAAATTGCAGACTGATAAATTAAAGCTACCAAAATCAAATCAAATCAAATCAAACATTCAAACCAGGAAAAATTTGATTTTACAAACATGTTAAAGTTTTTTGAGTCCTCTGTTATCACACACACAAAAAAAAATCTAATCAACACTAGACAGATGTTTGAACTTCTTTTATCTGTTATGCATGTAAATTTTCCATATTAACAGTAAATATTTGGATGGTTATTTAGATGATTTAAATTGAGATATAAAGAACTGTGATGACAATGATTACCTGATGGTTGTTTTAGTAACTGGAATATTGACTAAACATTTCTCTGATACTTGTTTGAATTAAACCTCCACTTATTTGTAGCATTGATTAAACATGGAAAAAGTGACCCAATTTTAAAATTATATTAACATGAATGTGTTTTATGGCACACTCATGTTATCAGTGATCTTTAGTTCTGGGGTGTCAAACATAAGGCACGGGGGCCAGGATAGTCCTGAAGAAGACTCAAACCCAACCCACTGGACAATGATAGAAAATGTGAACGAGTGTATCAATTCTGAACTTCTGTAATTTAATAAGACTGCTCACCCCCATTGCCATTCATAGTACACCAACATAATTTACTAACAGGAACAAGTAAATAAGAGGAAAGTTCCTGTTTTGGGGTCTAGAGTAAATTCTGTAATTTTACTAATTTATTATTTTTTTATTTTTTTATTTTGTTTTATTGTCTGGCCTGCCTAAAAGGTAAAAGGACTCAAGTCAAATGTGTTAAATAAATCTTAGTATCCCACTTTTTCAATGTATATAGTCAACAACAAATACAGTAGATGTGCTATTTCCAATGCCTTAATTAGTCTTCTGTTATATTTTTTAAATGAGCCACTGGCCAAACAATTCCTCTGTTTCTTCTCTGTTAGTTTTGCCAGCAGTTAACCTCAATGGCATCAAAAGCAGCTGTGAATTGAACAGTAAAATATATGTATATGTGTGTGTTTTCTCCTTGTAGGGTGACAGCGGTGGTCCTCTAGTGTGTTATTCGCAAAACAGGTTTGTCTTGCAGGGTGTCACATCCTGGGGTCTGGGCTGTGCTAATGCCATGAAACCTGGCGTCTACGCTCGAGTGTCTAAGTTTGTGGACTGGATAGATAGAACCATCAAAACCAACTAAACTGCAATGTGGTTATTGAGGATCTTAACATATGTACACTGTTCTGCTCTGATATTACAAGCACTGCTGACTGATGTGGATACACTATAAACAGCGCATGTTACTGGTTTAAAAAAAGAAGGACAATGAACAATGAATGAAATTTGGAAAAACAATACTTAAACGAAACAAGGAAATTATACAAATATTAAAAACGTACTTCCTTGTGTTTGGGTGAAATAAAATGTAATCATTCAGTAGTTGTTTCCCTGTTTTTCATCTGATCTTCAGACTTCAGAAGATTCTTCATTTGATGATTTTCTTCGTGGCTCCGCTTTTTCCTGAGAGAGAGAAAACATTTTGACACTACACCCACAAATAATGCATAGTAAATGTCTATTGAGATAAGTTTCCTTATCAGTTACAATGAAACTTTAGTACAGACTTTCTTTGAATTTTACGTAAGTTTTACAAAAAGAAGTGATGAAAAACAAATGCTAATTGTAATGCCTTTAAAAAGTAATATGAACTCAGAAGAAGGATTACTTTACTCATTAATATAACAAGTTATACACAGTGCTCTTCATATGGACCTCTGGACTAATACTTTAGCTGTACTCAGTAAACGGGATTCTGAATGTGTTATGACTGAAAAAACTGGGACATTTTACCAATTAGGGAACTCAATATCATCAATGGTTTCAGGGAGAGGTACTCCTTTGGTTTCAGGAAGTAACAGCACCAAACCTCCAGCTATGATTGCCACAGCGCCTGTACCAAAACAAGATGCAGATAATGTCAGTGTAATTGCAAAATTATTTTAATTATTTCCTACAAAAAAAGCTAAAGATTTTTCAATTTCAGATATTGTTCTGTTTTTTAAATTTAGTGTGTCATAATCACACTTAGGCTAGTAAAAATATATATTTCTGACTCAAATTGTTGTTGATTAAAAACTAAATAAAAAGCTTTTAACATCTTTGTAATAAATAAAATATCGAATGAATAAACAATTATCACTTTTTAAAACACTCATGAGCTCCTACAAAAGCATTAAAGGAACTGGTATCAGTATAAAACATTCTCTGAGCATTAGCTAAAAATATTGCATTTAATGAATTACTTGAATTATTCACTCCAAAGAATAGTTACACAGGCAGTTAGTAACATTGTATTATACTGTGTGGATGGCTCAAACTCTGGACAGTGGGCTCTATAAAATGAACTGAAACTTGTAATTTAACAGATTACTTCCTTTGAATAACCTATAAGATGTTAAATTCTAGTTTACTGCTTCAGGAAACATCCTGAAGTTGTTGTCGAAAAAATACTGGCTAAAGTCGGGTGACAAAAAAGGACCATTCACAGTCAGCAGCCAGTACAACCATTACTCAAACCTGCAAGAACATTATTCTATAACTGATGTAATTCAACAACACTGTGAGTGCCAAAATATTTTTTGTAATTTCTTTGTAGTTTTACATAAGTAAAAATTCACATTAAGTGATGAAGGGGTTTTACAGCAGCAGTAGACTTTTTTTTAAAAAAGTTTTAAATGTTTTTAAGGACAAATATGGCAAATCGAAACATAGTGATGCTATATTACTACTTACTACTTTATTCCATAAATAGTGTCACTGCTTTGTGAAATTATATCTGATCCATTTGTTTTTCCTTGTTAGGATCTGTTATTAAGAGTACATTATTAACATTTTATGGATGTTTTTGAAAAGGTAAATCTATGAACTTGATTTGTTACCTTTTAAAACCCAGTTACTAGTTTTATAAAAAAAAAAAAAAGTAATAGTTGCTATTTATTTTTATTATATTAAATATGGATAAAATATATAATATGTTATTAATTAATTACAATGAACAAAACTACTTTTCTGCCATTTTAAGCCTAACTATTACATTACATGCATGTTTGAATATATCATTAGGTAATTGTGTAGCTTTTATCCATGTAAATGTGTTTTATTTATCACATACATTCTACAGAAGAAATCCTATACAGCCCATACGGAAAATCTCTGACATATTTCCCCCAAATCTTAATTTTAAAATTTTTTATCAGTATTTTTCTGGCAACCCATCGGCAAAGTAATATTATGCTTTCAGGGGTTTTGTTTGTTTGGTTTTGTTTTGATTTGAGGGAGAGGGACGTTCTTATAAATATAATAAATAACAAACAGCTGAATCTTTATCTAAAATTGGAAAACTCAAGAGATGAAATCCAGACTAAACCTGCTTGTTCAGCTGCATCTGTACTCTTTAATTCTAGTAACATCTATGTGATTTGGTGAGAGTAAACACCTTTAAAGCAAATGTCAAAATAGATACATTTCTCTAACATTAGTTCATCCATCCATCCATTCGCTTCCGCTTATCCTTTTCAGGGTCACGGGGGGTGCTGGAGCCTATCCCAGCTGTCTTAGGGCGAGAGGCGGGGTACACCCTGGACAGGTCGCCAGTCTGTCGCAGGGCCAACGCACAGGGACAGACAACCATTTGCACTCACATTCACTCGCACATTCACATTAGTTGAGCTATGTACATAAAATACAGAATATTTTTTGTACGTATTTTGTCTGTAGATTCATCCTTTTCCAAAATATATTAGTGGCAATGTAGAGCACAGTCCTTAACATTCTTAAGAATTCAGCCTGAGAAGACATAAATATGAGGTTTTGCACCTTTCATCTAGTATTTAACGTTTTTTTTTTTTCATATACATGCTTACTGGTAAACATTATAAACCCACCAAAGATGATGAGTGGCAGTTCCAGCCAGATAGCAGCCAGTCTGTACAGCAGGAATGAGGACACAATGCCTCCAACATCACACAGAGTAGAACAAACAGACACTGCCAGGTTCCTGTATTCAGTCAAAATGATGGAGAGATAAACACAATTTCCTGGTTATAACTTCAGCAGGTTATAATTAGTTTCCTCACCTGACAAATGTGGGGTAGAGCTCTGTGTTAACAAACACCACCATCTCAAAGGCCATGGTGATCCCCAACCGACCGATACAGGCAACCGCTGTCTTTAACCAGAACAAGCCTGAGATACACACAGGAAGTCAATAACCAATGGGTACCAGGGTGGTGACCATGTCTGTGTTTTCTGTACAGTCTATGCATAAAACTCACTGTCAGGAATGAAAGCAGCAATGAAGCACGAAGCTCCAGCTACGATATTCGCAGTGGCGAATGGGAGACGCCGGCCAATACGTTCAATGGTGAAGAGGATAAGGAAGGCGGCAGGAAATTCCACCAAGCCAGAAATGAGAAAGTCAATGTAGACGTTTCCTCCTGCTATCCCCAAGCGCATGACGAGGCCTTGATAAACCACAGCACTGGTGAACCTGTGCACAACAAACACAGAGGTTCACCATCAACTGCATGTAGGCAAAAAAAACGTGTGTGATTTCAGGCAAGTCTCACCAGTTGAACATGAGGATGAAGGTGTGCTTTCTCATGTTTGGAGTTCTGATTAGGTCCAGCAAAGAGGCAGAGGTAGACTCACCTTCACCATCAGTCAGTGACTGGGAAATAAAAACATGGAAATGTGAGATTAAAGCAGGATTAAAAAGTGTCATAAAATAATGGTAGAAATAAGGAGTTAATAGGTCTTAATGTTTCCTGTTAGTGGAAATGAAATGTTAGAGAATAGTTTTGGTGATTTTCTTTATCTTTGTCAACAAATTCCATTAAATACTAAAATCAGCAGTAAACTGATAAACATATTTGGTGAATATATTGTTCCTTTAGTCATTGCTATCTATAAACTCTTAAATTGTTCTGTAAGTGAACTATTTAATCGGCCTACCTCCGTATTCTTGAACAGTGTCCTGTGGTTCTCTCTGGCCACAGCTTCAGTGATCTTCAAAGCTTTGGAGGAACGGTTCTGAGAGATGAGCCACCTCGGAGACTCTGGGATAAACCTGAGAAACAAAGAAGTGTCTAAAGGTGCAAGTCTGTAGATAAAAATCTTAACTGAAAAGATTTATACATTATTTAGGAGATGAGGAGCTTTTTAACTCCCTGGAAAGTGACTATGGTAAATATGCAAGGTGAAAATGGTTATTATTATGGAACAAGTAATTAAACCAGCATATTAAGCTCATAGCTCTTTTGCACATAAATCTATTTAATACTTAAATTTTTTTGTCTCCATGTATTTATTCATGATATTTTTATTTTATCTATTTGTACATGTTAACCGGCATCTGCGTGTGGACAGCAGAGAAAGAATTTCATTGTACAGAGAGAAGCTTTTTCTTTGCACACATGACAATAAACACTTTGAATCTTGACTCTGAAACCACAGCAGGAGAGGAAGAAGTACTACATCTCCGTCCACCTTGCTGACTTCCATAACCTTACTTCTTGCTTTACTATTTAAAGGCCAGAGTGCTTCCTGCATCAGCACAGAACAAAAGCAATGAGATACATCATATATAAACCATAGTCCCAAAGATAATGGGCAGTTTTTGTTTTCCTTTTACTATAATAAATTTAGTGGGAAAATCTATTTTGATCTAAAAGGGAAGCACCATCTCATGCTAGAAGTACTGTAAGTCTTGTTTCCTGATCCAAACTCACATACCACTTTATTACGTAACCTGCATATATGCCTATTTGTGCAATTATCCAAACAACTTGCAGTAGTGCACAAAATCCTTGATTAGTATCCAATTGATTAGTATCCAAATGTGTGTGCAAGGAAAGCCAAAAACAGGTTTGAGGGTCTTTTCGAGACAGAGGCGAGGCTGCCATCTCGCGCCATCGGCCCCTCTGGCCAATGGGCAATATTGATAACACTATTATGTGAAAAAATGACATGGAGTGTTGGACATTTCTGAACAAGTACAGATCTAAAATTTTACATAAGAGTGATGAAAAAGTGACTAGTAGTTCATTTCAAGTGAGCATTTTTTTCTGGATGATCACGCCATGTGGACTGTCATGTCCACATGGCGTGATTGGTAGTCCAATGCCTTGCCCCCGACTCCCTAACCCTTACTGTGATGCAATGATTGCCTCAGAGATCAGGCGATCAGCATGCTGAACACTGGAATATTCATATATACATATATATATATATGAAGGTGACGCACTGTCATAAATGCCACTGGTCATTTATGAGCGCAAAGGCAGGCACAGACAGATGTCTGTTTTTGTTTGACATTGTCATGTGTACACGATGACAATGTCAAACAACATTGAGATTTTTTTTTTCTTTTTTGTTTGTTTGGTTTTTTACCAGTAATAACACACGAAGAGCACGTAGGGCACAGTGAAGGTGACCTGGAGCCAGCGCCAGTCTGTGATAAAGTAGGCGAGCAAAGGAAGGATGAGGAGACCCACACTGAAGAACATCTGGTACAAGATACCCACTGTTCTCCTGTACTTCACACCAACAATCTCTGTGACTAACAGAGGGACAGGAATGGTATTAAAAGTAAGACAATTTTGTTAGAAACAAAACAATGTGACATGCAAAAATAACACAAGTATATAAATTCCACAAATGTAAGAAAATTCTTGCATTATTCACCTAAAAATAATTTGAAAATGTATGATCAAAAGTTAGGTCGTGTCATTTCTACACAGTTAGCTATGAAAATGCCTCAGAGAAAAAATCTGTTTCAGAAAACATGGAGATGATTACGCAGCACATATGAGGTCATCCAGCCTCCTTTGACACTGAAGCCAAGGATGGTCCTGAACACAAGGATGGAGATGTAGTTTGGCGCTATAGCCACTGCGATTCCTGCTACTGCATTCAAAATGTTGGACACCAAGAAACTGATCTGCCTGCCAAACCTGCAGAGTGAAATGGAAAATACATCAGGTGGGGATTTGTTGAATGAATATTATTTTGAAAATAATATATTCACTCCAGGACACATCAGAGCCACAAGTCTAGCCACAAGAGGCCTGCAGGAGTGTGCCTATTCATACCACACAAACATGCCTTCATGTGTTTCAGGGGTGTTATAGTTATATTTTTCTATAAAACACAGTCGTAATTATACAGGGTGGGCCATTTATATGGATACACCGTAATAACATGGGAGTGGTTACTGATATTAAAGTCCTGTTTGTGGCACATTAGTATATGTGAGGGGGCAAACTCCTCAAGATGGGTGGTGACCATGGTGGCCATTTAGAAGTCGGCCATCTTGGATACAGCTTTGGTTTTTCAATAGGAAGAGGGCCATGTGACACATCAAACTTATTGGTAATGTCACAAGAAAAACAATGGTGTGCTTGGTTTCAACGTAACTTTATTCTTTCATGAGTTATTTACAAGTTTCTGACCACTTATAAAATGTGTTCAATGTGCTGCCCATTGTGTTGGATTGTCAATGCAACCCTCTTCTCCCACTTTTTACACACTGATAGCAACACCGCAGGAGAAATGCCAGCACAGGCATCCAGTGTCCGTAGTTTCAGGTGCTGCACATCTCGTATCTTCACACCATAGACAATTGCCTTCAGATGACACCAAAGATAAAAGTCTAAGGGGGTCAGATCGGGAGACCTTGGGGGCCATTCAACTGGCCCATGACAACCAATCCACTTTCCAGGAAACTGTTCATCTAGGAATGCTCGGACCTGGCACCCATAATGTGGTGGTGCACCATCCTGCTGGAAAAGGGTGTCTTGCATTGAAATCTGCTGCAATGACCCGGTTACTGCGTTCACCAGATATCAACACAATTTCAATCCGCTCCTCACGTGTTAACCTCGACATGTCAATGGCTGTGAACAAAGAGAAACTTGTAAATAACTCATGAAAGAATAAAGTTACGTTAAAACCAAGCACACCGTTGTTTTTCTTGTGACATTACCAATACGTTTGATGTGTCACATGGCCCTCTTCCTATTGAAAAAACAAAAGTTGTATCCAAGATGACCGACTTCTAAATGGCCACCATGGTCACCACCCATCTTGAGGAGTTTGCCCCCTCACATATACTAATGTGCCACAAACAGGACTTAAGTATCACCAACCATTCCCATTTTGTATCCATATAAATGGCCCACCCTGTATATGTTACCTGGCCAGCACAGTAAACTTGATGGTTGTTGGAGCCTCACCTGTCAGCAAAGTATCCAAAAGCGAAACTGCCAACCAAGAAGCCCACATTGAGAGTAGACTGGAACATGTCCACCAACCATCCATCTGAACACACCAGATTGAACTGAAAAAGGAACAAAGACATTTTTTCATGTCTATATGAAAACTTCCAATTTTACTTACATACCTGCACAGTTTAGTCAATTAATACAGAGAAATTTTAGGGAATTCTCTTAAATCTAAATCAACTTTGTTAAGTTTACGCAAACTGTCTTCTCACCTCTGTGACGAAGGATTTCCTGCCTTCATACTGATACTCCCAGCTTTCCTGAAAGACAAAAAAAGTAAACATTTAATCCAATACGGACAGTTTAAACACTTCACACAAAGCTTTTCAGTTGTATTTTGCTCAAAGAAGTCCTGCCATTAATTAATTCTTCGATCTTAAATATGATCAACCTATCTCTAATGATCGGCTATGTACCACAGGCCTTCAAGCTAGCTGTAGTTAAACCTTTACTCAAAAAGCCATCTCTAGACCCAGCAGTCTTAGCTAATTATAGGCCAATCTCCAACCTTCCTTTCATATCAAAAATCCTTGAAAGAGTAGTTGTCAAACAGCTAACAGATCATCTGCAGAGGAATGGTTTATTTGAAGAGTTTCAGTCAGGTTTCAGAGCTCATCACAGCACAGAAACAGCTTTAGTGAAGGTTACAAATGATCTTCTTATGGCCTCTGACAGTGGACTCATCTCTGTGCTTGTCCTGCTAGACCTTAGTGCAGCATTCGATACTGTCGACCATAATATCCTATTAGAGCGATTAGAACATGCTGTAGGTATTACAGGTACTGCACTGCAGTGGTTTGTATCATATCTATCTAATAGACTCCAGTTTGTTCATGTAAATGGAGAGTCCTCTTCACACACTGAGGTTAATTATGGAGTTCCACAGGGTTCAGTGCTAGGACCAATTCTGTTTACATTATACATGCTTCCCTTAGACAGTATCATTAGAAGACATAGCATACATTTTCACTGCTATGCCGATGACACCCAGCTCTATCTGTCCATGAAGCCAGATAACACACACCAATTAGTTAAACTGCAGGAATGTCTTAAAGACATAAAGACCTGGATGGCCGCTAACTTTCTGCTTCTTAATTCAGATAAAACTGAGGTTATTGTACTCGGCCCTGAAAAGCCTAGAAATATGGTATCTAACCAGATTCTTACTCTGGATGGCATTACCTTGGCCTCCAGTAACACTGTGAGGAACCTTGGAGTCATTTTTGACCAGGACATGTCCTTCAATGCACATATTAAACAAATATGTAAGACTGCGTTCTTCCATTTGCGCAACATCTCTAAAATTAGAAATATCCTGTCTCAGAGTGACGCTGAAAAACTAGTTCATGCATTTAGTACTTCCAGGCTGGACTACTGTAATTCATTATTATCAGGATGTCCAAAAAACTCACTGAAAAGCCTTCAGCTAATCCAAAATGCTGCAGCAAGAGTACTGACAGGGACTAGAAAGAGAGAGCATATTTCTCCTGTTTTGGCTTCCCTTCATTGGCTTCCTGTTAAATCCAGAATTGGATTAAAAATCCTGCTCCTCACATACAAGGTCTTGAATAATCAGGCCCCATCTTATCTCAATGACCTTGTAGTACCATATCACCCTATTAGAGCACTTCGCTCTCGCTCCGCAGGCCTACTTGTTGTTCCTAGAGTATTTAAAAGTAGAATGGGAGGCAGAGCCTTCAGTTTTCAGGCCCCTCTTCTGTGGAACCAGCTTCCAGTTTGGATTCGGGAGACAGACACTATCTCTACTTTTAAGATTAGGCTTAAAACTTTCCTTTTTGCTAAAGCATATAGTTAGGGCTGGACCAGGTGACCCTGAATCCTCCCTTAGTTATGCTGCAATAGACGTAGGCTGCCGGGGGATTCCCATGATGCATTGAGTTTTTCCTTTCCAGTCACCTTTCTCATTCACTTTGTATTAACAGACCTCTCTGTATTGAATCATATCTGTTATTAATCTCTGTCTCTCTTCCACAGCATGTCTTTTATCCTGTCTTCCTTCTCTCACCCCAACTGGTCGCAGCAGATGGCCGCTCCTCCCTGAGCCTGGTTCTGCCGGAGGTTTCTTCCTGTTAAAAGGGAGTTTTTCCTTCCCACTGTTGCCAAAGTGCTTGCTCATAGGGGGTCAAATGATTGTTGGGTTTTTCTCTGTATCTATGAAGCGCCTTGAGGCGACTTATGTTGTGATTTGGCGCTATATAAATAAAATTGAATTGAATTGAATTGAATTGTTTTGTTTTTCGGACATTTGTCTTCCCCAATGGGAACAGGCTCCAACTAACAAGTAACTCTGTAAACTGTAAGGTTTCGCACTTTTAGAAGCCTTGTGTTGCTTACAACACAGTGTCTTACCTTTTTCTTGTTGATCCGTACTGAATACAGTGAGGCAAAAAAGTATTTAGTCAGCCACCAATTGTACAAGTTCTCCCACTTAAAAAGATGAGAGAGGTCTGTAATTTTCATCATAGGTATATTTCAAATATGAGAGACAAAATCCAGAAAATCACATTGTCTGATTTTTAAAGAATTTATTTGCAAACTATGGTGGAAAATAAGTATTTGGTCAATAACAAAAGGTCATCTCAATACTTTTTAATATACCCTTTGTTGGTAATGAAAGAGGTCAAATGTTTTCTGTAAGTCTTCACAAGATTTTCAGACACTGTTGCTGGTATTTTGTCCCATGCCTCCATGCAGATCTCCTCTAGAGCAGTGATGTTTTGGGGATGTCGCTGGGCAACACAGACTTTCAACTCCCTCCTGTCACGGCTGGGCAGCAGTCGTGTGGTGAATTGAGAAAAGGATCCAAAATGCAGGCACTGGCTGGGGTGCGAGTGAGTGTTTATTTACAGAGGTGATAAGGTGACAAAAACAGGAAGAGCAGAGCGGGGAGTAAACAAACCTAAACTGGGGAAAACTAAAGAACTAAACTTAAACCAAACACGCACGGGAGGAGGAACAAAATGCACAAAGAAAGATGGCGGAGAGACGCAGAATGAACACCGGGTTACACAGAGTAATGCAGACAGACATGGCGTTAGACAGACAACGCAACAGAGAGCACAGGAAAACACAGGGCTTAAATACACAGGGAGTAATCAGGGAATGGGCCACAGGAGGGAGACACAGCTGGGAGCAATTAGGCTAACGAGACAGGGGAGCGGTAAAACTGAACACACTGACATGAGACATGAACTTTCAGAATAAAACAGGAAACTAAGAGACACAGAGAACCAGACAGGACACTGAACTTGACAGGCAGACTCATGAGCAGACACAATAACACCATGGACAGACAGAGAGAACACAGGCAGGCATGAAACAAAAACACTAACACATAGCAAACCTAAACAAAAGACAAAACAGAATAACCGAGAACAAAGAATAATATAAAGAAACACAAAACACAGAGTCCTCAGACTCAGGACCATGACACCTCCAAAGATTTTCTATGGGTTAAGGTCTGGAGACTGGTTAGGCCACTGCAGAACCTTGAAATGCTTCTTACGAAACCACTTTTTCGTTACTCGGGCGCTGTGTTTGGGATCATTGTCATGCTGAAAGACCCAGGCACGCATCATCTGGAATGCTCTTGCCTCCTTGGGAGGTTTTCAGTCAAAACCTCATGAAACATGGCCCCATTCATTGTTTTGTTTACATGTTTCAGTCTTCCTGGTCCCTTTGGAGAAAAACAGCCCCAAAGCATGATGTTTCCACCCCCTGCTTCACAGTAGGTATGGTGTTCTTTGGGTGAAACTCAGCATTCTTTCTCCTCCAGACATGACAAGTAGAGTTTTTACCAAAAAGTTCAATTTTGGTTTCATCTGACCATATAACAATCTCCCAATCCTCTTCTGGATCATCCAAATGCTCTCTAACAAACTTCAGACGGGACATTTACTGGCTTAAGCAGAGGGACACGTCTGGCACTACAGGATTTGATTGATTTCTTCACACTAAGCTGCTTACCTTTTGCAGATTCAGTCTTCCCAGCCTGGTGCAGGTCTACAATTTTGTTTCTGGTGTCCTTTGACAGCTATTTGGTCTTGGCAATAGTGGAGTTTGGAGTGAGTCTTTTATGCTGATAAGTTCATACAGGTAACGAGTGGAGGGCAGAGGAACCACTTACAGAAGAAGTTACAGGTCTGTAAGAGCCAGAAATCTTGCTTGTTTGTAGGTGACCAAATACTTATTTTCCACCATAATTTGCAAATAAATTATTTAAAAATTAGACAATGTGATTTTCCGTTTTTTTCATCATTTTGTCTCTCATAGTTGAGGTACACCTATGATAAAAATTACAGGCCTCTCTCATCTTTTTAAGTGGTAGAACTTGCACAATTGGTGGCTGACTAAATACTTTTTTGCCCCAGTGTATATGGACAAGGAAAATTGTTTTCTTTGGTTGTATTCTTAATAACTTATTATCTACCCATTATTAAACATTGCCAACTCAGGTGCTACTGAGTAGAATGAATTAAAATATATGAAGATTAACAGAAAGCAAGAGATATTCATTCATACTCATAGTGGCATTTTGGAGCCAGCCTCAAGTGTCCATTAGAGGAACTTTAGTATTTGGCACTTTGTTTTCTTCATGGATGACTTTTCTTCAGTCACCAGTGGCTGAAAACTAAAAGAAGTGCACTGGGGGTAGAGTAGGCCCTGAGCACAGAACAAGCAAGAACAATGTGTAGAATCTAAAACCATAGTAAATGTCTGTTGCGCTGATTCAAATTATTTTAACGCAGTGCTCAGGGAGATATCTGGTCTCTGACTCATCCGCAGAAGGAAAGCGACGAGTCCTAACATCCAGTCAGTCTCATAAGTAAAAATAGTGTAAACTATCTTCAGCCACAAGGGGTTCTGCAACAGATGGTCTGTCCCCCACAGAGTCGTATTATCAACATCATGGAGTCTGTGTGGGACTGATTACATCAAAAGCGGCTGAGAGAGCAGAACACAGAACAGCTCTGTGAATTTCTCTAACATGCTGGAACAATCTACCAACCAAAAAACTGTACCTTGAACACTTTATCTTGTGTAAAAGTAGTTAAAGGCTGTTTTGTTTTGTTTTGTTTTGGGGTTTTTGGGCCTTTCCATAACGTCACTGATGAACAAAAACATTAAAAAAAACATTTTCAGTCTTCTTTTTGTTTCTACTACCTATAACAGCACTGAATCCATTATTTAATGCTCAAGACTGACATTATTAAACTATAAAACTATAGTTAAATTATAAAACATCACCCATTTATCTACGTAAACTGTGCATATGAAACTATACATGAAACTATATGAAAATTATACATAAACACTGTGAAAAACAGTCATATAGGAACTGACCTTGCATGCTGTAAGTGGGACTCCACTCATGTCCAGTTCCTGTGTGTCACAGGTCAGCTCTGTGGCATTCCAGTCCACCTCATACTGCTCGCAGGTGCTGTGCTGCACCAGTCCAGAGTTATTGACCAGAGGCACCGTCAGTCTGCGACTGTCTGTCAGGTTCCAGCCGCATGCATGCCTCCTCTCCACCACTGCAGGGTCCCGACACCAATGATCAGGGGTGAAACCCTGGAATACGATGCCGACGTATACCCCTGCAAAGGGCAACGACAAGAGGCAGAGCAGGGCAAAGATTCGCCTCTGACAGCGGCCAAATGACCCGGCTTCTTCCAAGAGGTCATCAAAGGTCATCCTTACTGTCGCAAAGTTTAAGAAATCAAGTCAAATCTTGTTCTGTTCAGCAAACCATGGATCAGTGCAAACTATCAGAGTCCCTTCAGGGGTGCTTAGACCTCGTGCACCTCACACTGGTCGATCCACAAGTCCAAAGGGGCCAGATGAAACACAGCTGGGTAACAGCGTGTTACTGTTTAATAAAGTCAAACACAGGAAGAAAGCAGGATTATGCAATCATTAAATGTATGTCTTCTTAAGGAATGCTTGAATGGCCTTAGCTTCAATATTTATGCACGATCATCACATCACATGACACGGATGGTCAGCTGTCTTTTATTTTTCTAAGAAAATGGTGTGACGTGTATTAACTACACAATAAAAATGACTGTGTTTGAATCACTCTGCCTCCATCCACTGTATTCCTGGAATTTGTAAAAAAAAAAAAAATGTATATATAGAACAGTGTTACATTAAACAGTACATATTTATTTTCTTAACCGAAATCAAAGAAGTTTATAGAATTTAGAGAAAAATTAACTTGATTAAAAGAAGTTGAGCAAATCAGAGAAATCTCTGTCTGGCCTTCTTCACCTTGGAGCAGCTGCTCTGTGCCCGACTCTGTGTTTAGGCCCAGGGACCGTGGATAAATACACAGACATGTTTGTGGATATTGTTGTAAGTGCATTTATTGACTTCAAGGCATTCACAACCCGCTAACCCCAAAGTTTAACCTTCACAAGTAAGTGCCAAACCCTAACACTAATGTAAAATGAATTCTATCTTACATTATAAAACTAATTCTTCAAAGAGAGACATTTAAATGACAGCCAAAATATTTTGACTTCTAAAAGACTGACACCTGAAAAAATTTTATGAATACTTAAAAAATGTATTTTCTTCCTTCTATAATTGTTGCATCTTTGTAGTGTGCAGTGTGTGTTATTCAAACTTGACATTGTTACTAACACATCCTCACCATCATTTTCATTTTCTATGTAGTGATTTTGATCAAAACCACCTTTGAATGGTCTTCATATTAATAAAGGTTATGAGCATTTTCTAAGTCCTTCAGAAAAACCAGGGTTCAGTTAAAGACATGTACATTTCATGTCCTTAAAAATGTTACTATTGTGCAGTGATCTGTCAGTGCATTTATATTAAGCAACTTCTCATCTATTTTCATTGTAAATGGCAGTGTCTGCTATTCCTGCACCACAGTAGAAAGAAACAATGACACACAGTTGATTGTTGACTTTTATGATACAATTAGACTGAAGCTGGAAGCTGCGTGGAGAACCCTGATTTTACTGAAATATCATTATTATTATGAGGGTTTTGATAGGATGTGTTTTTCTTACTTTAACCTTTCTTAGGTAGCATTAGGATCATCATATGATCATATGGTCTCATGAGTTGTCCTCTGTTACATGCTTTGTTTTTCAGAAACATTACTACCATTGTCTTGTGTATGTCACATGTAAGGTCAGCTGTTTGTTGTGCTCATGTAAGATTTCTCAACTCTTACTTCTATCATATTTGTAAATTGCTTATATCACAGATTTGAACAAAATTAAATTAAGCCTGATTAATTCCAAAGACTAGGCTGTGTTTCTTTGGTTATAATAAGAAATCGTCTCATCTTCCTAAGTTTTTAATAAAACAGATTTCAAACATCCAGCCAGTTTTAGAAAGATTGCCTCTTCCTGTTTTTGCCTCCACGCCATTATAGACTGTATAGAAAAGAAGGACATAGCCAGGAAACAGAAAGTGTTGGGTTTTTTCCACAGTCTCGAATTCATTATTTGCTGCACAGCAACATCTTGTCAATGATAAAGTAGTCACACCCTATCACTCAATTAATAAAAACTAAACTAAAATGAATAAATAAACACTGCAACCAAACAGAATTCAAAACAAAAAATAATAAAGACACAAAACTATTCTTGCTTTGACTCAAACCTTTAGCCTATATTTTGTTATACAAAAGAGATGAAAGTGAAATATAAAAAGAAGATAATAAACCTTTATTAAGATAATAAACCTTTATTATCTTCTTCACGTGCTACCTGAAGAGTCAAAGTTTCCAAAACTTTACAGGATTGGCCGAAGAATAATTAGTTCAAAAGGCCAGTCGTTACATCTGAGAACAGATAAATTCTTGAGGTGTTACATGCACTCCAGCTGTGTTTCATAACGATGCAGCAGAAAATAATTAAATTGCTGTGTTTTTAATCACATTTTTTTTCTTCTGTTTTGCTCCAAAATCTCTCATAAACAAGGATTTCGACCTGCTGCCCTTTTGCTGTCCTTGTCAGGACAATGATTAACTAATAACTGAGCTGTCCTATTGGTCCTCCCAACATGCTAAAAGAAGTCCAACAATAAACCAGGAGGTATCTGATCATATTAGGGTCTCACCATGGACCTGAACACAGCAGCTTTCCTCCTTGGAGCTTTGCTCTGCAGTGGTAAGATATTCATCTTTGAATGATAATTATTAATAAATGTATCATAGCCATTGAAGAGGCAGTTGTTGGATTCACTGTGAGAGTGCCTCATCGATATGTATTAGGATCTTAAATGCAGAGTTTTTGTTCACACAGCCACATAAATGTAATGGAAACAGGTCAGAACAGACAGCATTGAATAATCAATTTAAAGCTAAACCTCATGTCTACAACTGATAGATGATGTTAACTGTGGGCTCAAAGCAAAGATGTTTTATATAATGGATGTAATGGATGGAATTTCTCTCAGCCCATCTATGGTCTAAAACGACCTTCTTTAGCTGTCTTTTATCTGATTGACTATCTCTTGCAAACAGAAGGTTTGAGTGGAGGTAGGCGGGGCTTCTATGCTAATAGACACACCTGTGTGGCTGTGATGACCAAAATAGAGATATCAACTCTCAATGCCATCATACAGAATGAAAAAATAGAAAAAAAAATCCTGAAACCTAGTGTTTAGAGGAATCGGAAGCGTGAATTTTTCCTTAGTAGGATCATTTGTAAATACATTGACATCCCCATTTGAAAATTTCGACATGCTTAATAAGAGTATCCACCAGTGTAACTAATAATGTAGACTTTCTGATTCAAGATTAGGTCAAATCAACAAAAGAAAGTGATTTTTCTTACATTTTTTATCCTATCTACCTTAATTACATCCCAGTAATGTAACAGAAGCTTAAATAATTTTGGAAATGTTCAGGCAAACAGCAAAGAATAAGCTAACAAATCAATCAGTTAATAAATAAAGCTTTGGGGGATTTTTTTTTGTGTGTGTGTATGATTGCAGTTGGTGCTACTGAGATAGAGGGCTACTCCAGAACTGAAGGGGCATGGATCCTCTCACTGAATAAACGAATGTATTCAGTCAGCACTTTGGCCGAATGTGCTACCAAATGCAACACTGAAACCCTCTTCACATGCAGGTAAGTTCATACCTCACACTCCCAATTGTTTTCATCTTGGGTATTAAACAGTGCGCACACACACTACATTTATATACATATGTACTTTTTTTAAAAACAGGACTTTTATGTATGATGAAAACGACAGCGAGTGCTGGACAGCAGCTGCAAACTCTAAAACAGAGAATATCATGCGCAGAAGAAACACAGCTTTATATGAAAAAAACGGTAATGATCTTCAAATTCCTGATATAAGTGATATAAGACTGAAATGTCTGTTTTTGCATTTTATTTTCTTTGTCTCTGGTGACTGTTCTACTCTGGTTTGTGTGATCTTTTTAGTTTTCCTAACATTGTGGTTAATTTTTAGCCAATGTGTCATGATCAATGATGTTTGGACTGTGTCTGCAAACACAGTGGAGCTGGATTGCAAGTTAAACACTACTGTGGTTCAATCTGATTGAATACAACACAATAGTAGAGTCCTGTTGTTTCTTTTTTCTTTTCTTTTCTAGAATATCTCTTAGAATGCGCAAATGGGATAGGAACAGATTACAGAGGAACAAAGTCCAGAACAAAATCAGAACAGGTCTGTCAGAGATGGGACGCAAGCTACCCACACAGGCCAAAGTATGTATTCAACTGATTTAACTTAACCATTTCTTATCTTTTTATTATTATTTTATTTCTATAGAACATTTAATAACAACAAAATGTTGGCCAAAGTGCTGTGCAAACATAAAAATTGCACAGTAACAAATGACATCAATAACAAACGACATCAATAACAAATAACGAATACCAGGTAACAGATGAGTAAGTAGATAGATAGTAACTCTCATGCAGTGTTGAAAGCCAATGAGTAAAAATGTGTTTTAAGATTGGATTTGAAAAGATTGACGGTCGGGGCCTTTCTAATGTGGAGAGGTAAATCATTCCACAATTTCAGCGCCACAACCGCAAACGTCCGGTCACCTCTGTGAACCAGTCTCGACTTAGATGTGACCAAGATCTAAGAGCTCTAAAGGGCATATAACGCTGCAGTAAGTCAGACAGATATTCTGGAGCCTGTCCATTCAGTGCTTTATAAGTCATCAATAAAATTTTGTATTTTATTGATTACATTAATTTTTGTTAATGTTTCTGCTGCAGTTTCACGCCACAGAGCCACCCACGAGCAGATCTGGAGTCCAACTTCTGCAGAAACCCTGATGGGGACAAAGGGGGACCCTGGTGTTACACCACTGACCCCCAGAAACGCTGGGAGCACTGCAACGTACCCAGCTGCTCTGGTAACACACACACACACACACACACACACACACACACACATATCTAATTATACTCTAGCAGCTATTTTACATTCAATGGTCTTCATTTGGTTTAATACTAATATATAATTTGGGACAACATTATCTGCTATCCATGGCCCAGCATATCAGATACATCAGGGATTTTCCTTCCCAGAGGAATGTATAGTCTGCAATGGTGAGGACTACAAAGGAAAAATCTCCACCACTGAAAACGGCTTCACCTGCCAACGCTGGGACTCTCAGAAACCTCACAACCATGACTACCATCCCAGCAGGTAAGTGCAAAACCTTTGTGAGTTTAACAAGCCTTTTCTGGATTACTTTCTGGATACTTCTTCTTATACTCTGTGCAGTCTACCACAAAAATATCTTGAGGAGAACTACTGCAGAAATCCAGATGGAGATCCCCGACCATGGTGCTTCACCACTAGCCCATCCAAACGGTGGGACTACTGCGCCATACCGCGCTGCAGTAAGTCTCCATTTTTAAATGTTTCCTCATTAATGAACCACAAAAAGGCTTTCACAGCTGTTGTTTGTTGCCCAGCGTGTTCTTCTGCAACACAATTAGCATGATGGTCATAAATTAAGAATGTCATGTGCAAGAGTTGTTGCAGACAAACAAATATATTCATGTTCCAATGAAACCAGACATTCAAACTTCATAGTTTTTGTTGCTCAATCTATTTACAGGCAGCAAAGTATTTAAATTCAGTTTATTCAAGTTCAACTAATGTTATAGTGACCTGCTATTTTAAGTACCATGATTAAATCCAATCAAGGTGCAGAGTTAAGCAGGCAACATTTATTTCAGGTGTTCTTTATTGATGGCAAAATCCCAATTCAGCAGCTTGTAGACAAAACACAACAGCCCATTCAGAAATCCATGTTGAATAAACATTGAAATATATATATTTAGATAAACTCAAGCTACCATCATCCACTGCCAGAAACTACTTAAAAGTATAAGTAAAATGAATAACAGAAAAGGAAGAATAGAACTAAAGGAGACTTTATATAAATGAAGTTGTAAGAAAGTATAAAAGACAACAAAATACAGACAATATGCTTCACTTCTTTTTTTGCTGGATTGTACATGAAATACATCTTTTCTTCCGTCTTCAGCTGCTGAACCTTCCACCATTGTCCCAGAGGTCGACTGTGTCACCGGGGAAGGTGTAGCATACCGAGGAATAATTGCTGTAACTGAGTCTGGCAAAACGTGCCAGAGCTGGTCGGCTCAGGTGCCACATAAACACAACCAGTCCCCAGAAAACTACCCTTGCAAGTAAGAGCTGTATCCAGGAATTAATGTCCATCCTAACGTGGTGAACCAAATATTAGTGGGAGTTTTTGTCAATAGTTTTCAGCTCTAGTGTGTGTAGCACCTACGTGGAGTCATTACCTTGGTTATTAGGGTAATCGTGGCTCAAGAGTTGGCAGTTCGTCTTGTAAAATGAATAGTGGAATTGTAAAGCGCTTTGAGGGTCTTGAAAAGTGCTATATAAATGCAATCCATTATTATTATCCATTGGTACTGTATATGAGTAATTTTGGGCTAGTATCAGAAGATTAAGAACGACCCTTAGAGCTCTGGTACATGAACAGCAGAGGAACCAGACAAACACTGTTGTGTGGCTTAAAAGTACTTCAGTGATGTTAAGCCTTTTAAAAGAAATTTGTGAACAACACAGGATTACAACAGGTTTTAACAGAACTTCAAGTATAAAAATTTCCCCCAAAGTAGCAAAAAAATAGAATAAAAATAAAATTGTGAACAAGTAAAAGATTAGTCTTTTTAAGTTCAAATGTTACCGGTGGGGTCCATGACAAACGGATGTATTGCAACAGAGTCCGTCCGATGAGGAGTGTGTGTGTGTGATTGTCTGTAAACCACCGCCTCTGTTCAAAGATGGTCGCTCACAGTGGACATAGATGGCTTCTTTCACTCCTCTTTCAAACCATCTGTCCTCTCTGTCCAAAATGCCAATGTTCACATTTTGGACAGAGAGGACAGATGGTTTGAAAGAGGAGTGAAAGAAGCCATCTATGTCCACTGTGAGCGACCATCTTTGCGGGGGTTTACGACACCAACTCTCTGCCATCTATAATCCAGTTTTGAGATCCCTTCCCAGACGTCTTAACACCCACTCACATCCTGGGCCATCTGACCTCAGGAATTCGCATGATAAGGTGGGGCCAGGTTTCACAATGAGCTCATCCGAAACTCTGGCTGATTGGGACCCACACCCAGTTTCACACCTTGGCTCAGGCGATTAGAGGATCATCAGGGGTCCTTTTGTCCCTCTGTGGGGGGTTACTCCCACTAGGTTTATATCTGGGACTCTCCACCATTTGACCTTAGAACTGAAGAAGCTTCTCGGATGAGAGGTGAAACGTCTTCAAGTAACTTAAAGAAGTCCAGATGCTTTTCTTTGCAAGCTCCTTTGACTTATTTTTATATTAAGTAAACACTGCATACTTTTTATTTAAAAAGAACTGTAAAAAGAACAAAAAAGAAAATGTTTAATATTACTTTACATTAGATGGTTTGAAATGTTCATTGAATTTATTCAGTAACATTTATGAGAAAAATATGAGAAAAGAAAGAAGAAATCTGTTCAAAATTATTTTTTCAGTGCAAATATGTTTTCATCTTCTTTGTCAGAGGTCTGGATAATAACTACTGTCGTAACCCCAACAATGAACTGATGCCCTGGTGCTACACAACTGACCCCAGCAAACGCTGGGAGTACTGCAACGTGCCACGGTGTGGGGTTGCACGCACACAAGGTATAGTGTTAGTTAATCTATCTCGTCCTTGTGTTTCAAAAATGAGTGAATCTCCCCCCTTTCAATATCCCTTGCTGCAGGTGATCCAGTGATCCCCCCAAATGAGGAAGACTGCTATGAAGGGAACGGTTTCAGTTATCGGGGCATAACATCAGAGACCATCAGTGGAAAAGAATGTCAAAGTTGGAGCTCCATGACTCCTCACAGACATTACAAAACTCCAGAAGCCTACCCTGATGCGTAAGTATTAAACACATTCAGTTTTTATGGCTAACACAACAGGATGACACAAGAGGATAAGACAGCTGACCTTGAGAGGGGGAAAAAAATTATAAAAAAAAACTATATTCTAACACAAACATGAACCAGGAATTCATCACTACATACAAGAAGAATGTTAGTATGCTGAAGATGTACCTTAAACCTATGTGGTAAAATCCATGAATTTTAATTTTTGAAAATTTTTAGCAGTCAGAATTCTGACTGGCAAAAAAACAAAAAACAAATTTTCCAACCCCAATTAGATCCATCTATTTATTAAGCCCCCTCTCTGGGCTTAACTCTATATGTAACTCTATAACTCTATAAAAATATCTTGTTTAATAGGTTGATGTCTTAAAGTTTCAGGGGCTTTTTTTTTACAACAGGGACCTCAGAGGGAATCTGTGCAGGAACCCTGACGGGGACCAAGCTCCCTGGTGTTTCACTACAGACCCCGCAGTCCGCTGGGAGCACTGCAACTTGAAGAGATGCTCTGTCAGACCTTCAGAAGTCAGTTATCCTCGGCCACACATCACCTCCATTGCCATCCAGACTCCACCGGAAAAAGGTGAATCAGCTTTAAGTGTCACATGTTGTGCTTCCTTGCAGGTTTGTTTGACCTTTCATTTACTTCCCCTGTTTCGCTGCGGCTGTTTTAGACTGCAAGATCGGAAATGGAGCGACATACCGAGGTCCAACCTCTGTTACTGCGAATGGTGTGACATGCCAGGCGTGGAGTTCTCAGACTCCTCACAGTCACATCAGCTTCACCCCAGAGACTCACCCCACCAAGGGTCTGGACGGCAATGTAAGTGCGTGGGTGTTGCAATAAAAACTCTTTGTGGTAAGAACAGATTTTTTTTCTAGCTTCTAACTTCTCTGTCCACTATCAGAGCTGCAGAAATCCAGACAACGATATAATTGGACCGTGGTGCTACACTACTGATAGGGACAGGATATGGGAACACTGCCAGATCCCTGACTGTGGTATATGAACATTGTTTGTGTTGGCATTCAGATTCAGTGTGTTTTATTTTAATTTGTTACCATCTACCAACCTTTTTAACCACTCTATCAGCATGAATGATGCTCAGTCTGAACTGCAGACTGTAGTAACCCTTGCTTTCTATTCACTCATCTCAACCTGGGTCTGATTCTATCCACATGTGTTCTGGTATTCTAACCATGTTAACAACAGTGAATATCTCACTTAGTTCAATGAGATTAGCAACTATCAAACAAATATTGTTTTGGTCAGAGAAATTCACACATTGTCTCAACAATAAAAAATCTCTGTCTCTATCTATGCTGCACCGCTCTATCATGCTACTATAAATCCCATTATTTAGAAGTGGAAATAGGACTAATACCTCTTTGCAGCTAGTAGGTGCCAGTGATGATAATAAATATTTTTTTCTCTTTGGACTTCAGATAATTAAAGATAAAGACAAATGGCAGTAAGTGAATGTGAAGAGCTGACTTGTTTGGGAGAGCCAAATCCTGTTCAGCTCTGCTGAGAATCCAGGCAGACAGAGTTGGAACTTTATTTTGATCGGCACACTATGTGCAAAGACACACAATCATACCATCATGGGAAAGATGGTAGTGGGCAGACGTTCTAAAGCCAGTGAGTGTAGTGATACAGGCCAGGTACACATATGAAAATATCCATCAGAGCAGGATCAACAACAAACCTAAAAATACTTCTCAGAACTGTTCAACAGTCTGTGCAGCTGTACTTCTGCTGCAGGTGTACCATGGCTTTTTGCAATTCAAACCAAAACAAATCACCCCAGACAAACAGATTAGGACTTGACTGAGATGATACCCACTGACCTCTAGCTATTTTCCACTCTGGAAAACAAAACACTTCTGTCCAGGCCTCAAACCCCATGTTTGTTCTCCCCAGTAGTGGTAAATACACAAAAGTAAAACTTAATTTAACAGTAAAAAATTGCTTACAAAAACACAAACCATTCGTATTTGTTAAATTATACCTAAATAGAAGGCATAGAGTGATGCTAAATGAGGCCATAAGAGCCAAAGCCAAACCAAAAGAGCAGAATCTCTTGATCTCAATAATGTGTGGAGACTGGAGCCTGTCCCAGATTTCAGAGGGTAAAAAGTGCAGGATTACCACATAGAGATGTACAGTCTTTTTAATCTACAGTAACCTAAAATGCAATGGAACATGTTCACACAGCCAGCTGATGGATCCCAGCACATGACTTTGACACTGTGAGGCAATACATGGTGCTGCTGAATTATTGTCCAGCTAACCAAGACATGCTAGAGATACCAGATAAAATCCATTTAGTGAGTAAAATGGATTAATAAACCTATTTTTGTGCAAACTTTTCCATTGGCTTGTTGCTAATGAGACTATAAAGTTTAAAGTTTAAACTAATTCAGTGTTTTTGTTTCACTCATCTTCTGAGAATTCATGACAATGAACTACTGCTTTATAGTTGAAATGAAGTGCGGAACACCAGTAATCAAACCAAAACGTTGTTTTAGTCGTCTTGTCGGCGGCTGCGTGTCGAATCCTCACTCATGGCCCTGGCAAATCAGCCTCCGAACCAGGTGAGAAAATAACACCAAAAGGACTTACATTCATAATATAACATGTACAGAGTAATTTAAATACTTTTGACTGTTAACTGTAAATACTGTAAAGACTTGTTCTTGTAGTTATAGAAATAAATACATTGAATGTTAATAGTGATATGTTACAGTATTTTATATTGATTTTGGCCTGGGTTTTGTTTGTCTGTTCACTTTTTAGTTCATTTGTTTTTGAAAGCAAGCTGCTGCTGCATCTCGTCTGTACATTGTGAAACAAACACCTGTTTCTCTTTCTACTAGTATAGGAAAACATGTCTGCGGAGGAACTCTGATCGACCCTCAGTGGGTCCTTTCTGCTGCTCACTGCTTTGAGAGGTAGGAACAGGACCACCATTAACAATTAAAATCAAATTCTGCAATAACTCAAACAGTGATTGATTATTCCACCAGCTCCATTTGGCCTTCAGCCTACAAGGTATTCCTGGGTATCCACACGGAGAGAGGCAATGAGCCATCGAAACAAGAGAGGAGACTTGAGAAAATAGTAATGGGACCAAACAGAGCAGATATTGCTCTGCTTAAACTAGAGAGGTCAGTATGGGTCTAATCATCCTGGGTCAGCTATTAATGATATTACACAAACAACTTGGTGCAGATCTGAACTTTGATCTTAGCTAACCTGAAGGACTGAAGCATGGATGAAATATGTGTTTTTGAAAGTATTAACACTGAGACTCAGCTACCAGACTTGTTAGAAAACAGGCTCTCATACTTTAATCCAGCATACAGATACTGTCTATTAATTATTTAGTTATCCATCTGATATTACAATTATCACAATATCTATGAAAAGAAAGTGTGAAAAAAAAAAACAATAGTGCTATCAGTCAAATTCATCTATAATTAGCCGTGAATGGGTAGCACCGTCTATTACAGCTTGCTTATACTATCATAATAGTGGGGTAATAAGGTGGAAACGAGTAGCCAATAATGTGGAAGTAATGTATAAGTGTTATGTTGTATGAAGAGTAATCATACTGGAATAATATTACATTAAAATGTATGTAATTGTGTAATAATATAGGAGCAAAAGTATCCCCATGAGTTAAACCAATTAGCAATAGCTTAGTGACAAACTGGTAACAATATGATACATACTAGCAATAAAATGGTAACACCCATGCATTAAAATTGTTATATTATATTATGTGATATTAACTTATTTACATTTGGCTCAGTGTCCCAACCTTTTTGGAACGGAGTATGCAGAAAAATAAGTAACTTGTTGACACGAGTTTAATCTTGTGAATGCCATTAAAGATATTTGCATTTCTTTCAGCCCTGCTATAATAAATGATAACGTGCAGCCAGCTTGTCTCCCAGAAAAGGACTATATAGTTTCCAGTACAGCAGAGTGTTTTGTAACTGGATGGGGTGAGACTCAAGGTACGTCACATAGATGTGTGCTTTTTTTTTTATGTCTGTGGATCTTATTGTAATGACAGAGTAAAAACTGACTGATACAAACTGATACAAATCACACGTTTATGTGCTTTTAATCAAAGTTTCTTTGAAGCCACATCTGGTCCTCATAAACATAGGTGGGACATCAAGTAGGCAGGATTTTCTTGTTGATAATAGCCACTGTTTCACAAGTTTTATTTTCTTCTGTTTCATTTGAAGTTAGTTTTTTCCTAACAAAGATGTATTAGTGCTATAGTGATACCCATTCACATCTTTTTCTAGCATTTTTGTTCTTGATTAAAGAAAATGTTTAAAACAAATGTTTGAAATGTTTTCACAGTTGCTTTACAACTCATGATACACTGTAAGCTGAAAAACTCATTCGCACACTTTAGAAATGCCAATGTAGAGATGATTGACACAGAAGGAAAATCATTGAGTGCAATGAAAACCTTTCACCAGCAAGTGGCAGGATTTGAACAATAAGCTTTACTGTGGCTCTATATCGACCAGCAATAATTACTATTTTTGAACATAATTTCTAATTAATGATTCTTTGTTAATTAAACACATTACATCTTGGACAGGGAGGTTTAGCAGTTTGGTCAACTCCACTGTACATGTATTGCTACACATCTTATGATGATGGCCATGAGGAGGAGGAAGGTAATTGCACACAGGTGTGTTGGCAGGTACAGGAGGCGATGGTGTCCTGAAAGAAGAGGGTTTTCCGATTATCGAGAACAAGGTGTGTAATCTACCAGAATACCTGAATGGCAGAGTTCAAAACAACGAGATGTGTGCCGGATATATCGAGGGAGGAGCGGACAGCTGCCGGGTATGAAAAACACAAACCTATGAAAACTGGGGAATGTTTATAAAATGTGTGTGTTTTACTTCATCTTACTGACCTGACATATTTTAATAGATTTCCAGAAACTAATGACTGAAAAAATCAGATATATAAATGTTTCATTTGTTTACAACAGTTCAACATAGAATTTAGTAATAGTAATAATGTTTCTATAGTAAATTCAAACAGTTAATTATTCTCCACCCATCCATCCATCCATCCATCCATCTTCATCCGCTTTGTCCGAGGCCGGGTCGCGGGGGCAGCAGCCTAAGCAAAGAGGCCCAGACCTCCCTCTCCCCAGCCACCTCCTCCAGCTTATCCGGGGGAACACCAAGGCGTTCCCAGGCCAGCCGAGAGATATAATCTCTCCAGCGTGTCCTGGGTCTGCCCCGGGGCCTCCTCCCAGTGGGACATGCCTGGAACACCTCACCCAGGAGGTGCCCAGGGGGCATCCTTGTCAGATGCCCGAACCACCTCAGCTGGCTCCTTTCGATGTGGAGCAGCAGCTGCTCTACTCTGAGCCCCTCCCGGATGGTCGAACTTCTCACCCTATCTCTAAGGGAGAGGCCAGCCACCCTTCGGAGGAAGCTCATTTCCGCCACTTGTATTCATGATCTCGTTCTTTCGGTCACTACCCACAGCTCGTGGCCATAGGTGAGGGTAGGGACGTAGATCGACCGGTAAATCGAGAGCTTCGCTTTTACACTCAGCTCCCTCTTCACCACGACGGACCGGTGCAGCGTCCGCATTACTGCAGCTGCAGCCCCAATCCGTCTGTCGATCTCCGGCTCCCTTCTCCCATCACTCGCGAACAAGACCCCACGATACTTGAACTCCTCCACTTGGGGCAGGAACTCATCCCCGACCCGGAGTGGACACTCCACCCTTTTCCGGCTGAGAACCATGGCCTCAGATTTGGAGGTGCTGATCCTCATTCCCGCTGCTTCACACTCGGCTGCGAACCGTTCCAGTGCGAGCTGGAGGCCCTCACCCGATGAAGCCAACAGAACCACATCATCCGCAAAAATCAGAGATGAGATTCTGAGGCCACCAAAGCGAAAGCCCTCCGCCACTTGGCTGCGCCTAGAAATCCTGTCCATAAAAATTATGAACAGAACCGGAGACAAAGGGCAGCCCTGGCGGAGCCCATCACCCACCGGGAACGAGTCCGACTTATTGCCGGCAATGCGAACCAAGCTCTTGCAACGGTTGTATAGGGATCGAATGGCCCGTTAATGTAATTTAATATAAACTCAAAGATGCTTTGACATTTGTGAAATTTACAGATAAAATGACCAAAATCAAATAACTTGCATGTGGAACTGTACAATAATCCAATACTTGGAAAAATCTGATTGTATAACAGGTAATTTATGCTTTTGATATGAATGTTTAATTATATTAAATAAAACCTGTTAGTCCAGCTAAAACTACACATACTTGTTTTAACTTTTTACATCCGTTCTTCCATATGTGGTTTATACAGTAAGGATTTTCTGAGTACATTAACATTCCAAGTCGTAGCTTTAATATGAATAGGTTTACATCAACATAGAAAGAACTGTGTGGGAAAAATGGCAGTTTTAACATGGCGTACCCAGTTGCAAGGGTTTGTTGCAGGGATATGTTGTCCTTGAAAAAGAAAATTAAAAAGAGCTCACTCATAGTTTGACATCTTTCAAGCTGAAGTTGTCAAACAGTATGAGGAGTAATGATGTGGCTATGCAAATGAAAAATATAAGAATCAAATATTATGAATTTGCTTTCTTACACATGCATTTGGGGAAAACCGGCTTGGGCTATATTTCACAGCTGTCCTTTCTTACATGTAGCACTCAACAGGCAAGCAGTTTCAAATACTGAAAATTCTTCAAGTGTGTGAGGTGAAAGAGCTGCTTTGATGGAGCATACAGAAAGTAGTAAACTCACTTTGGTGAATGCAGTGGTCAGCTGTTTGTGTCATTCAAACATCAATTTCACTCGAGCAACAAACAGACTTTTCACTATTTAGCTGGGAGGTTAAAGATCAGACATTTTTTGTCAGGTGATTCTGCAAAAGTTCACAGAGGAAGTTCTTTGGTTTGCCAGAGTTATTGGGGTTCTTTCCAGAAAATTATTATAGAAATGTTGGAGAATTTCAGTCAACCCGAGTAGCACAATTTAAAGACAAAGATCAAAGGTTATTTGCATGGCTGCAAAGAGTGTCATCAACACTCTTGAGGATTTAAGTAAACACTTGACTTTGTCTATTGTGTGTTAAAAAGACTAAACAGCACACATCACTTTCAGTATTGGCACAAACATATTTTGATTAAACATACACATTCATTAGACATGGAAACATGGAAAAACAAGCCCAAATATTTACAGTGTGGACTGTAGACATAGAAAATTTGTGTTGCTTCTAAAATGGATGGGAAATAACTAAATACGAATGTTTTGTTTTTGTAGTTTCAGGTATTTGGCTTATTTCCTGAGCCATTCTCACTTTTACCCCCATCATTTTAACACAAATATGTTTACTTTCTAAGAAAGAGATTTTTAATATTCCAAATAGTTTGTTTATTTGGCAAATATGCACTAGTTTATTGCTTACACAATAATGCAGAAAAAACCCAACTTCCTTCGTGTTTCCTGCTCTTTTTTAGGCTGGTTTCAGCAGCTGTTAACTTAAACATAATAAAAAACTGTAGTTATTTCTACACATGTGTTCTCCTCCTGTAGGGTGACAGCGGTGGTCCTCTGGTGTGCTATGAGCAGAACAAGTTCGTCGTGCAGGGTGTCACATCGTGGGGTCTGGGCTGCGCCAATGCCATGAAACCTGGTGTCTACGCTCGAGTGTCTAAGTTTAAGGACTGGATAGACACAACCATCAAAGCCAACTAAAAGCTATCATCTGCAGTGTGTTTACTGAGGATGTCTTAACCTGTATATATTGTTCTGCTCTGGCAATGATTGACTTCATGACATGGAGTTTTTCGGTTTTCTATTCTCTCCTGAAGTGGATAGACTAAAAGCAGAGCAGCTTACTGGTTTCAAAAGCAATGAAAATGTTTCTGTAACAGGTTAAACTTTTTTTTTTTTTTTTAGAAGCCATGCTTTACAGAAAATGCATTACAAATCTACTTCTTTGTGGTTACATTGAGTGAAATACAAGATAAAGATTCAGTTGTTGTTTCCTACTTGATTGTGTGTGACTTAATTTAGTTTTAAGACATTCCTACAGTTTAACCAATTGGTGTGTGTTATCTGTCTTCATAGATAAAGCTGGGTGTCATCAGCATAGCAGTTAAAATGTATACTATGCCTTCTGATGATACTGCCCAAGGGAAGCATGTATAAGCAGAATTGCTCCTAGCACAGAATCCTGTGGAAATCCATAATTAACCTTAGTGTGTGTGAAGAGGACTCACCATTAGAATGTAAAATATGTGTTGTGTGTTCTTTCCATAGCTCAACATCCCTTACACCACGTATTGTCTGATCATAGCGCCAAAGTTCACGACCTTCAACTACCTGACTGAGCTTCAACTCTTTAAATAAGCACAGAAATGCAAAGTGTATATAAAATGATTACAACTACACCTGTAATGAAAAGGTTAGTACGTGATTATGATAACACCAGTAATACAAATTATAACATAATACCAACAGCGTCAATCAATGTTTTTGATGAGAATAAGAATTAATGCAATGGTTAATGATAATGGTTATGAATAGTAGCAGTAAAATATTTCCCTGATCTCCACAACATGAACAAATTGGAGTCTATTAGACCACTGCAGCACAGTACCTGTAATACAAATAGCACGCTCTAATTGATGTAATAAAATATTATGATCAACAGTATTGAAAGCTGCACTGAGGTCTAACAGAACAAGCACAGAGATGAGTCCACTGTCAGAGGCCATGAGAAGATCATTTGTAACTTTCACTAAAACGGTTTCTGTACCGTGGAAAACTCTGAAACCTAAATGCAAAAGGTTAACATCAGCTTACAAAAGAGTTGAAAGAGACAACTGAAAACATAAACTCATATGAAAAGTGTTTACTGAGGTTATTAATTAAGTGAAGGCACAGATGATGGCGCACTTTAAATCTTATAACAGTAAATGTTTTAAATGAAAATACTTGAAGCTTGGTTGCATTAAAGATAACTTTAATAACTGTATGACGTGGTTCCATAAAAAGACACAAGTTAGTCTAAACACTAAACACTGTGCACAAAGAAAAACTGAGAAATTGTTAAAATTGGCTCCTAAAATAAAAATCAAGGAAGTAACTAATATATCCACAAGCAGCACTGTTAAACAGCATAAATAAATACTTTGGTGTGCAAAGGAGCTTAAACAGTTGCCCAATCTTTGTTGGACGCTGTATTTTGGTAGTTGGGCAGCAGGTTCACCATCTGCTGGTTCTTCAGTCCGATTTTCTCCTTTGCTCTGAAAACACAAAGTCACGTTATGCACATCAACTACAAAGCTACGAGTCTAAAACACCCATGCATTATTATTCATAAATCTGATTGTCAATCAGAACATAAATCAACAGCTTTTCTGATAACTGATTATATGTTTTAGTCAGTTTAAGCAAAAATACTAAATGTGCTGTGTTGGGGAAAAAAAGTCTCTCAATCTGTACTTACTATAGATACAATAACAGAGATATGACGGGATTTAAAGGGGCTTAATTTTCTTACTGCACTAACTACTCACTTTTCTGGGAACTCAATGTCGTCGATGGTATCGGGCAGCGGTACGCCTCTGGTCTCAGGGAGCAGCAGCACCAAACCTCCAGCCAGGAAAGCCAGAAACCCTACACAACACAATTCAATAATGCATTTAAGCTTTGATAGTCACATTTATCTGACTTTTACTCTCAGAAAACCCACCAAAGATGATGAGTGGCAGCTCCAGCCAGATCACAGCCAGTCTGTAGAGCAGGAATGGAGCCACAATGCCTCCAACATCACACAGAGTGGAACAAACAGACACTCCCAGGTTCCTAAAGACATAAAAACAGCATTTCTTTTAATCTACTAAAATAAAGTATATTTACTTTTTAAACTTTTGATGCGAAGACATGTTTGAAAGGCTAAATATCCACAGTTACATTAGTTATCTACATACAAATACAAAAACAGCTGGATTTGGACAGGTTCTGAAACTGTGACATAAAAGAAAAGGATAAAAGTTCATATTTTGATCAGTTTCACACTTATATTACCAGGTACAGCTTCAAACGGATTTGGCAGCAGTCTAAGCTTTCTGTGAGCACAGTTCTATCAATAGTGATTTGTGATGTTCTTTTGTTATACTGTACACAGAATTTACTGTTGTTTACTGATTACCTTAGTTGATGTATAAATTATACCTGTTCATCCCAAACACAATACATTTTCTGTATTATACCTGACAAACGTCGGGTAGAGCTCAGTGTTAACAAACACCACCATCTCAAAGGTCATCGTGATCCCCAATCGGCCGATGCATGCCACTGCCGTCTTAAACCAAAACATGCCTGCAAGAACAGACAGAACCATTAAAAGAAAACTTGGAAATCAACGTTCAAGAGCACCAAATAAAATCACTCACTGTCAGGAATAAAGGCAGTGATGAAACAGGAGACTCCAGCTACAAAATTGGCCGTGGCGAAGGGGAGGCGTCGGCCGATGCGCTCAATGGTGAACAGGATGAGGAAGGCGGCAGGAAACTCCACCAAGCCAGAGATGAGGAAGTCGATATAGACATTTCCTCCCAGAATGCCCAGCCTCATGATCAAACCCTGGTAGACGACAGCACTGGTGAACCTGGGAGAAAAAACATCTCATTAACTTCGAATCTTTATCCTAAATTCCATCCATCCATTTTCTTCCGCTTATCTGGAGCCAGGTCGCGGGGGCAGCGCAGCCCAAGCAGAGAAGCCCAGACCTACCTCTCCCCAGCCACCTCCTCCAGCTTATCCGGGGGAACACCAAGGCGTTCCCAGGCCAGCCGAGAGATATAATCTCTCCAGCGTGTCCTGGGTCTGCCCCGGGGCCTCCTCCCAGTGGGACATGCCCGGAAAACCTTGCCCAGGAGGTGCCCAGGGGGGCATCCTTGTCAGATGCCCGAACCACCTCAGCTGGCTCCTTTCGATGTGGAGGAGCAGTGGCTCTACTCTGAGCCCCTCCCGAATGGCCGAACTTCTCACCCTATCTCTAAGGGAGAGGCCAGCCACCCTTCGGAGGAAGCCCATTTCCGCCACTTGTATTCGTGATCTCGTTCTTTTGGTCACTGCCCACAGCTCGTGGCCATAGGGGCACAGCTCAACCGGTAAATTGAGAGCTTCGCTTTTACACTCAGCTCTCCGTGAATCGCTACATTATCGTGGTGGAGAGGTTTGTCTGTCCAAGGGATCCCAGGGGCTATGTTGTCTGGGGGCTTTTGCCCCCTGGTAGGGTTTCCCATGGCAAATTGGTCCTGGGTGAGGGACCAGACAAAGAGCGATTCAGAAGACCCTTGTGAGGAAAACATCAAGGGAACAGTTTACCCTGCCCGGGATAGGGTTACAGGGGCCTGGGGAGGGTGCCCAAGGCCAAGCGTCTTGTGGCCGGGCCTTAGTCCATGGGGCCTGACCGGGCACAGCCCGAAAAAGGGACATGGGCCCATCTTCCTGCAGTCCCACCACCCGCAGGAGACACACGTAGGGGTCTGGTGCAATGTGCGTCAGGCGGAGGTCCTGGCGGACCGATTCCCGGCTACCAAGACTGGCAATTGGGAGACTTTATCCTAAATAGATTTTTTTTTTTTTTTGATAAAGAAGAGTCATTTATAATAACAGTTGTGTCCTGCTTTAATTGAATCCTTACCAGTTATAGCTGAGGATAAAAGTGTGTTTTCGCATGTTTGGCGTTCTGATCAGGTCCATGAAGGAAGCGGTGGTTGAGTCTGCGTTATCATCTTTCAGGGTCTGCAGGATCATTTATATAACATCACATAGTAAAAGTATTTCTGGTTGTTTTTATGCCTTAGCTTCAGCCTGTTTTACTATGTTTCTCTATGAAAAAAAATCTCACAAAAAATAATGCAGTCTAATCCAATCCAGATCGTGTCTTTTTCATGGAAGGCTTGAAACCGCTTATTGCACCTTTTAAAACAGCATGGCTTCAAAGTAGAAGAGTTCAGCTACTGAACTGGCTTGCCTGGAGTCCAGACCTTTCACCAACCAAAAACATCTCGTGTATCATGACATGAAAAACACAACAAGCAAGACCCAGAACTGTTGAGGAGCTTCATCAGACACAAATGGGACAACATTTCTCTCTCCAAAGTCCACAAACTGGTATTTTCAGTTCTCACACATTTACAGGAATGTAAATCTATTTCTATTTCCTAAAATGTAAGTTTTATCTCACTTAATAAGTCACAATGAATTAGACTTCAAATTGTCATGTTATATGCTGATAGATTTTGATTCCAGGTAACAGATGCAGAGATTTTGTGTCCAATGGCTACCTCGATGTTGGAAAGAGTCATCTTGTTTTCTTTGGCTATGTCCTCTGTGATCTTCACTGCTTTGGAGTTTTGGTTTTGAGAGAGAAGCCATCTCGGAGACTCTGGGATGAACCTGGAAATGTAAAATGTCAACAACAAATCTGTTGTTAAATACAAAACTATTTAAAGGTACAAATTCTTTCTTTTTTTTAATTGATAATGACAAATTACCAGTAGGTGCGTGTATTTTTTCACTAAGACAAAGAGATTTTTGGGTTTTATTTTAAGGTTTAATGGGTCGTACAAAGAAAGAACAGGCAAAACAGACAACCCACGTAAGGGTAGCATCTGATAAAATATAGTGCTAAAGGTGCACAGGTTGACATAGCGGCAAAAAACTAAAGGTAATAATATCTTTTCTCCACAGTACCTCTGGTGTAATATACCCTCATTGGCTCTACAAAAGAAAACATTTATTCTAAACCTGCATTTAAAATGTATTAATATGTATATAATAACTGGATAATGTTTTTTTTAGCATAAGTGAGAAGACTACTCACTTTTATAAAACATTTGGAAATGACTACAAGACACAGATTTCTAACATTTTAAAATCACCTACATGTCACTGAAATTGGCTACAGCCCAAATAAATATGTTAAATAAAAGTTGAAAGATGGGTTAATAAAACTTCATTCATACTGCTGTATGTGGTTGTGGTGACTCTTACCAGTAGTAGGACAGGAACAGGATGTAGGGGATGGTGATGACGACCTGCAGCCAGCGCCAGTCTGTTATATAGTAGGCGAGCAGAGGGAGGATGAGGATGCCGATACTGAAGAACATCTGGTAAATTACTCCGACTGTACGTCTGAACTCCACGCCCACGATCTCTGTGACTGAGATGAATAGAGGAAGGTGTGTGTTGGAGTCAAATTGTTAAATGTTGTCACTGTTTTACTTAAATTTGTAAGTCTTAGTTCAAGCAGCAGGATCAAAGACATGCCTTTGTCTCTGACCACCTCTCCAGCCTGTTGGACGGTGGGGGACGCACGCACGCACGCGCACACACACACACACACACACACACACACACACACACACACACACACACACACACACACACACACACACACACCCTTTTGTAACCATAGGGGGGTTTACTATGGGAGGTGCTTGTGTGTACTGTAACTGTTTTCAATAAAAGGCGTTCAGCTCCAAAACCCTGGTTCTGACCAGTCTCCCTTGCTAGCAAGTAAAAGCTGTTCAGGGAATGACTATCCTTGATTGACTGTGGTGAAAAGCAAAGGTAAAGGTTATAAGGTGGTCTTACTCAGCACATATCCAACTACCCAGCCTCCTTTCACTCCAAACCCATAGAGAGTCCTGAAAACCAGTAAAGATATGTAGTTTGGAGCCACGGCCACCAGGATCCCTGCAACCCCATTCAGCAAGTTGGATATGAGGAAGCTCATTTTCCTGCCAAACCTGAAGTCAGACATCAACAATCATCACATTGCTGTAAGTCCGTCTCACATAATGTCAATTATTTGGTCATGTAAGTGCTAAAAACAACAAGAAAAAAATATAAATAGATAGTAATTTAATGTATTTTGAGTCAATTTTCAATCACTGTCACAATCATAGCCTAACCTGTCAGCCAGGTAGCCAATGGCAATACTTCCAACCAGGAACCCCACGTTCAGAGTGGCCTGAAACATGTCCACCAACCATGCATCCGAGCACACCAGGTCAAACTGGGAAAACACAAAGTGAAAAATGTCCTGAATCTGTCAAAACAAATTGTATGGCATGCTGCCCATGTTTTTGTTCATTTTATGAACAACACAAAATTACCATATTAGTCATTAATAAATCTTTGCTTGGGATATGGACATATTTAGGTTTTACCAAAGTAGTCAGATTCTCTGAGCAACACAGTTCTCTTTTTATTTATGTATTTATTTATGTGTACACACACACACACACACACACACACACACACACACACACACACACACACACACACGTGTACAAAAACAAATTCCCTCTCGCCCCTGCGGGCGGTCAATCCTTCAAGCTCGGGTCCTCTACCAGAGGCCTGGGGGCTTGAGAGGCTTGCGCAGTATCTCAGCTGTATCTGAGCTCTTAGCTGGACAGAGATCTCCGATGTCGTTCCTGGGATCTGCTGGAGCCACTGGTAGGATTTCTGGATATCAGCCACCTTCTCTATCTGCCGGTGGTACATACCGTGCAGGGGCCTGTCCTTCCATGATGGTTCCTCCTCTTCCTCGTCATTCTAGGGTTTCTGTTGCCTGAGGTATTCACTGAGCACGCTGTCAGTTGGGGTCATCTTCCTGATGTATTCCTGGATGTTTTCTGCGTCCTCCTGGTCTGGGGTACTGACACTCATTAGTCCCCAGCCTCCTTCCTTCCACTTAGTGTACAGCCTCAGGGTGCATGACTTGGGGTGAAACCCTCCATGCATGGTCAGGGGTTTCCTGATGTTGATGTCAGTGGCTTCTATCTCCTCCTTTGGCCCACTTATTATCCCAGCAGGGTAGCTGATCACGGGCAGGGCGTAGGTGCTGATAGCCCGGATCATGTTCTTACCATTCAGCTGACTCCTCAGGACTTGCCTGACCCTCTGCAGGAAGTTGGTGGTTGCAGCTTTCCTAGCGGCCTCTTCATGGTTCCCATTCATCTGTGGAATCCCCAGGTACTTGTAACTGTCCTCTATGTCTGCAATGTTGCCTTCTAGTACTTTGTTATCATCCAACTACATTTCTCCAGTCCGACTGACATTCCAATGTCCAGAGGTGTGGACTCGAGTCACATGACTTGGACTCGAGTCAGACTCGAGTCATTAATTTTATGACTTTAGACTTGACTTGAAAAAATGTTCTAAGACTTGTGACTTGACTTGAACTTTTACACCAATGACTTGGGACTTGAATTGGACTTGAACCGGTTTACTTGAAAAGACTTGATATTTTACCCCAAATATAAAATTTAACATGCATATTATATAGAGATTGAAAATGTGACGTCATTCACGGGTAGAACCGCAAAGGATTCTGGGAACTCGTGGCAAGCGGTACTAGCGCACGCAGGCTTTCAATTGAAATCAGTCACACAGCGATAAAAAGAAACACAAAAATGTCAAGAAGCTGTTGTATTATTAACTACAATAGCCGGTCGCATGACAGCCACGGGAAGCCGACGGGTAAAGAGATCGGTTGTTATCGGATTACGTCGTTGAAGAGAAATTGTTCGAGCCATGTTTCCGAAGTAACAAAGACGCGACGGATGGCCTGGATTGCAGCCATTCAAAGATCAAATATAACGTCCTAGAACACTCCAGCTCACAGGTTAGTCTGCTCCAAGCATTTACACAAAGGTCAGTCTGCTGTTGTAGTTAATGCGTCATTTTCATAACATAATTGGTGATATAGGTTACAAGCAAGTCTGGCGCTGAACAGAAATGGTCGCGCTATGCTCCTTTATTTATTGTGCATAAATAGTGAATTGTCCTGACACAATATTGCGTTTCGCTTCTGTTATTATGGTACATTGACAAAAACATATACTTTTATTCACAGAATAAAACAGTTGTTTTGTATCACTAATTGTCCAGTGCGATTACAGCATACAATATTATTGTCACTGCTACATTTCTGTAACGCGTACCAGAAATTATTTCTACTACTAATTAATTACCGTTAAGCTCAAAGGTTATATTAATAAACGGTTAACGAATGTGTATTTATGACGACGATTTGTGAGACTGGTAAACTTATGATACGTACGATGGTCTTTACTTTCTACACGGTGCATTTCAAGGTCCTGTACCCATCCGTCGGTAAACTGTACCTGGGCTTGTTGCAGTGACCGGAAGTTACTAAACTTCACGAGTGTATGCACTCACAAGAACCGTATAATTATAAATATGCATATAAATATGCTACGATGAGATAGCTGACTTCATCTAACTAGCAAATGTTGTCCAGGCTACGTTGGTGATGCAGTTTTTTTAATGTATATGATATTTTTGTCATGCGATTTTAAAGCCGGTGTTGTGCCAAAAAGTGATTGTCTGCCAAAAAGTGATTTCCAGTGTTTCTGTGTATTTTTTATGTGTAATATCTTTACGTATGTTCGTAAATAGACTTCGGTGAACAGGGGATACAAAGGGGTTACATAAAGAATTAAAAAATTATCTGTTTTTTAAGTATCTTTACAACTTGTACTTACATTATAACCAATCCGGTCCTTTATCCCCACTTAAAATATTTTTACAGAACTATTGTAATATTTGCTGCCATTTCTGCTGTGCTCTTGGCCAACTTACTCTTACAAAATACATTTTTAATGTTAATGAGATTTTTTTTACTGCATAAATAAAGGTTATATAAAAGTCGCTGCCAAAAACTGATTGCGGCTTGTATCTTGCTACACGAATGTTGTTTGTGGCTCAAGATGACTTTATGTCATCCATAAGGGATGCATTTGACATATGTTTAACATATTATAGCCCAACAAGTTACTTATAGCACTTTAAATATGAGCAATCGCTTTTTGGCAAATACCGGAAATCAGTTTTTGGCAGACAATCACTTTTTGGCACAACACCGGTCCTACAACCGCATCCAAGAATAACATGCAGCTTATCTCAGAACTGTCGGTGAAAATTATTCTTGGAGCTAGGTTTAATTGAGCTGCATTTTAAAGAGGTGCAATTTCACAATTTGTGTATATTTTCTAAGTTCACTATTTTGTCATGTGTTGAGAAAAACACAGATTTAAAAATTACATGGTCTAATATTTACATTTAGCATAACTGCAACATTATTTTTTCGTTTGTTTTTTTTAAAGACTCGAAAGGACTTGAAATTCAAAATTTCAGACTTGTGACTTGACTCGGACTTTTACACCAGTGACTTGAGACTCGACTCTGACTTGCCTGACATTACTTGAGACTTGAGGATAAAGACTTGAGACTTACTTGAGACTTGCAAAACAATGACTTGGTCCCACCTCTGCCAATGTCATTGCTGTATATTCTGGGGGTGTGGATCAGTAAAACAATGCCTCATTCATTCTTGGCATATAGCTTGATGTCATCCATGTACAGGAGATGGCTGACAACTGTATCGGTATCCGTAGCCAGTCTTGTTAATGATCTCAGGGGTTCAGGCCTGTGCAGAACAGCAGTGGGAACAGAGCATCTCCTTGGTAGATCCCGCACCATCCCTTGATGGTGACTTGTGCTATGGGCTTGAAGTTGGCCTCTAGTGTTGCCCCCTGAGAGCCTTCCTTTGATCTTGTATAGATCTAGGCATCCCAGGATCCAGGATCCAGGCCTTCTCGTAATCAATCCAGGTCTTCTCATAACCAATTAGTGGATTCCCATTCATTTCCTATACTGGTCCCATAGGTCATACATATATATATATGCATAACAATTTTATTACAGGAAAAGTAGAACACTTACAATGATTGCTGTAAAATGTTATCTGCACATACAAGATAGATGGATATGTATATATATACCCACTTTTTCCCTTCACACATTAAAATCTATTAAATAGAAAAGCCTGAACATTTTTCTGTAAAATCTTTGAGCACCCAATTAAAAAACACTTCACATTGCCAGAGAATGCTTTCTGAATGATATATAGTTACATTTCATTATAATGCAAAAATAAAGCATGCAGAATCTTTTTAAGAAATTCTTTCTCAAAAATAAAGAAAATGCAATTTTCATTCAACTTTCATGTTGGATTGAGCAAATATGACAAGCTGCCCCACAAAAGCAACAATAGCAGTAGACTTAATCTAAATTTTACCAATTATAAATCAATAAAATAACTAAAAAAAAACAAAATAAATATATTTAAATATAGACAAATATAAATATCTTTATCAGCGTGGGACTTTACAGGTTGGCTTGAATTGTTTTTGCATATTTTAATTAGCCAACACAGACCTTTTTTGCATTTGCCCCAAATTACAGTTCCAGGCTTTTACCTTTAATATTATTTGAGATATTCATGTTCAGACACTGCCGCAGATTTCAAGGTGCAAAAGAAGCAAAAAATTATTTTAAGTCGAGACTGAATGACCCCTTTTTTAAAAAACAAATCATTATTTCTGTTTTCTATATTCCAAGCTGCGTCATGTTGTTGAATTCAGTTTTTTTACTCAAAAAATATTTTGTCTATGTTTTGTTTTTTGGTCTGTGTGTGTTGGCTGTGACCTCTTGTTCCCCACCTCAGTAACAAAAGACCGTCTTCCCTCGTAGTCGTACTCCCAGCCATGTTTGCAGCTGATTGTGGGAGTTCTGCTGAGGTCCTCCAGCTCCTGTTTGTCACAGGTGAGCTCAGTGGCATTCCAGTCCACCTCGTACTGCTCACAGCTGCTCTGCTGACCAGAGCTGTTGTCCAGAGGTACTGTGAGCCTGCGACTCTCTGCCAGGTTCCAACCGCATGCCTCTCTCCTCTCCACCACTGCAGGGTCTCGACACCAGTGATCAGGGGTGAAACCCTGGAAGACTATCCCGACATACACACCTGCCCATGGCATGGACACCATACACAGCAGGATGAAGATACGCTTCTGGCAGCGGCCAAACTTCCCAGCTTCTTCTAAGATATCATCAAAAGTGGTCATGATTGTAGAAGGGTTTCTTTACTTTAACCAGCTGCAAAAAACACTCAGCCGGAGTCTAATTTGTATGCTGAGCTTCCCTCTGCAGAGTGCCCATTGAAATGCACATGCACTGGGTTTTTAAACAGCACAAGAAGGAGCAAAGGTCCATAGAAATGCGTTGGTACTGCACCGCCTGTTCCCATAGAGCATTAAAAGACGTTTGCTATCCAATTTACTGACATCAGAGCCCAGCAGAACGTCTGCTTTGGGGATTAATTTACATAAATTCATCAGCGTGGACACATTGGCCTGGACGGTGACACAGTGATGATGTTTAATCAGTTAACATTTAAGAGGTACTTCATTGGAATCTGTTAGACATTAAGAACTGAGAAAGATAAGATCAGCTGAAAGAAAGTTGAGTTTCTTGAGTCTTTTCAGACAAGTCTAAAGAACTTGGACTGACACTAAACGTGCCTTAAAGTTAAGTCAGTCAAGTTAAGCCTGAATCTTGACTTAACAGGATCAAGATTTAATCTTCAAGACAAGCTCGTGTGTTGCTGGAAATCCTTTTGAAGACAGATCAAACTAAGACTCAAGTCTTAACTAGTGTGAAATCATTTTTAAGCAACTTGAAGCCCGAGACAGGATCAAGTTATTGAAAACAAGAGCAAAGGATTCTCCCCCCCACCCAAAATTCTCCTACCACATTGTACCTGAAATATTTTAATATTTGCATAGGTTTTAGTCTCAGCTTCTTTGAGACAAATTTTAAAGACCTAAGACCTATTCTTGGATAAAACCTCATTTTACCCAAGAATAGATGTTAGGAAGTCTCATTCAAGACAAGTTCATTTCATTCAACGTTCAAGGCTCATTCTTCTTTCATACGGTAAGTCAGTCCAGACAAGATGAGATGACAAAAATAAGTTTCAAATTATTGAGCACAAGCCAGATGTCAGGACGTCTTCAGGTCAAATCTCAAGTTCGTCCAAATAAGAACTTAATTGCAATGTTGCCAAAGATGACTTTTAAATAATTTCTTTCTTTTAGAAATTTTGTCAGACATAAAATGAGATTACACCACAAAAGTAATAAACAGCAGATCTCTTATTTATTCAAATAATGCATTATTTTACATATTTTTTATTTTAAATAGGAAAACAGGCAAAGAGCTGAAAACATCAAACATAACCTTACATCAACTAAAACATAATGATGATATCCCATCGTACCAAATCATTGAAGAAAGTTTCTTGTGCTTTTTTTTCCCTCTTTTTTCAGTTGGTTTGTGTGCTGCTTGATGTCAGTCTCACATACTAAATTTGTTTCATCATACCCAAATGTTTCCACGACTGTGGACAAAAACAAACAAACAAAAAAAGCACAAGAATGTCCAGTAATAACTTCAAGAAAGAGATGGTTCAGTACAGTACCATGCAGATGAGCCACGGGAACTTTGGTGCAAAGCAGAAACAAATTTAATGCAACAATGAACAAATAACTTCACAAACTTTACCTCCTGCTACTCTGAAATGAGGAGTGCTACAATGTTGAGACTCGGGAGAGATGACTACAAAGTGCCAAACACAGACACTTTCAATTCACCTCTCAGACTAACAGGGTCAGGATTCTGGTAAAAAAACTTTAAGAAGAACAGCTCAAGTTCATATAGCAAAACCACACGCTGAATGAACGAACACGTAAAAGGAAAGTTTATAAAAAGTCTTCGTTACAATCATATTTTATGATAAATACTGATCATAAATATTTCACCTGTTACCAATGTCATTGTCATGTTTCTGGAAACCTGACCATGTGCCGTGTACTCTCATTCTTTAAGCTGTTAAAGGTAGATACACTTGCACTGTTCAGAATTTCAGATCAGTAGCACAATAATATGATTATATGATAAGAGAGTTTATTAAGAGAGTTTTAAAATGTCAAAAGCTGCTTTGGAAATGTTCAGTTTGTAATCAGAGAGAAACAGAAAAAGTAAAAGGAGGAGTGCGATCTGTTTCTACTCTTTGCTATCACAACACTCCTCGAACCCCTTTCTGTGAAACACTGAAGTTTACAGTGCAAATGACAATTATTTTATTAAATGCTGTTTCTCGTTATTTTATCAGTATTTTTTGGGCACGTGGCATCGTACAAAAACGCGCTTAACAATTATGTGTACAAAGCTTTAGAAATACCCTGAATGGCAAATCTTTGTTATTGAGGTTTTAGCAACAAACTCACATTTGAATACTGAGAAAACACAAATATTAATCTACACCAGCAATGCAACGGCAACTAATGTGATGAATATACGATCAAGGGCACGTTTTTTTATGGTAGTAAATGTCTGGCTATGGATCAACAAATGCACTGCAAAGTGATTTAATTAAGCTCAGGATTGTTCACCTCCTTTCCCCAGTTGGAGAAAATGAGAAGTTATTACTGATGTACAGAGATAAAGATTTATGCTACCAAGGCCTGCAGCTCACCCCTTCCTGGTTATATAAGCAGCAACACAGTTTTCAGATATATTTTTTGTTCCAATTACAAGGCTGAAACTCAAAACTTATTATTGCCAGTGAAAGCAAACAGTTGTTTATAGTAGAGGAGTCAAAACCAAAGAATAGTACAGATTATTTTAATTAAAAAATCGTTTTAGCTTTAAATGTGCCTCCCTGTTAGCAGTAATTAGGCTAAATCTTTAGACTTGATGTCTTCAGGGAGTTTGCAAAGTTTTAAACTGACATTTCAGTCAATTTGACCAACCAACCAAATCTGATTAATTAGTGGAAACCTACCAAATAGACTTTCAGTTTGTTTGTTTGTTTGTTTTTTAAACGATTTTCAAAAAGTCCACCTTCCTTTATGAGGGTGTGCTACTTTTCTCTAAACCAATTAACTGGAAAAAATTGAGCTATTTTATTGGTTTTCAGCTGCTCTGCACATCAGAAAGAAGAGTGAAGTGAAAACAGAATAATCCAACCTAATTGTTTTTTGTGATGATCATGTGTCCATAAAATCACCGTATTTGAGGTGTGTTTGTTTTGTAAAATCACCCGGTCTGAGCTCTAACTGTTGTAGAAAAATCAATCTCAATCACGCTGTGTTTACACTGTGCAAGCTTACAGATTTAATTACTCTCATGTGGAAATATGGCATAAAGTAGGTTTCCATTATTACTGACATCCTCTGTGAAAAAGCAAAACAGCCTGCATTTTAGTTTCACTACCATCTTTTGCATCATGCATTTGGCTGAACAGGGCGGATTTCAGCACTACGAAAAGTTGGCTTCACTTTTCACGCAGCAATCAGATCTGAGTACAACAACCGAGCCTGTAAAGTACAAGAGCACACGAGCATGAAAAGGGAAAAAAAAAAAAATCGATTTCCCTACATTAGTGCCAAGGGTGGCAGTAGAAATATGGCTTTAACAGGACGGGAGGGGACCAAATCAATCCAAAGGAACGCCTCCAGTTTCACTTTCAACTTTCTTCAACCATCCATTCATACTTAAGGCCATCTCCATTTTCACACAGAACAGAGAAACAAACGTAATCAGCTCGGACGAGCCGTTAAATAATCACCAAAACAAACGTGTGAACAATTCACCGGTGAAGACTAAACGAAACGTCCATATTATAGAACATTATCATCTATTTACAACGTCTCTGATCAAATCAAGACAATCAAAGAAATTCAATCCGTTGCTGGACATGATTCATAGATGAAAATGCAAAGTAAATTCATCAGTATGAAGGCATCGTGCTTTCTTTTCGAGGGCAAAGAAGGGGAAAACAGGTCTGCTATAAAAGCAACTGTAAACAGCACGAAAACAAACTGGTGTCTTCATTCCCTTTTTAGAAAGAAGCTGGCACCTTCACTGCCTAAGCTATGGGAATAAATATCATGACAGTTTTTTCATAAAGTACCTGCGGGCCAATGGAGAGCAAAGAAACAACTCCAAACAGGAAAAAAAAAAGTCCACAAGCAGACACACAGCCAGTGTTAGTACCATTAATCAAGGTAGGAAAACAGCTTCAGTTCAAAACACCAGAAGAAAATAGAAGATACATATATAACTTAATTTTCATTCACATCTTATCATGCCTCATTTCAGTGATGATATCAGATTTTCCCTTCTTGTAATGATAGTGTTGTGGTATCATTGTTTACTGTTTGGTGCATATGGTTATGGTGACATGTCTAGTTGACACATCAAGCTGGAAATCACATTAGAAAGAAGCTTTGTGTGCTCCCAGAGTCGATTTTAAGAGCTGGCCTGTTCGTTCTTCATCAGACAAATGTGGCAAGGCTGAAGTATCGGGATTATGAAAGACAATATGGTGGAGTTCAAAAGAACCTTAAGAACACTTTAAATGAGCTGTCAAATAAAAATTATATGTGGACGGTGAACTGGACTGAGTCGGTGTAAGCCGAATGAAGGTGCAGCCCAATAAAAATATATCCCTAAAGAAAGGAAAGGTTTCTGTCTTCGGTGTGTTGTTGGCATTTCACTGTTGCTATTATGGAGACATTCACTGAGAGAGAAGAGTTCGGATTGGATGGAGAGAACCAGGAAGGACAGAGTGACATCACACCCTGAGGAGGTCCTCGTCACTGTCGTCTTCTTCCCGTTTCTTGTTCGCTGCCGTGTTGTTACCGTGGTTAAGGCCAGAAGAGCGAGGTTTGCTGCTCTTCCTTTTCCTATCTGACTCGTCCAGGAGGCCCACCAGGTCCTCGTCGCTCTCCTCCTGAAATGAAAGACTTCTGTGAGCTTTTGAGAGCAATGGGTGCAATCATTGCTACCATGAACGACTGAGAGGATACCAGAGAAAAAGACAAAGAACTGACTTGCAAGAAGGCGCTGCGATGAGCCGTAGAGTGCTTAGCGAGTCCTGACGATTTTATCACACGTACCCCGGGGACACTCAGCACCTCGTCCTCGCTGTCGTCATCCTGATCGTCCAGCGAGAACGACCGCAGACCCTCTGTATTCACAGGCTTGGTCGTGATGTGACCGTTGCTTTGGTTATTCTTGCCACGGTGCAAAGACGATGAAGATGTGGGAGGAGCATCGATCTCCTCCATCAGCCATTCCATCTCCTCCTCTCCTCCTTCTTCATCTGTGCTGACCTGAGTATTTAAAAGGCACAAACAATAAGATGCATATTAAGTTTTTACTCATCTACATGGTTGTTTAAAAAAAGCTTCACTAGAGTATCTGATTTGTAGCATGCTATGGCGTTTTGAATATTCGCTAAGCTATAAAAATAACCTTAGTGTTTAATCATTAGTGATGTAACATGTAATCCTTAAGTTGTCCTTTTTTTATTTATTAATATGATTACTTTATCACTTTATATTATTACCTTAAGAAAAACTTAAGTCCAAGTTCAGGTACAGCTAGAATATGACACGGCTACCACAGCTTCATACAGCCATTTCAAAGTGGGCGTGGCTGCACCAGTGAATACTCAGATGTCTTTGCTGAAACTGGAATAGTGTATTCTCGCACAAATTTAGTTGTAAACGCAGACTCGACTCCGCTGGTTACCAACTGGTTGTACTCTGGTTAGATTTCTATATAAAACCAAAGTTGCCACAAAAATAAAGCTGCTTTGTCATTTGGCAATTTGTATTTAAATCCATGTCCTGCAGCTGCTTCATTTGTGCAGGCATTTGTTAATTTTTCTTCTGGCTGGACTCTGACTCTTTAAGGAGTTGATGTGAATTTCTGAGTATGTAGACAGCAACAGATTTGTGATTTTCGCTGATTTATCACCGTTTATCATTGTCAGAGTCCAGGCATTTGCTAGCTTTCCCCCATTCAATCACAAGCAGATAGCCTTGATGCACCAACGTTGCTTTGAATGCAGAAACTAACTGCGAGTGGTAGCACAACTGGTCCCCATCTTTGAAGCAACCATTTCAAAGGCAACAAGACTGACAGTTAATTGCTCCAAGTTGAACTCATTTGGGTTGTGCTGCTTTCTCCAGCCATTATTAGCCTAGGAGTGGCTGCAGCATAACATGTTCCTTCTCTAGTTACAAGTTACAGAAACCCTTTAAATAACATGAGGGATCATGTTGGAGTCGGAGTTTTGAATTATTTTGTTTGTTTTGTTTTATTGTGCCATTTGTTATTTTGGCCTTGGCTTCACCCTGAGCAGCAGCTTTATTCCCTGTCAGTGCCAGTAACCCACTCGTGACTCTTCCTTGCGTTATGCTTTCTGATCTTTAGACCGGGGAAAATACAAAGTAACTTTGAAACTCGTTCATTCATTAGCTCAACCAACCTTGGAATATTTATAGGAGACTTGGTTTCCTCTCCTACAACAACCAGCGATCTTCTGCCTCACCAGTTCCCTGGACACAGACAGGTGAGATTATGAAAGAGGCTTTCATACAAAATATATATTTTTAAAAATATATATATATATTTATATGTACCAAAAATGGATACTCATGGTCTCACCTCCTCTCTCTCTTGTGCAGCAGAAGCCCCATCAGACACACAATTAGAACCACCAACAGGAGGCTCAGCACCACCCCCATTGCTTGGCTCCGCCTAGACAGAGACGGAGTGTCTTCACCGTCATCATTTATCTGCCTGTCAACAGTCCTGAAATTCAATCCAGAGAGGAGACTTCAACATATTTATCTAGTGTTTTGTGCTCTTGGGATTAAAGTCAGATTGTAAAAAAAAAAAAAAAAAAAAAAAAAAGGACTCACATCAGATCGCACACAGCGTTTGTGTGCCACACAAACAGATACTGGCAATTGTCCGTCTCCAGCATAAACTCCGGGATGCCGACACCTGCTGACGGGTTACAGTGAAACCTTATTGTGGATGAAACCGTTTTGTTCTTCACGCGGCCACACTCTGACTCAGAAGGCACTATCACATCCACATTTCCTCCTGATGGAAAAACAAAAACATGTTAAGATGCTGTGACCTCCAAATGGAAGGACTCACGCTAAAATGAAATGGCACTTTGTTTCTTATGCAGGTGTGGGTTTTTTGTTTTTTTTTTGCACTGATGTCATTGTCAATCACATGCTTTGCAAAGGGTTTTGAATGATAGATCAAAATCCTCTTCTGTTTACCTTTTATGTAGTACTTGGCTTTGTTGGATGAGCCAATCTTGCGGCCGTAGGTGTCATTCGGTTTCACCTGGCAGATGTTGGCACCAAGACATTTAGGCAGGGATTTATTGGTGATACCAGACAACTGGATGTGGTAGATGTAGCGGTCGCCGTTGTTACGAATGTCTCCAGACGCCTGATGGTGGCTAAAAGGCAGAAAAAAACCCAAATGAAACTTTTATGACAGAAAGAATTTTAGAAGTGCGTTTTTTTGCTTGCTGATTGAAACTGAAATTTATATGAGGTGAAGTGTAATGAGTGGATGACACAGGTGAACTCTGTTACCTGAAGTAGAGTGCTCCCAGACTGAAGCTGACTCCAGTTTTAGGAACCTTTATGGTTCCATTTACCATCTGTACCTCCGTTGGTTTCACTGCACAAGCTTCCAGAGTCTCCCAGCCTATCAAGAACTCACATGAACCCTCATCAACCCTGCACAGACAAGAGAATATAGGATATTCAAATAAGAATAAAGCATAACAGGTCTACTTTAAGATGCAGAGGACCAGTTCAAATAACAAAATAACAAAAACAAAACAAGGGCACTGAGACTTGTGGGAAAAAAGACAAATGAAACACAAGTTAAAATTGTTTTAAAATAGGCAATGTAAACACAACTTTTATGTGAATATACACAGAGATACAGATCAGGAAAAACAACGTGACAATTTAACAGGAAACATTTGTTGCATTAATTTCAGACAATGTGATGCAACTGAACAACATTTAGTCTGCTGAGAAATGTTATGTTACTCAATTAACTAAAACTAAAGTTTATGAAATAAAGCAAGAAAAAAAAGAAAAAATAGCTAAAAAAATTTGCTATAATCTTAAAACAAATAAACAGGATAATAAATGATTCAAAGTTTAAACATTCTGTTAATTTGATACAGTAATTTAATACCAATGTTGTATTAAATGAATTAATCAAATTTCTACTGAAGGGAAACATTAAAAAAATCTCTAAAAGAGGTTTTGTTACCTGATAACTTTGGGGTGTCCCACTGTGGAGCCGCAGCTCAGCTGGATTATGGTCTTGGCTTTCTGGCGTTTAGGGCATAATTCATCTCCTGCTGAATAGTTCACAAAAATCTTCCCACCTGTAGAGGAAGGGAAATCTCTTGAGACTGTCGGGATAAAGTTCTCTAACATCAAAAACACTCCTGTGAGAGAAGAAAACAAGACCTAAAGGCAAACAAATGTCTAATCAGTGATCCTTGCTTACACATTTAACTCTTAGTCTACACTGTTTTCAGTTTATTTTTTATAATAATGGTAGTAAAAAACATTTATATAAAATATCCTTTACACAAACTGACACCAAATAAATGTAAAGTATTTGCAATGGTTTGCACACCACTGGACTCCATTTTCTGCGTGTAAACTCGGCCCAGGACTTCGGTTTTTCCTGCTGCTGTGCGGCGGCATACGGCTGCATCTTCAGGACAGCCTGGCAGCCCACCATGGATACCCTGACACAGGTTGATGAAATACCTGAAGCCACAGAAACAAAGATGCCAAATTTTAAAGAGTGAGGAATCATAAGACCACAGCATGAGTTTAGAAATTATTTTTAAGAAAGGGCTAATGCATCTTATATGAGGCATATGCATTGCTAAATATAAATAGATCTAATAAATAGTGAAAAGTTGGAAAAGCATCAAAAGTGTGTGCAGAATGACTGCCGAGCTCCAGAATCGAACTGTGGATTTACTGCCTTCGATTAAGGAATCAAAACCACACTTACGAATCTCCTTTGTAGCTGAACTTCCACGGCTCAGTGAGGGAGGAAAGTGCTCGGAGGTCAAAGGTCTTATGCTGGCTGACGAGCTTACACTCCATCTTCCTTGGGGTACAAACTGCATTGGTGCGCCACTGGAAAGTGACTGTACAACCTGCTGTCTCTGAGAGCAGCTCTGGAGAACCACTTCCTACAGAATGGTCGCATGTAAACAATATGGAGGACTGATGCTTAGCCGAGGCTGGGAGAGAGAGAGGGAAATAAAAAGAAAAACAAAAGATTTTCAGTTTTGGAAGTGAAGACAACACAGCATTAGGATAAGTATGTTAAACTATCAGGAAGGAGTTAATGCCTTTATTTAGACAGAAGAAGAAGACAACGAGAAGCCCACCCCCATCCTAAGTTGCCCAAAAATGAGCATTTACAGCTTGATAAAAAAAATTGTTTTGTTTTCCTCATTCATAACAGGTGTAAGGACTGGGACTTTAGTTTTACCCTTTATAATAAACTGGTTCAGGTGTGTTGTTAAGGGCAGCTCTCCTCTGGCCTCACCTCCAATAATTTCGAGTTTAAACAGGTATCATCAAAGAGGCGACATCCATCTTTTATATACAGTTCTTAGTTTTGTATTTTTTCCCACGTCAACATGAAGCCACAATTGATTATAAGTCATTTCTCTAAAAGTAAACAAACTAAATCTGACTGCTAAAACACATAAAAATGTTTTCGCCATGCATGAAGAAAGAAAGAGTTTAATCTTTTCACAAGTGCATCTAAGCATTGCTCTAATCAGAAATATTGCACCTATACAAAATTTATCATTACTTTCCTTCATGTGTGTTGCACTGCTGACACAACACAAGATTAGCTATTCTGTAAAACTTTTATCTGTGCTTTGGACCACTGATAGTGACAACTGCAGTTAGAAGTTAAAATAAAAAAAATACCAACGTTAAAGTTCATATTTTATAGTAGCCATCATATTTTTTTGTGTGCTTATTTTCTTATTACCCAGCTTTCGTGCTGCCATGTCCCAGCTTATGTCTAAAAGAAACAAACCTCTCACATCAACTCCTCAAAATACTCAGCAACTGAAGGAAGGAAGCTGGACTACCCACAGAGAACACATGCAAACGCAGGGAGAACATGCAGGGAAAACTTCCTTAATTTGTTTCTTCTGATAAATGCTGCTATTTGCAAGCTGCGGTGACCAATAAAAATGCTGTTCAGTCATTTTTCTTAAATAAATACTAATATCATTATTGCGAATTTGTATGACATATTGTGTATATTTTGAGGCTGTGAACAATAAAACGTCATTTTCTTTCAGTTTTTTCTTTTGAAGCATTTTTCCCATTAACATCATACCTTGTTTTTGAGCTAGCTATAAGAGTTTTACTAATTACAGAAGACTTTACCTAGTGCGCAGGGATATCCTCCACCATACTGCATCAGCACAGCCTGCTCTTCGTGTTTGAAGTCCATTGTCATGGCTTTACTGATGCCAAATGATAACCCCAACTTGTCTGAACCAGAAACGTGGCACACTGCACTCTGCTCACAGGCCGGTACTTCCACTGAGCCGCAGACTTTGATGTGATACGTACCCGAGTTCCCGTTTACCTAGACATACACACAGAGCTCTGACCTTCCTATGCTTCTAAACAAAGAATATTTCTGTTACAGTGAAACTTTTGAATCAAATAGACTTCCTTTGGTTAGAAAGTGTTCAGTATATCATCAGCTCACCTGGACTTCCTTGGAGAGGTTTGACAGGTCAAATGTAAACTGGAGCTGAGAGTCAGTAAGCTGGCAGCCGCTGATGTTAGTGGCATCTGAACAGACTATCGGGGTTGCCCACTCAAAGAAATAGACGCAGCCCTGCAGCCTCAGCATTTGCGGAGAGCCCTGTTCAGAGATAGAAAGTAGTTAAAAAATAACCAGGATAAAGAGAACAGGCAAAAAGTAAATACTCTTATTATATAGCTCTGCTGACCAGCTCGAGGCCTCTCCGGCAGGTAAAGACAATGGTTGAAGTGTAGTTCTGTAGAGGGTCCAAAGCACACTTTGTTGAGCTGTTGTAGGTGATGGATACCTCCCTTGTTAATTTGTTGAGCTCTGGACCACGGGTGGTGCGACCAATTTCCTTCAAGAGACAATAATGAAAATTATTATTTTATTAACATTAAGTCCTTGTGATGTCACTGCCTTGGTAAGGCAGATCAAAGCAATTAAACTTTTTTTTTTTTTTTTTAAATAGTGTAAAGGACAGCATTTGTCAAAGAACTCACCACAGGTGGTCCGTCATTTGGATCCATGCAGACAGCGGCTCCAGGTGGGCAGTTGACCCCAGGGATGGGGTTTAGAGGCTGGCAGATGTTGACGTAGAAGTCTGGGTTATCCGGGTCAATGTCATCATCTATTCTCAAAGGAGGAACATGCAGACTGTTAAGGACTGACACAGTGCATATTGTTGTACAGGGACTCGTCATTTTAACTCAAAATGATGCAACTCTGCTATATCTATAGGTGTGAGAGGTGAACCTGTGTCTCACTGACCTGTTGCTGTGTAGTATCCGCTGACATGAATCAGAGGAGTCAGGTCTATGAGAGCAGAGCCGTTCTGGACTGAACAAGTTACCTTTTTATTAAAGGAAAAGCAGAAAAGAAAAATCCCTTTTTAGAGCACAAAACTGTACTGCAAGTCATGAGCCATCAAACAATTACAACTTTAGAGTCCAGGAGTTCAACCATGTTTATTTTCTAATGTTACCAAACTTTTAGAGACTACACAAAAGCTTCAGGGACATCTGCTTATCATTGGACATTCCCCGCTCCTTTGATGACTAAGAAGCTGACTTCAGGTGACCTGTCTGCCTCTGTTAACTTAAGTTTGCTTCTCTCTGGGAAATTATGTGCCATATTAGGAAAGAGCACACCCTGTTTTCCAACTGAACTGCAGTATGTCAAAACAGCTTTTCAACATAAAGGAAGCACTGCAACAACAGGCTGTATTGACTGTATGCAGTCTTTCTGTCTAAACAATTTTCTCCCTCATCTGTGCAGTGAACAGTAAGCAGCTGGTTATATCACAGCAAACACAAACACGCTATAATCATTTATGATTTTTCATCAGCTGTGAGGCTGTAGCTCAGGCCGTAGAGTAGGTCGTCTACTAATCTGAAGGTTGGGGTCTGCATGTGTGCAGGTAGTGACACCAAGGTTCATTCTGTTGCATCCATTGGTGTGCTAATTGTTAGCTAGAAAGCACTTAAGGTGCTTGTATGAATGGGTGAATGAGACAAGCGCTTTGAGTACTCATGGGAGCTGGAGTAGTTTTTATACAGCACTTTTCTACTTAATTTACTACAAGGGAAAACACTAACTTTATTTATTTTTAAATCTTATTACAAAAGTACATTCCTTTTCCACCTGTGATGGACTGGTGAGTCTTCTCTCACACAAACATACTTACAGGCTGCTCACAAACCAACGGTGTGTGGAAAGCGAAGAAGTGCGTGCACGTTTCAGTGTTTGAGCCAATCAGCACTGGCTCTGAGGGGGCTGCGCTCATGCTAGCTGGCCTGCACAAACACAAAACATTCAAACAAACAAACAACATTCACTCGTTTATTCTAAATAAATATATTAAAATCACCAAGGTTGCATTAAAAAGGCGTTTAACAAATCTGTAAATACTTGTAGTGAGTTTACTCTTATTTAAAAGATGAAGCACTACTTCATCAATAAAGCTCTCACACTAGCTTTTCCATCACTACCAGATTCTGAAATAAAGGATTAATTCAAGTTAGTTTTATATTTAGGAAAATTGGAGGAAACAAATGACACACAGTATCACGATGTATACAGGTATGAATTTTCTCTTAAGGGGCACTTTAAATCTCAGTTTGCTATTCCTGAACAACGCAGGTTTGAGAAAATGTGATTCCTGAGAATGCTCTATGCTTGACGTAGTTATAGATGAAAATTAAGATGCAAATGGAGGAAAATGTACCTGCAGATGAAGCTGATGACGGTGCTGTGGGTGAGGCTACGGTTTGCAGGGCATGGACTTCCTTCTTCATAGGTGAGCTCCAGAACATGGTCCTTGTATGAGAGCTTATTGCTCACCTTACCACCACTGACCACATCACTGCCTTCCTTAATGCACACAGCTATAACACATATTCATGGAGATCATTCAGAAAGCTTTAAATGTAAAACACAAAAATATAAATATTCCATAGATCTGTTCTACCAGCTGGAAATCTGCAGAACGCTCAAAGTTTTTTGGGAAATATTTATATTTCTTAGCGAGTGAGTGATCAAATTCAGCTCAGACTCTGGGATTCATTTTTATTATTACTTTTTAATTAATAGTATTTTTTTCAGGACTGCAAATATATCCCATTGTTGAGCATTCGAACCATGACCTTACTGCACTTGTATTGCCACATATTATTCTCTCCCACTGTGTATCTGATGCTGATTAAACATTCTTAGCATAGCCATCATAAGTTACAAATCCAGACCATTTTTTAACTCTCTGGTAAGCGAGCGGTCAATAATTTGAGAGAACCTGGAAATTCAAGTGTCTGGGTTTCAGTCGTTGCTTGTGTTGCAGACAAACAGTTATGACGTTCTTGGCGTTTCATAAAGTTTCTGAATATCTATCAAGACTAAACAGTAACCAGATTAAAGTTGAAGGAAGCAATCTCTCCTAACTACAGAGGCACTTTGTTTTCTTTATAAAGCAACTGACTGGTTAAAAGCAGAACCGATTGCCTGAAAGTGACTCCTGTATACAGTCTGATTCAATGATGACATAACAGAGACCTCTGATCGTCTCAGTGACTGAAGAGAAATGATCTGCTAGACTTCCATCGACATGATTGCACAACAGAGTCAAATTTATCTGCTGCGCCAAATTGTATAATATTCAACTGAGAGAGGCCCTAGACCAGAGAAATATGTGAAGCAGCATACCAAATAAAAGCTACCACCACTGCTGATTTTTCACAATTCATAGAATTAAAATAATCCAAGTATACTTCTCAACTTGGTAGATCTTTCATTTTTTGTAATGAGAAATTGGCTAATATAATCCAGAAATGTGGTGCGGCTAAATTAACAACTCGCCGATTGCAGTGACGTACCAGTGTCAGGGCTGCAACCAGTGTTGGCCACAGATCCACAGATGTTCATGCGGAACACCATCTTCTGGTCCTTATGATGGTGCACAGTGTAACCCTCATCCTTCTTCAAGGGGTTCAGGTCAAATAAATGACCTATGGAAGATGTCATGGTTTAGCACTGCGGCTATTTAGAAATAGATATTTAACTTGTGCACATCTTTACACACTCTTAAGAGAATACCAGAGATCAGCAGACATAAAGAGGAATAAAAAGGGAAAGCAGATGCTTTTTGAGAACTTAAATTTAAATGCATATTACCATAACATTCTCCTTTTATTACTCCAGCAGGTATATCAAAATAAACAAAGATGATATGAGGAGAAAGTGTGTGTTTCTGACCTGTAGCAGGGTTGGTGACTCTGCAGTTGTCATGCTGGACACTATTTAGAGGGCAGGCAGCAGCTGTTTTCCACATGAAGGTGTACACACAGTCTTCAATGTCAGAGATCAGAGTAGGCCGAGAGTTCTATGTGGGGCATATAAATACATGTTTTTTATTTTTTTTTATATTTTAAAATAACTCAAATTTGGACCCTACGGGGGAAAAGCAGTGAGCCTCTTCTACATGGATCCTACATTCCACCTCACGTGTGGTTTAGAAAGCCATTTGATGCTCAACAAACTGTTTACTGCATGTTTTACAGCCTGACTGCCATCAAACATTTTAGCTGACCATCTTTTGAGTACAGTTCTTACCACTTTGTTTTTGTCACACTGGAAGCGGATGATACTGATCCTGTTGCGGCTTCCATTTGAACAAGCCTGGCCGCTGGTGTACTGCAGCATTAGGACATTTCCGTCCCACGTAGGACCAGAATGGACCTGACCCAGACTCCAATATTCATCTCCAACCTTCAGGCATGACGCTGCAGTGGAGGGACACTTCCATGGGTCTGTAGCAAGGAGAAGGATTTTCAGTGGATTTCAAGACATAGAAATTTGGGCCAGAATTATATTTAAACTCTAAACCAGAGGTAGATGTAATGACATTACTGTATCCTTTACACCAACCTTTCTGCTTCACCAGCGACCTACAGACGTTAATGTAATACTGTTTATTCGTGTCCCCAGTGGGAAGTTCCGCCTCCCAGTTCCCAGAGTCCATAGCCAGAGGTGAGAGGTCGTACGAGCGACCCTGATCATCACTGACAAGAGAAAAGGAAAAAAGGAGAAAATTCTGGACTGTGGTCCTTTCTGTAAATGATAATTAAATTCTACTAAGTTACACAAACTACATACACTATAAGAAAAAAAGAAGTCCGTGTGTTGGAGTCAAATTGTTAAATGTTGTCATTGTGTTACTTAAATTTGTAAGTCTTAGTTCAAACTGTAGGATCAAAGATGTTCCTTTGTCACCTCTCCAGCCAGTTTGTTGCTGGGGGAGGCTGAAGTGTTTTATTGTAGGCATCTATGTGAGGGTTCTGTTTGTTGCTTAGTAATCTTCCTGCTTTTATGATCCTTTTGGTGAGCAGGAGGTCACAAACACACACCCCCAAACACAAACACATACACTCTCACACACACACTCTCACACACAGCCTTATCTTTTAGAACATAAAATTGGAAGGCAATAATGACACGAGGACGACTTACTTGTAAGAGCAGCTGGTGGTCTTGACTGGGACACAGGCCAGTGCAGTGGGCCAGTTGAACAAATAGGTGCAGTCTGGAGTCTCCCTAATATACTCCGGTTCTCCCTGAAAAAGTGAAGTAGCATTAGACACAATTGCTTAAGAGCTTAGAAGACCTCTGTGTGTCGTGAAAAATAACGGCCCAACATTATGTGTTAAAAAAAAAAAAAAAAAAAGGAATCAGAGAGATGTTAATTTTTTTTTTTATTTCGTATACATCTTGTTTATATTTTTTATCTATTCAGAGATCAATTCTGCAACTAACAGTAATGTGTGCAGAAGGCAGGCCCTGAAACACAGTGGTCATTTATGTGGAGACAAACCACAGGATGATTCTTTCAACCACAAATCTCCAAGTGCAAAACTGTCACTCAGTCACCAGTCAGTCTTACAGATATCTGATCTGTTGCTCTCTGTTAACAACCCCTTCAAAGCTACATAGGAGGAGCAGAATTTCTGTGTGTGTTAAACTTACAGGATTCCTGTCAGGGTTGCAGGAGAAGTAGATATTGGTAGACCTCTCATAAACTTTATGGCAGATCTCTCCACTGGTGTAGTTCAGGATGATCTGGTCTCCAACATAAGTTAGCACCTGGTTTGCCATTCCTGTGTTCACACGAGCGAAAATTTAAAAACACGAGTACTGTAAAAATGACAGAGTTTCTTATACAGTGTAATGTTTAATCTGTCTTTTCATACCTGCGATCTTATGTTTTCCTCCGGCAACTTGGCAGGAGGAGACAGTTTCACCTTCTGTCTTTTTGTGGGTGCAAACATCTTTTTGGAGTCCGCCGCAAATTGAAAGATAGTAAGTGTACTTGGCAGCATTTAGGAAGTAATCTCTACCCTTCAGAGAGCTCAGATCAAATTCATAGCCACTCTTAGGGTCACGAACTCGACAGTCAGTACCTATGAGGGAAAGTTCGGATAATTTATTGTCCATTTCCATGGTGGATCAAATGCTAAAATGTACAGATTTTGTCTCTATGTTTAACCTTAAGGAACAGTTTCTGTCCACTGTCACAGACGTTTTTACCTTGTGACTTCCTGATAGGGCAGGCCTCGGACGTCCGCCAGATGAAGACATATTCACAACCATCTATACGGTCAAACATGGGAGAGCCCTTGAAGTAATTACAAATGGACACAAATAATCAAAATTTAGATTAAAAGAAATTGCTACTGGAGTTGAACATGCAACATTTAAAAGACAAAAATGAATTTTTATTTGTGATTTGCCTAAAACAGACAAGACCAGAAAAAGCTACAAAAGGTATTCAGAGATTAATTCAGTACACATCTCAAACAAATAAAATGAAGGTATGCCTCTATCATGAAATCCATTTGCAAATACCTCAAGGGGAACTTATTTTATGTATTTTTGGTAACAAAGTAACCATAAAATGTAGCTTTCAGTTAGTGAGTTAAAGTCTAACAGTGCTACTGAAGAAAGCACTAAAATAAACAGTACACGTTTTCTCACTTAGCCTCTATCGCAGTTAGAAACTAGAAAATAAACATCACATTTTTCCTACCAAATCTGATCCACACAACTAAAACATTTATATTATAATAATATCAAATAGTCATCTTGTGAACATTATGACTGGGTTAGTTCAAGAGTCTAAAAACACTCACCGGGTTTTCATCACACTGAAAGATGATGCGAGTTGAGTACTGGGACGAAGACCCGCATTTGTCTCCATTCTGGTACACCACGCTGATGGAGCCATCTTCTGCTGCCTGTGGGCTGGACTGGATGTATCCCAGGTTGTATCCTTTGCCATCAATGACAACGCAGGATCCCAAAAAGCCCACTGCAGACAATACAAAATGTTATACTCTAACTATTTGCCTGCATTTTTCCAGTAATATCCCGTGCCATCCTTACAGTCTAGCATTTAGGAAAATGCCTTTCCAAAAAACAAAAACAAAAAAAAGTCATTCATATTTTTATTTAGCTTTGATGACAACATGCATTTGCTATGAGATCATTTTTATAAACATCACAACATTTATTTACATCCAGAACTGAATTAAATGTTAAGAACTTGTATTGATGATGGAAAAGTCAGACAGCTGCATAAAGCTTTTTCCATTTGTGGAAAAACTTGGTCATTGACTTTGTAAGTAGAAGTGCTCTCTGAATGTTAAACATAGCTGTGATTTCAAATGTTGATTTCTATTAATTATTTGTTTTTTTTTTGTTTGTTTTTTTTGTTTGGTTTTTTTTTTTGTTTTTTTTGTTTTTTTTGTTTTTTTTTTTAAAATTGGACCGCATCAGTTCCTCAGATTCCATTTCCCCACTTTGGTTACAGATTTTCATAAATGCATTGCACAGTTTCTAAACGAGTTTCTGTAGTTTCATATTCTTCGTTTTTTCTTTGCTTGATGCAGGCCAATAATTTGACCCTTGTGAAACGGAGAAAAATCTCTTCTACGCCCACAGAATGGCAACGTGGTTGTTTACAAAGAGAGAAGCTACTCACTGCATCAGTTAGGGTTCATTAACCCGTTCCACTCAAAGCAATATTAATCACCGATCTCCAATGGAAGACTCTTCTTATTCTCTGCTCTGCTTATTTACACCAAGTAAATGAAGTAAGACTATCAAAAAACATATGTCAGACTTAACTGGGTGTATTTTATAACAATAAATTGTAAATGAAGGCAAATCAGTTAACCAGCAACCTGTACAGTTTAAATGTGGTATCAGACTAGGTTAACAGTTCATCTGCATATTTTAATACAACTTCTGGAGGCTTACTGCTGATTTTTCGCTGTTTAAAACAAATGGCTGTGGAAGGAGCAGATACAAAGTTTGCTTGTCTTCTTCACATTGGAGTTTGCTGATCAGGGGCTTTGGTAAAAGTAAAAGTTTAAATGGTGGTCACCAGAACAGCAGCTTTTTTGGGCGCTAGAAACACGTGTTCTTTAACTCTACCTGCGCTCATCTTCTCAGCACTGGCTCAGTCTCTTTGCAGTGTGTAAACAGACTCTGGTTTCACATTAAACTGTGCCAACGTCATAGTCTCCGCTGCTGTTGTTGGTGTTTCTGTTTAAAACTGCACCCTGTGTGGGCTTAATGTTGTCAGAATTTTTATTCACTAGCTGCTCTAAACATGTTTGCATTGCACGTCTGCTTTAGTCGCAAATGTGGGTGAAACGTTCACATTAGCATTTCCATGGTGACAATGGCGAGCTACGGAGCCGTGCCTCAAACAAAGCATCGAAGACTTCGTATCGAGAATTTTTTATAAACAAATTATTCAAAAATAATCAATGAATAGTTGCAGCCCTAGTTGTGTCAAATCCTCGTCAACGTCAAATCCTCTTATGTCTATCTAAACCTGTTAATTTCTCACCTGGACACTCATCTACACGTGGGAGGGGTTTGCAGACGTTGATATAAAACCTCCTTGATGTGCCTGAATCTGTGTTTATGGGATTCCACGGGTAGTCATCTTCATCCCGGATCAGGTGACTCAGGTCATACTCATTACCATGCAAATCTAGAAGTGAAAAAAATAAATCAGATTTATTCATTAATTAATGAAGACATGTTCAAGTTAGTAAACTTTTTTGTAATCTAACAAATTCTAAAAAAAAGGGACACCTGAAAAAAAAGAAGCCATGATAATTTGTGTGTGTGTGTGCCCAAACCTGTGATCCTGCAGTCAACTGGAGCAGGCATGCAGGCCAAAGCGGTGGAGAACTCAAAGAGGACGTCATGGACCACATGCTTAGGGGAAGTACTCATGTCCTCTCGCACCAGTTTTAAGGATCCAGGGTAAGACTTTGGATCACACACAAAATTAATCCGGAAGGTGTCCCGAGTTGCTGATGAAAAAGCAAAAAAAAAAATTTTAAAAAAATAAAAAAAATGGAGGAAAGTCACAAAAAGTGCACCACTGTAACGTAAAAATAGCATCAGTATTTTTGTTTATAACCATAGTGTTGTTTGATCAAAATACAAAATGAATGGACACTTGGCCATGTCCATCATCAGATCTCACTGTGTGACACATTTCAAGATCCAGCGTGAACTGCTTTATTCTGTACATTTTCTATTGTGCTTTTGCTACCTGTTGGAACGTCAACAGGTCCCCTGTATGTTAGTTGGAGGATGCCGTCAGTTGAATACTGGAGGGTCTTCTCCTCCCCCACAGGGCTGATGGGGTGCTCGTTCTCCAGCTCACAGCCGGCCATTCCCTGACCACATTCAGCTACATCTGAGCAGATGTTTACCTGCAGGTAGGTGGGATACCACTTTGAGTTTGTGTGCTTTATGCGATATTTCATACCATATAATAAGTAAACATCTTAACGACAAAGTCTGTGAATACACAATCGAATGATGTAGTCCAGCATCACACATCCAATTCAAAAACTAAAAAGAATACAAAACAACAACAGGTAAATCAGCAGTATAAAGACAATATTTTGGATCATTTTAGTCACTTGCCTGCCAAAGCTTATAAATGTTGGTGTTTACGTTTTATAGTTTTAATGTTTTTTTGTTTGTTTTTTTATAGGTTATATTTTTATTTAAAATGTTAAATTCAATTTTATTTATATAGCACCAAATCATTTTGTATTGTAAAGGCCCTGCAATAATACAGAAAAACCCCCAACAGTTAGACAACCTCTAATGAGCAAGCACTTTGGCGACAGAGAGAACGAAAACGTCCCTTTCAACAGGAAGAAACCTCTGCAGAGGTTAAAAAATTAAAAGAAGAAGAAAAAAGTGCTAGTTACACCCAAAGTTAAATGATGTGCAATCATTTTAAAGCTGAAACTGTTCTTTCATCAGTCTGCATTCATAAGGTTTATCCGTTAATATAATTCATTACCCTTTTTAGTAGCATTTAAAAGAAAAACATTGTTTCATACTTTCACATTTTTTAAAATAAACTAAATAAGGACAATAAACATTTTTCATCTTATTCTGAAGTTTCATGAACTACAATCAGAAAGCTTCATCTGCCATGTTTTAGTGCTACGTAATGCGCTATATAGCTCTAATCGTTACCCTACACGGCTGGCAATTAAATTCCCTCCTCACAATGCTTTATTTGATTAGAATTTAATACAACCATTTGGAAAATATCACTTGAAATGCAAAAATGTAATGTTTTCCATAGCACTGCGACACTTCTATGCAACACTTGAGAGCTATAATTTGCAGAAATTATGTATGCTGGCAGAATATTGTTGAAGTGTCTTACCAGGAATTTCTTGCCATTCCCACTTGTATTGTATCCCGTCTTGGAAGCCAAGGGCGTTAGGTTGTACTCAAAGCCAGTGTTGGGGTCCACCACAGCACATGTCTGATATGCCAAAAAAAACAACAACCCAAAAACCCCACACAGATTACAACCATTTCAAGTATTTTGTTAAGTTTACCACAGTGTATCAATTACAATTAAGTCAAATTAAGACTTAAGATCCATGCAAGTACACTTACATTGTTTGTGATGGTTCTGATGGCACAGGCTGCATTGGTCTCCCACATAAAGGTGGCAGTGCAGTTCTGGTACATCAGGAATCGCGGTCCCTTAACCTGAATAGTGCGGAGTGCAAACATTGTTACACTCAAACCACCACTGTAGACAGCCAACAAGCCATTCTCTTCTCAAAACTGCATTTACTCACGAGAGTCCCTCTGGAGCAGACCAGGTGAATGCGCGTTGTATACGAGAGTTTCTGACCGTCCGAATCACAGGCAGAGCCATCTGTGAACTCCAGCATAAGGCGGTCCCGTGCTTCGATGATCGGCCCTCGCTTTGAAATGCCCATGTTACTGACTGACACCTCCTCCTCTACAGAGCCCTGAGGGGAGGCAGGAGGGAAGAGGTGAATAATTGAGTATCAGACACCAGTTACACTCTGCAGTTACTTTGAGATTCTTATTCAAATGTTCACCCTGAGCATGTTATTATAAAATGGGTGGAAGCAATATTAAAAAATAAAAAAAGAGCAGCAACAACACAGAAAAAACATTTGCCGAATGACTTTGTTTACAAAAATATAGCAAATCATATTTTGTGTCACTTTCTTCTGGGTTATTAAATGTTTGGTACGCCTATATTCATGTCCAGATCTTTCCATCTCTAAAGGCACACTAGACTAATCAATAAATATTAACATATTAAAAATAGTGTAGCAAAATAAGTATTATCGTTTCTGTCAACTGTAATATAAATTATATGATGGAAAAAGAGGAATTTGTTGTTGCCAGCTCTGTTGTCAGAGTTGACTGTAACTGTCAATTACACATGTAGGGATGGTAGTTAGAGACAAAGCCAGACAAATTTAAAGTTCAAATCAGTCCACTCTGCAAACTGCTTCTTGGTTGAATTCCTTTAACCAGTGGTAAAGTCATACCTCTCACTGTTCTCTTTGCAAATACAGATAGTTCTTTTTTCATGAGCAATACATTAGTAAATCTGGCCCATAGTGGTATAGTCACAATTCTCTAAAACCAGCAAGAAAAATTAACACAATCAATCATAAACCCGAAGTGGATTTACAACAAGGCCCCCTTTCAAGTCAGTTTCACAGTCCTTCTGGTCAGGCTATATATACACAAGATTTCAATGCAATGAGAAAAGATTCAAAGTCAAATTTGCCTCAAGACCTTTGAAAAACGCATCCCATCCAGGCCTCGACTACCCAATCAGAGTTGGCAAAGGGGTGTATGGCTGGACTCACTGGTGTCCAGATTCTGATTTTGACAAGGTGTTTTGAGGATGATACTCAAGCTAAGCTTTGTGTTACTGCAGTTCACCGTCTGGTCTCCACCAGGGAAAGTTTGGTATTCACCAGAAGACTGACATGAGCTGTGTGTTCTTCCTCAGTAATGTCGCATCTCTCTGATTCAGTGGAGGTGTTTAATGTTACAGACCTGTTTGGTTACATATTTCATCTCGCAGATGGATGCATCGCGGTCGCAGCCATGTACAGGGCTGATGGGGCGGCATACGTTGATGTAATACTTCTTCAGATTATTGCTGTCGGATAAGTCCATCACCTGCCAGTTGGAGGTGGTGTGTGACAGGCTGAAATTGAAGAAGAAAAGCTTGACGAGGAGGACAGCAGATTGGCAACAATTCAGTGCTGGACTGGATGTACTTATTTTCATGGCCTTGGATTTAGACACTGGTAAAGCAGTTGCTGCACAATGCTTTTTAAAAGCATTACCTGGATAAGTCATACTGTTCCAGTGTGTCTGGATCGGTCACCAAACACTCATGGGGTCTTTCAGGGCACGCGTAGGAGGTATACCAGCGGAAGTTGTACGTGTACTTGTCTTCTATCTGAACGAAGATTTTAACAAACAGATGTTTATATACAAATCATACAGGAGACACAAAATACGTCAAACACTGTTTAAACAATCTGACAAAGAGGTAGGGAGGATTTTACCTGGAATTCTGGGTTTCCTGGTCCAATTTGTGGGTCACAGAGGAAAGAGATGAGCGTAGATCTGGGAGTGTGCTCTTCGTTGTTGTATGGGGTGCCGTTACTGTAGTTCAGCTGAATCAGCCCATCGTAGTACGACAGGCGGGAGTTCTGTTCCCCAAGACTCCAAAAACTAAAGAAAAAATATGATGTAATTTATTCATGTTTCTTCATTGCTGAGTGTATTTAAATCACTCGGTTTCAGGATCTTTAATTTAATGAGTGTGTTATTCAATATTGACCTAAACTTTTTACACACAATGTTGTGTGTTGGGATGTAAAATGACCAGTATAATGTACAAAATGCAGATTGATAGAAGGAATGCTTAACTTAGGCTTCCAAAAAAAATATAGATCCTAAACTAAATACATTGTTGCACAACGCGTGACGCTCATTTATCCCTCTTCTTTCCACTACACCTTCAATACAGCAGGAATTTGCAGTGCAATCAGATGGAGGCAGATTATTATTGAATTCTTGATCCAATTGGTATTAAAATTAGCAAACTAAGGTAACACAGCAAAAGCACACTACGAATACTTCAGGGATAATTTACATTGATTTCTCAGATTTGTGAGAAAATTCACGTCACTTCATTTTTTTAAGCACGGTTGTTTTTAAAAGTGCTTAAAAGTGGAGTGAAAGTTGAGAAAGTGGGGCAGAACAGAATAAAGAAGTGCGATTCTTCTTGCATGTTTGTAGCCTGTAGTCTTACTTCTTTTCCACCTGGCATGCGCCGGCCTTCTCAGGACACGACGAAACACTGACTGGACCACAGACGTTGATGTAATACTGATAGATGCCTTTAGTCAGGTTGTAAAAACCACCATGAGGCTTGGAGAGAGGCGACAAGTCGAAAGAGAAGCCTGTGGAGAAGCTAAGGTTAGTTAGAGGTTAACAAGAGGATTTAAAGTAAAGAGACAAGAAAAAGGCAACCACAGGTTTTTTTCTTCCTGGTTTGCCATCATGAAAGTAACATGTGAGAGGGCACACGTGTAACCTACCATGATACAGGTGTTACATTCTCCACTAGGTGGCAGTATCGAGCAAGAGTAGTGAAACCATGGTGGTATCAGATAACTTTTTATTAATTAACTTTTTCAAGATTATTATTTTGTCATTCCTGGCGTGTGCACACACATGCACAGACAGATGCACACAGCTGGAATTAATTGCTAAGAAAACATAATTCATTTTGGATTTGGAAGTATCAATTTTTAAAACGATCACATATTAAATGGAGCAAGATCCACTTTTCTATCCCCTTTTTGTATTTATATATACAGTGGGGCAAAAAAGTATTTAGTCAGCCACCGATTGTGCAAGTTCCCCCACCTAAAATGATGACAGAGGTCAGTAATTTGCACCAGAGGTACACTTCAACTGTGAGAGACAGAATGTGAAAAAAAAAATCCATGAATCCACATGGTAGGAATTGTAAAGAATTTATTCGTAAATCAGGGTGGAAAATAAGTATTTGGTCAATGACAAAAATACAACTCAATACTTTGTAACATAACCTTTGTTGGCAATAACAGAGGTCAAACGTTTACTATAGGTCTTTACCAGGTTTGCACACACAGTAGCTGGTATTTTGGCCCATTCCTCCATGCAGATCTTCTCGAGAGCAGTGATGTTTTGGGGCTGTCGCCGAGCAACACGGACTTTCAACTCCCTCCACAGATTTTCTATGGGGTTGAGGTCTGGAGACTGGCTAGGCCACTCCAGGACTTTCAAATGCTTCTTACGGAGCCACTCCTTTGTTGCCCGGGGGGTGTGTTTTGGATCATTGTCATGTTGGAAGACCCAGCCTCGTTTCATCTTCAAAGTTCTCACTGATGGAAGGAGGTTTTGGCTCAAAATCTCACGATACATGGCCCCATTCATTCTGTCCTTAACACGGATCAGTCGTCCTGTCCCCTTGGCAGAAAAACAGCCCCATAGCATGATGCTTCCACCCCCATGCTTCACAGTAGGTATGGTGTTCTTGGGATGCAACTCAGTATTCTTCTTCCTCCAAACATGACGAGTTGAGTTTATACCAAAAAGTTCTACTTTGGTTTCATCTGACCACATGACATTCTCCCAATCCTCTGCTGTATCATCCATGTGCTCTCTGGCAAACTTCAGACGGGCCTGGACATGCACTGGCTTCAGCAGCGGAACACGTCTGGCACTGCGGGATTTGATTCCCTGCCGTTGTAGTGTGTTACTGATGGTGACCTTTCTTACTTTGGTCCCAGCTCTCTGCAGGTCATTCACCAGGTCCCCCCGTGTGGTTCTGGGATCTTTGCTCACCGTTCTCATGATCATTTTGACCCCACGGGACGAGATCTTGCGTGGAGCCCCAGATCGAGGGAGATTATCAGTGGTCTTGTATGTCTTCCATTTTCTGATGATTGCTCCCACAGTTGATTTTTTCACACCAAGCTGCTTGCCTATTGTAGATTCACTCTTCCCAGTCTGGTGCAGGTCTACAATACTTTTCCTGGTGTCCTTCGAAAGCTCTTTGGTCTTGGCCATGGCGGAGTTTGGAGTCTGACTGTTTGAGGCTGTGGACAGGTGTCTTTTATACAGATGATGAGTTCAAACAGGTGCCATTCATACAGGTAACGAGTGGGGGACAGAAAAGCTTCTTACAGAAGACGTTACAGGTCTGTGAGAGCCAGAGATTTTCCTTGTTTGAGGTGACCAAATACTTATTTTCCACCCTGATTTACGAATAAATTCTTTACAAATCCTACCATGTGAATTCATGGATTTTTTTTTCACATTCTGTCTCTCACAGTTGAAGTGTACCTCTGGTGCAAATTACTGACCTCTGTCATCATTTTAGGTGGGGGAACTTGCACAATCGGTGGCTGACTAAATACTTTTTTGCCCCACTGTATCAGAAGACAACAGGTGTTTTCTTTATTTTCTTTTATAACAGTTCATTTAAACTGCATAAAAACTACAAGATATGCAATGAGCTCTAAACTGAATTGTCTGGAAGATGATGAAAAAAAAACAGATTAAAAAAAAAAAAAAAAAAAATTGTAAATCAAGAAATACTTAAAACTTTGAATTGTGATTTTTTTTGCCTGTCCTTCATTTCTTCCACATGTAAAGTATATTTGACAGCAAAGCACAATCAGCTGTATTTGACACAGACTGTCAGATTGTGTTGAGAATGTTGACGCTGGCAGACAAATACAGAGTAGGTGCGCCCCACTGAAGGCAACAGTGTTAATTAGAGCTAAAATCAGTAGTCAGTTAATCTCAATTCACTGCTGTTAAATTTAAACTTAACTGAATTCAGTGCGAGACATTAACGTCAGCATTTAGTCATCTTATCGACTGACAGAGGTTTACCCCGACTTTTACAAACAGCAGTGTTTTTCAAATACAACACTATGTTCTCCTGCTTGGAAAGGACAACTGGGTGAAACAAATGTGATCAATGCATTCACTGTCTACTGAGGTAAAGCAGACTAGCCCAGAGTTGCTTTGCAAATCTTTAAAGAGCTTTACTGTGTGAATCAGTGAAGAAAATTACAACTTAGTCTGCAGTCAGTTAGTGTTTATTATAATCTGTAACTCTACAGAGATGTTGACAGTCAACTGATTTATGGGTCTGATTTTTGCACTTTTACAAATGTGTTTCTGTTTGTTATCATTTTTTAAATTCAATATAAGTGCGGGATTAATTGTACCATTTTCTAGCAGTTCACAGCCAAAACAAACTATATCATGACTGTAGCCAGTGGAAATAAATTTTAAGAGCTCAGAAAGATATACGATCAGATTTCCAAGTGAGACGTGAAGGATCATGATTACCCTCTTTTATCTTTCAAGGAAAAACTTACACAGAAACTTATTTATGGATTTGTGGCTGAGAAATACCATTTTCTCCTTCCTAAAAGCCTCTATTAACCCTGTTGCTACCTTGTTTTCTTCCATCCCTTTTCTTGCTCAAATTAAAAACGAATGAGGAAAAGCCCACACATATTTTATAGTTGTCTGAGCGTGTCATACCAGCTTGAGGGTCCTCCACCTTGCAGTTGTCTCCCTGCGTCTTCGAGAGGACGCAGGCGGCGGCTGTGTACCACTCCAACTCATAAATACACTCATCAGATGAGACGCCAAGAAGGACAGGAGCACTATCGAGATCTCCTGCAGGAGTACAGGAAAAAGAAACGCAAAAGAGTCAAAAGTAGCAGAAACATAACTAAGAAAACAGAGGAGAAGAGGGTTTAAAAAAAAAAAAAAAAAACCTGGTTTGCACTTGAGAGTCAGGATAGTTTTGATCCTTGTCTTGTTTTGGGTGCAAAAACTTCCATCAGTATACACCAGCCTGATGTCGTTTCCAGTTTTGGTTTTCTGGGGAGAAGAGAGGAAGCTTCCCAGGCTGATAGTTCTGTTATTCTTATCTGAATAAGAGACAATACATAAAGCACAATGGTCATATTCACTGCAAGAAAAATACGGTTTGTCTCATACTTATTGGGGGAAGTATGCATGAGGACCAAAATACTATAACTTGTCAACAAATCTATTAAAGTACTCAGATTCAACCAGATTAATCTTTAAGAACGCCCTCCTTGTGGACATTCTTACCCACGGCACACATGGCGGCATCCACTGGACAACCAGCTGCCCTTCCTGTAGGGATGACTTTGTGGCAAACATTCAGGTAGTAACGCGAGTCTGCCTTTGACGATTTATCATCCACCACCTCCCAGTTCTCACTGCCCTCTGACTCTGAATCAAGAAAGAAAAAACAAACATACAAAAAAAAAAAAAGTTGTTTTTTCCCCCTAATTTTTCAGTCACACCTGAAAGCATGGTACTGAACAGGTGCTACGATGAGAAGCTATGAGCACAACCAAGTGAATTAACAGTAATTATAATAAAAGCAACAGGGAAAACAGAGTAATATAATTTTAATTAGAACCACATAGTAAATTATTGTGTGTAAACCTAAAGAGACAAAACACGCTAGATCGACAGTTTTCAAAGTGAAATACAGAAATTCTTTATGCTGAGTAAATAAACTTAAGCATATGGTATTTGTAGTTAGGTATATACATGTATTTATGTAGCTATGTACCCCATTTCCTCCTTAACAGGTCGGCCAATCTGAACCAAACTTAATACCAACATCACTGCACGACAACGACATGAAAAATTATAATAAATCCCAATACTTTTAATTTTCCAAGATATATTATGTCATTTCATCATCATCATCATCATCCCGTGTCACTCATATGTAACCTAACAGTCACCAAAAGTTGCACCAGGGAAGAAATTGTGCTCAAGTCACCGCTAAACACTAAATTAAGAATTTAAAAAGGCACCACCTGCCAAAAACTAGGCTTTTGGTGGAAAAGCAAAACCATTAGTGGAAGAGAAATTTAACTGATCTGTTAAAACTCACCTGGGTATCTTGTGAGGGGTGAAAGGTCATAACGCTTGTTGCCATCTGTGACCCGACATAACAGATCCTCCTTCTCTTTGACGCAGGCAAACGCCGTATCCCAGTTAAAATAATAAGTGCAGTCGGTTTCCCCAGCAAACACTGGATTCCCTCGCCCGCCGTGGGCTGCAAGAATTAAAGGCAAATAATATAGAAGTAGTTAATAAAGACTGAACTTCACCTGAAACTCCATATTTATACATTAAAGGAACAATGTGCAAATTATACAAGGTGAGCCTTACAATCATTTCTTATTTATTTAAATGGAAATTGTGCATTTATTTTATGAATGTGAATTTTATTAGAGTTGTCTTAGAGATCAACTCCAACGATGCTCATGAAAACTAAATATTATTTCGATTTCCCTTTTTGGAGTTTGACCTCCTATTTGCCTTGTCTGTGCAATTTGCTTTGTTTTACAAGGCAGAACACCGTGTAACTCTTTTACTATACAGATATGTCCGCTCCGTTTTTTATTCTACTGCCAGGTGGTGCCAAGAATTTCAGCATCTGTGAGAAAGCAGAAACAAGTTGACTCACAAGCAGTCTTGTTGCACTGAAAGTTGATGATGGTCATTCTCTCAAAGCCAGAGGAGCATTTGAGGCCATCTGGATAGATCAGAGTCAGATCTCCATCTGAATAACTGAAGAGGAGGAAAAACAATGGAAAGGGGAAGTAAGGGGGTTGGAAAAGCAAGATTTGCTCTACAGTTCCATGCTCATGGATCAATGTCAGGATATCATTTTGACAATTTACACATCTCAACAAGCAAGTTTATTAAATCAAATTAGAAAACTTATTTTCAAAACCATTTACAACTTTAATAATAAAACCATCTTTGATCCTTTTGTATTTCGTGATTCTCTGACGAATAGTGATCACGGCCAGTGGACTATTCCACACCCATACTCCTATACACACACTTCACAAACACACAGAAATTACCGTAATGTCTGGTTCTGATATTGTCCAGCCACAATCTTCCTTCCTTCGCCATTCTTCACCTGGCAGGATGATATGAACGGCCCGTCACCACATTCCTGAGTGGGAACCCTACCACATATGTTCAGGTAGTAGATGTAGCTGTCAGGTGTGCCACTGGGCCCAGACTGTGTATAGTATGGATGATCCGAAGCTACAAACACAAGAAAGCATTTGAAAGTTTCAGTCAACATGTTACTGATTTTTATCTTACTGCACATTACCTATTAGGAATATCAACAGAACCAATAACTACTTTTCAATATCAAAATTCTGACAACATGATAACTACACATATATGTATGTGTATAATGTTTGTTTATACATATATAATACATATAGCTAGATGATAGTTAGCTTAGCTAAGGCTGGAGGCAGCTCTTCTAAAACTCTTATTAAACTGTACAAACTGTTGCTTAATATGTGGAAGATCAAAACAGGACATAATGTAAGAATTTGCGAACACCTGGTATATGTGTTTTGTTTTTAAATAACCGTCGAATAAAACCTATGTTTGAATTTCCTGGACCCTGAAAATGTTGAAGAATATCAAAGCCTCTTAAGGTTTTTCCACTTTTTCTATTAAGCTAAAAATGAAGGAAGCATACTGGCTGCATCTCAGCACAGCGCTCAAAAAAGAAAAGAATGCATTCAAAACTCATCAGATCTCACTCCAGTGACCTGCTGGAGGTCATTTTGTAAGGCTCTAGTAGAGCTCATCCTGTTCTACCCTTGCACAAAGGAGCAGATACTCATCCTGCTGATCGGTTAAGGACTTTCTATGGCTTTGTCCAGCTCTCCTGGAGTAACTGTCTATATCCTGGAATCTCTATTATGCTCTTGAAACTGCTGGGAAACACAATAAACCTAGTGGCAATGGTACATATTGATGTGCCATCATTGAGGAGGCTGAACTAGTGAAAAAACAGTCAGAAAAGATGAGGGGAGAAAAATGTCAGTGGGCTCCACCTATAGAACCATTCCTGTTTTGGGGGTTGTCACCGTATTGCCCCCAGCACACCTATTCTTAATTTCATGACATCAAATATGATTAGCAACCCCCTCTGCTACTTATTTGAGTAGGTCAATATTCCAGACATTTAATAGGCTTCCTTTAATTTTTTGAGCAGTGTACAAAAGAAAATGTGATGCCTTTTTATCTTATCCAAAAGGGAGGGGGGGGGGGGGGGGGGGGAGAAAATCACTGATGGCCATTGATTTGAAATAAGCAGTTTGTCAATTTAAAGAACAAGAAAAATGTTTATACAGTCACACCAAAAAATGAAGCAGGCCGAGATCTGAAAACAAATATGAGAAAAACATCTTTTTCCTTAAGTTTTTCACTTGAAACTATCCTTTTGTCCCGAACTGCAGACTGCATCGTGGCACACAGACTTCAAATGGACTGTGGCAGTGAGTGGAAAAACCTTTCACATTTCTAACAAAACCAGGAGGTTCATACACCATTTAGTCATAAAGTCACTTCCTCTAAATGGGCCTAAAAAAAGCAGCAACATGAGACAGTTAAATATGTAAAACAAGTTTTGTGTAACTGCCAAAAAACTAAATACAATGTTTGAGCTTTATTTTGCTTTTACACTACACTTCTTCAATTTAATTCAGTTTTATTTATATAAACAACAGCTGCCTTAAGGCAACTGACAGTTTTGTTTTTACTAGCAGCCCTTTGATAGTTACAACCTTATTTTTCTAATTGTAGAAACCAGTTTGAGGAACAAGGATGTATTTGTCACATGGCAGCATTTGTAAAGCTAATAACTCGTCATGTTAACCTGACATCAGCTGAGTGTGGTTTACTACTACTTTATTTTTATTTGCATTTGATTTTAATAGTTCCCCCATTGACATTTCATTCTTCATACAACTATAAGGAATAACTTATAAAAGGTTGTTTAAGCTGTTTAAGATGTTTTAGAGGAACAAAAACTTACAGGCTAAAGTGAGAGGAGTTAGGTCTATGGAGATGTCATGCTGTTCGCTGGTCAGTTTGCAGGTATGGCTCTCCAGATAGTCTCTGTGACAAGCGTATTCAGTGACCCACTCCACCTCGTAATGGCAGTTTGGCTTAGCTATCATCGTAGGAGGGCTGCTCTGTGAATGTGAAAATTAAGTAAAGTTAGGGGTTATGGTTCATTCTGCTAGCTGTGCAAAAAAACAAAAACAAAACACCCCCCCTCCCAAAAAAACAACAACAATAATAACAATGAGTATGAATACATTTTAAGCAGTGAAACAAACAATTCATCATGAAGACTGTAGCGTAACCTACCAAATGCCTGCTTGATGGGCATCTGAAGGTGATGTTGACTGCTGGTTTGCTTGATCCACAGATTGCTGGAGGATTCGAGTCGTCACTTAAAGAATACTGTAAACTCAAGCTGGAGAGGAAAAAGTGCAAGAAGTATGAAAAACTACTAAGAAAAGGTCTTCTTTTCATGTTTATTTTTTCATATAACCAGTCGGTGCTGACTTAACCTGTGTTCAAACTTACCAAAGGTTACGTCAACACATACATGTATTTAAAAACATGACTATAGCACATCTGCACATTCTTGACCTTCTGATAATCTTTTATTCCTGCATATACTGCCTCTTAGACTGCCAAGATTAGAATTTAACTTCAAGTTTCAACTCTAAACCTGAAGCACCAGACTTAGAAGACAGCTCCAAAAACAAGCTTCAGGAGAGCCATACCTGCAAACTTCACTGTCATAAACAAACATGAAGAAAGTACCTGTCATCAGTCATTAGCTCTAGCTGCTGGGTAGGAAAACCCATGTTGTATGAGCCATCTTGTGTGACGAGGCAGGCTGCAGAGCCCTCTGTACAGCCTTTGTCTGGAAGGTCTGAGAGACGATTGAGGAGAACATGAGATTTAAAAAAAAGATTCTTAAATTTCTTCTTGTTAGAAAACTAATTCAGTGTGATGACGATATGCAGGACAGCATGTAAACAGTCACAAGTCCCTGCCCCTTTGTTTACAGCTGCTTAACGGGTGTTAAACAGCACTGAGCTTGGTGTTCCTCCGAGCAACATTTTTTCACATCACTACTGGTGTCATTTGGTGAACACAATTCTTTGGTTCACCCTCACCAATGTGTTAGTGTTTTGTTTTTTGACTGAAGCAAACAGCTTGATCTCAGTGGGAAAAAAGAAAAAAAGCCTCAAGAGTATTTTACACCATCTGCTCCGCACCAAACAGCATAAACGTAAAAACAGTGACTATGTCGTGGAAAATTTGGCAACAGTGTGTGCTATGCAATGCAGTGAGCAATGCTGCAACTTTTACACAACAGAACCCAAGCAACCACTCAGTAGGATGCATTGTGATTGGCCTGTTTAGCACTGTCAATTCTGTGAATGTCAGTTTTTAAATTCAACAGTGAGAGACTTAGAATCATCTCTTCAATAGAACTCTGGCCCCAGTGAGAATAATCACCTATGCCTTTGCACACCTTAGCTTATTTGACAACTTATAGTGGGTTAACCACCTTCAAGACAATCAAGGGGACAGCCCTCCCCTATTAGTGGTTAAATACCCGGCAGTCTCCATCAGTCGTCTTAGAACTGAACCGGGCTCTTAATGAGAGAAAAAACATCTTATTAACACCAGAAGTTTTGTCCAGCTGCCTTCTTTTCAAGCCCTCAAAGCCAAACACAGAGCTAAAACCATGTAAATAGTGGAATCTGGAATCCATGTAAATGAAATGACAGAAACATGAAAACTACAAGTAATTATATATTTAATTTTAACACCTTGATTTTTTTTATTTTACATTTAAATTGAAAATTTTAATTTGCAAAAGCACCACTATTGCTTCTATTTCTATTGCTTTCCAGTAATTGCTTTGTTTAACATACAATGTGGCGACGCTATGCAATATTTTATTGTGCCACGTTATAGTAATGACCATCTATAGACCTTCAAGGAATGGACCTAGATTTAGGGAATACATGAAAACAAAGAAGAAGGGCCTTTAAACAGGCTCCCTTTCTGCTCTGTGCACACTTTGGCAATGTAGTGTTCCTCAAAACAAAAAAACCCCTCATTATTACAGAATCCAATCACTTCCTTTCCTTCAAGTACTCACTGAGACTGCGGCAGATGTTGATGTAGAAGTCTATGCTGTCTTCGCCGTCGTCCACTAGATAGCCATCTTTCAGTTTTATCAGAGGACTGAGGTCATGCTTCCTCCCATCAGAGTCAAACACGTAGCAGGGCACCTGGGCAAAGAAGAGCTGGATTAACTCTACAATACAGATGTATTCGTGCACCACTTTATGCTGCATTCACAAAAAAGCCCCCCCTCAACAGTTTTACTATTGTGTTACCACAAACTTTGCACGTGTGTTTATAGCTATCTGATAATACACAACTTAGTAACTGTGATCATGGATATATCATACTCTTTGGTTTATTTTGTTGCTTTTAACATTTTCCTGAACAAATTTATTTCACACATTTTTTCAAATGTTTCCACATTAACAGGATCACTGTCACAACATGTGACCCATTTTCTGCACAGATAAACGCTGTAAACATCTTCGCAGTGATGGAATATGGTTATACAGCTTTCCATTTCCTCTTCAGCTCATTGTGTTTAATCACAGTGAAGATTTCATTCCTTCTTTCTTCTAAATGTAAAAGTCTGTTGAATGAGTCAGCGACCCCATCAGATGCTCCACCGCACCTCTTTATGTGGCTTGAATTTGTCTTTCTTGCAGGCAGCGTAGGTCTTCCACTCAAAGTAATGCACGCACTGAGACACGGTCACAAACTCTGGAGTCCCCTGCAGAACAAAGACAGGAACATGAGTAAGAAAGGTAGTTTCATGTTGACACAGGTGATGAATGCATGCTAAAGTATACGGCACATCATCGTCCATGACATCAAAGATTTAAGCATTTAAGATGCTGAATGTGTCATTGTTTCCATTATCACAGAGAAATACAGAGTATTAACCTTTGTTGTAGTTATATTGTGGGGAGGAACTTCTAAGTAAGTGTTGAGCCTCAAACAAACACAACCACAGCCTGCTGCTGCTTCTGGATTTGCTGATGGTTCAGTGCTTCATTCAGAGTTTCTCAAAAACTCTTTGACAGCAGCATTGTTTTTTAAATTCCAGGTATTCTCCACATTTTAGCTGCTGTTTTACAGAGTCAAAAACAACAACATTTTCTCCCATTAATCCCTTTTACTTTACTGTCATAATTGTGTATTCTAATATTACAAATGCTTAAAATTTCAAATGACGACATAAAAGATCAGTGCATGTACAAATAATGCCAGCCTATAGCTATGTGACATGAGAGCAGATATTCTTAATAGGGCCACCTTAGGCGAGCTGATACCCCCACACAGGCACTGTTTGGTTGGTTCGAAGAAAGGTAAAGAGTTAAAATTGTTGGAGACAATGGATGAATTAACGGGTGTGAACTAAGTATTGGATAAACCAGGATTATTTTGAGCTGTGAATCGTGCAGTGCTACTCTAGCAGTCCTTTTTAGTGGACTGAAAGGACATCTCTGAATGCTTCACAAGACGTCACTCCATTTCACTGATCCTCAAGCCAATGCTGAACATTGCAACCTTAACCTTTATTAAACAGGTAATCCCATTGAGACTCAGCTTCTCATTTACAGGAGAGACCTGTTCAGACAGCAATAAATAACAATAAAAAAAAAGTAGTAAAAAAAGAGGTAAAATTAAAAACTTAAAAACTTAAAGACATATATATTGGGCATATGACAGTAAAGGGAAACAGGAACATAATTTGTTTGCTAGAAAATTCCAAAAGTGATTAATAATAAACACATCAAGGATTAACTTCTAGCCCAATAACCTTTATTTATTTTCCTAAATGTACTGATAAAAATAGAGATAGAGGATTTAACTATAACATCTATAACATTACCATTTAGACCGGACTTAAAAAGGAGGGGTAAACTACAACAACAAAGTAAATATAGGAATAACGTTAAAGCGCTCGGTTTTTTAAAACTCTTTTGCAACATGTCTGAAACAAGGCACAGTTCTGTTAAGATAACGTCTACTATAATCTGCATTTTGCTGTCATCACTTCTTTTCAGCATTTAGTGATTTGCCCTAAAAATTGTGGAAGCCACTTTTATTTCTCCCCGTCGTACACTCTGAAACAGAAAACTCCTCTTTGTTTCTCGACAGGAAATGATACTTCAACCCACCACTCACCCACCCCATCAAAACCACAGATACACACAACGCAGCGAGCAGGATCACGCTATGAGGTATCAGTCATTATTCTACATCATTTCCAGTCACAGATTCACTGACAAGCAGCGACAGGAATCCAACAATCATCATCTTAGAGTTCCAAATGTTTGTTTCACTTTCAATCAATTAACTTAGTGTTTTAGTTTTTTGTCTTTTGCACATTTCTCCACACAGACACAAATACCTGATGAAACAGAGCGCCATTTAACTTCCTGTGTTGAAAAACAGGATGTTTAATACTTTGTATCCAAAAGACATCGAAAGTGTCAGCAAAAACACGCAATAAACCTGACCTTCTGTGCATCTTAATTTTAGAATAAATAAGGTAATTAACCTCAAATTCATTTGTGGATTGTACTTGTCTTCCTGTTATAAACTTAACATATTTCTAAAGTCTGTTTGAATAGGTGAGCTGCACTGTTTGTAAAATACAGATAATCTTCCAAAACATTTTTCCCTCTCTCTGTGTCAACTGACAAAATCTGCCTTTAGGAACAATTACGTAAAATCAAATATCACAATATCACAAATGTCCTACCTCCTCTAATGGATTACCCATCATTTGTGCAATCACTCTGCACAGCAGCAACCTTTGGGGGCTAAATAATGATGTCAATGTCAAGTGCTAACTCCACAGACTCCCCTGCTGAAAGCCCTTGAACATATGAGCTGAAAATGACATGTGTAAAACCTGATTCAAATACAGAGTCTGGACAGATCATTTCCACTTGCCACCTTCCTATGCATCACACAGCTATTAAAGATTAATGTTATGTTTTACTAATGATGTTTGGATTAAAAGAGCAACAACAGAATGCCAACACACAATGTCTTTTGATCCATCCATCCATGTATTTAGCTTACTTGTATGTTATTTCCATGCACTAATCAGCATTGTGTATGGAAGTGTATGGATAAACTCTGCACACCAAGCTAGTGTTATAGCTAAAACTTAACACTCAACTTGTCCAAATATGGTGAATTCTCTCTCCTAAAAAAGGAGCATGTGCCAAGGTGGCAGTGTGATTAGCAATGCATGGTTGCATGTAGCTTTCCTTACACAGGGAGCTCTGCTTTCTCCCTTCATCGTTCATAAAGGTTAAAAAGAGAGCGAGAGATGAAAAAAGAAAAGGTGTCCATAAAGATGAAGCCAAGGCTTCAAAATAGTAGTTCACATGCTAATTGGTGGACACCATGATTCATGCTGCAAGTAAGATTTATTATTCAGAACCTGTTTACTATGCCATGCTTCCATTCTGACCCATGTATATAACACACAATGTGACTAAACTATGTCAAAAGTTTACATCTAATGTTACTGCAGCACATCAGTGGCTGAACGATTGCAGAGACTGCTGCTGCACAACACGTCAGCACACACCAGGTGTTAGTGGACAAAGGAAATTCATGTAGAACATCGAACAGTTAGTTTGATATTTTCTGTGCATTCCCATTAACGCAGCTATTGAACAACAGGTAATCATCCATCTAAGAATATTTGGTATATTCTTCTGATTGTCAGTCTTACCATGGTTTTCCCACACTGGAAGCTGATGCTGGTCTGAATCTTGTTGTTGCTTCCAGGACAAGTTTGCGTGCTGTTGAAATCCAGCACAGTGTCAGAGAGCTTCTGCAGCGAAAGGTCACCTGTACATTTGGCAAAGACAAAGAAAACAGTCATTACAAAATAATAACATGCATGTAAAGAGTTAAATGACTGAAAATCATTAAACCCTAAATTACATAATATAACAACAGGTCAGAGAAACCTTGAAGTGGTGATTCATTTTAACATCAGAAATGGTAGCTTTCCTTTAGATCAATGTAAATTCATTTAACTTGATGTGGACAGATCACATAGATCACTGAGCTTGCCAGCACGAAAACATTTATCTAATAAAGGTATGACAAAGATCGTTCAGTTGGTACAACAAACATACATACACAGGCTCTCGTTCTCAGACCATTCATCCCAAACAGTCACTGAGACAGTTTGGCAGAATAATGTTGTTGCCCTCCAACATCCACTGACCCAGCAGGTCAATGTAAACTCTGCATCGCATTTCCAAATCACCAGACGGCTCTGTACCTTAACATTTTGACCCTGGTGTCTGTACACTGTCATTAATCATTTCAAAGCACTACAAAACAGAAAACTGGCAGCAGTGGGAAGTCTTGTGCATGTTAAGAATTTGACTTGATTTAAGACTCAGCCTGTTAAATAAACTCACCGCAAGTCAGGCAGACGAAAAGCTAAGATAATAAAATGTTACAAGCTGAAAAATGCTGTGTAGCTTCAAAAAACAAATCTGGATCAAACATCCAAAGACCTCAGTGATGAGCTGTGTGTGTTTAATTGATCATTTGAGTTTAGGGCAATCAATCTAATTTTGAAAATTTAGCAACACTTGTAGCTTCCATCGATTACTAAAATAAAACAATCAAGATATAATGCTTATTGATCCTCATTTTTGCCTTCCGGGACTTCGGTTTCCTTTACTTCCTCTGGTTTAATTAGTTGTTTTACACTTTTTTATTGGTTTAGTTTAGCTGGTTTACAGGTTTTCATTAGATGCGACATATTAAAGCGTGATCTCTGAACGCTCTGATAAGACTACTATCACGAGAACACAATAAAGGAGTGTAACTAAACAACCATGTGACCTACTAACACTGACAGCTACTGCAGGTCTTCAAACTACTGAACTTGGCTGAAACACGGCTCACGTCCCTGCCTGTAATATTCAGTTACAGTGGTTATCTGTTGTTCTTTAGCAGCTGGCACAACATAGATAAGAAGCAATGAAATTCAGTATGCAGCATGTATGGATTTAACAGAAATGTATCTACATAATTTGATTAGATGAGCTCAGATGCTGCTTAGAAGCTGGCTGTAAGAAAATTAATGTTCACATATTTTGAAAAGCAACAAAATTAGCAATGCTTTCTCCTTGTAGTTTACTGTAATAAACAGATTTATTTATTTTTATTATTATTTGTCCACGGTCTACCTCTCTGCAAAGTATCAGGAAATTTCTCTTGGCAGTCTTTTAGATGACATTGAACACACAGAAGCTGAAAGCCTTGCAAACACAATAGTAAAAGACAGTGAAACCCTAGGATCAGCCTAAGAGCTACTTTCCTCTTATAGAGTGGAGGAAGCGTTCATTGCTCCAAAGATTTTGACTTCAGGAAGTACAGGAGACGAGAATGTCAAAGTGTGTGAGAGAACAGTGCGTGGTTTCTGAGCACAGTCACTAGACAGCATGGATAAAGGCTCGAGCAGGCAGTAAACAGCACAAGAGAGAAGGAGGGGGAGAGGAAGCCTGAGTCATGTCTGTGTTAGTCAGCGTGAATGCCTGATGATGTGTTCCCGGGTCATGTGATAAATCAGCTGATGTGACTGAACTTCAGCTCAGCTGATCAGCACTTCATGTTGTCCATGCTTGTCTTTTTTCACTTTACACGTGGGCGCTTCCTCATAAGAAAAATAACTAAAGCTTAATGAAGACAATCTAATGAAATAAGCTGGAAATGCAGGCCACAGATGCACTCAGGAGTCAGACGAGCAGTACCATACACCACTTTGTCACCAGAGGAAGGTCATGACCTCAAGCTGCAGGATAAGTTGTTGTTGTGGGACTGAAATAAATCTGTCTGGCAGCCAGACAAAAAACAAAGGCAGGGATATAACTGAGGTTGAGAAAAATCCTCAAACAATCACCGCGAGCTTATGTCATCATATCAGCGACAGTGGCTATAAAGATGCGATTTATTAAATAAATATCTCTTTAAATATTTCAGTGAAAAGAACTGGTTTTAAATACCATGTGTTAATTAACCCTTTATTAAAGGTGCAAATGCAACACAAACGTGTCTGTTAATGAACGATGATGGAAGCAGCACATTGGTCACCTGGTCCAAACAAACCCTTTTATTAGTGGTTTCTAAACAGTTGGGCATTCCTCCTCCCAGACGGCCCAATGCTTTGGGCTGTTTGCACTCACAGGGAGAGAAAAAAAAATGTGGAGCACAACCAAAGCTGAATGAATCTGATTGATGTGGGAACAATAAAGAAGAAAGAGAGCATTCACGCCTGTTTGCAAGATTCATTGAGATGGCATAAACAGCAGTTTATGCCATCTCAATCCTCTCATCAATTAGAGGATTTTTAAGAAGGAAAGAAGTGACACTCGTCAAACATGAAGTGAGGATATTAAGACAAAACACATCTTGTCTGAGATTTACTTTCACATATCTGCTGAGTTACAGCCTGCGGCAGCAGCTCCCGTTGCTTTTTTTTATAACTTTACTTCCTGATGAAGTTAAAACTAATTGCTTATTGTTTTTTATACAAAGGTGAAATGGAAATCCTTTGTTTTGTAAGTCATATAAAAGTTGAGTATTAGGAGTATGCTTATGCTAATTTTTTCCTCATGTTCTTGGCAATGGAGTCTCTTTACTATTCCCCGAAGAGCTACTCAGCCAATGACGGGGTTTCGATGCTAGACAAGTTTCAGTGATCATCATGGGGAATATGAGGCATCTCTCAGGGTGCTTATTAAGCCTTAAACAGCACCGTGAGTCCAGTTTGATGCATTTTGTTGAGCATTGCAAAGAGGCAATGCTACACTCATACAGTGTAACGAAACATGGCTTCGGGGCTTCTCCGGTGGACTGGGACATTAATCTGAGCGGTAAGAAGGAATGTGGCAAGACTGCACTAGCTGTGATTGAAACGTGGTGCCATCCTGGATATGTTACTGCAAAGAAACATTTGTGGCCTGAATACTGAAGATGAAGAAATGCATCCATGTGACTCGCTGAGGGAATTTGTCATTGCTGCTGCTGCTGTTTGAATCAACACACCGTTTGGATTCCTCTGTCAGCTGATGCAAGGCTCATCCCAACAACTGTGGCTGTGTGAATGGATGAGGATAATAAATGGGTCCAGATGGTCCTCAACACCACTTAATGACCATACAACTGAACACTCTCTCCAAAATCTTAGTCGCAGATACAGGAAATCGTTACCACCTCAGCCTGTAATATTTACATTCATTTTAGATTCAAGCTTTTGTATCATATTCGATTTTGAGATCTTCACTTTTTCTACAACTTCACAATTTTTAAGATAAATTGTCTCATCTCACATCATCGTTATCATCTTGAATCAAAATAGCTGATGTGTTGGGCCAGAAAACAGAAAACAAATTCAACTCCTTGAGCTTGACTTTGGAATCAATTCTAAGGAGTACCAAACCATTTTCCCCCTCTCAACAGAAGGACAGAATGAATACTTCTTGGACTGTAAAAGGAACAATAGACTTGTTCTGTAAACAGGAAAAAAAAAAGTAACGGAGTGGAGTAGAACAGAAAAGCAAAGCAGACCAGAGCATAACACAGACAATGGTCGACAAGGTCTGTGATGAATTCTAGTGGCTCATGATTTACTCTGGTGAAGTGTTTTATTTTGGCCAAGAACTACTCTAAACAAACATATTTAGTTCATTATCAAGTAATAGAAAAAAAGAAAGTCAAATTCTGGCATTTTAAAAGACTAAAAACATTTTTAGCTAAAAAGAGGTGTTGTTCTGCTAAATGTCTACTTTATGAGATCTAATAGTTCTCATAACACTTCTTTTTGTTTTGATTTATCACCTTACAAGTTCTGAGAGCCCAACGTCACTTTTTAAATGGTTAGAAGAACCAACAAAGAACCACATTTAAAAGACCTGACAGGCACTTTTGGTTAATAAAGCCATCAATCATCAGATTGATTCCAAAGTAATTCTTATTTGACTAGTTTATAGATTTGATGTCTTCATTTGATTACACCAGTTCTATTTAACTTAATTAATTTTGCAGGTCCTGAGACAAAGCGTTTTCTTTGTTTCCAAAAACAAACCATGACAGAAAAAGTTGGAGAGCCACTCGCTCGGCTGAATTGCAAAAAGACGATGGACCCCTCAAACAATTTGGGGGACGATGAATAAAGACACTGAGACACAAGAGGCCTTTAAAGACAGATGCTGTTTGTGGATGTTGCTGACACACAGCATCGGCAGCATCAGCAGACCGATCAGCACAGAGACGGGATCTCTGATGAAGCTCTGAAAGACAATTAGCACTGTAACCCCTGCTGTCAGCAACAACACTGAAATTTTCCAGAAGAAAAACAGTACTAATGTTCTCACTTGTCATCCTACGAAACAGGAAAGTGCAATCATATATGCACCTTCTAAACCAAATAAGGTCTCTCTTCCAAAAGTATTAAAAATTTATACTCAAAATTATGTAATTATGAGCCTTTTTTCTTTTTTAATACTTTGACACGATCAACAGAAAAGTAATTATTATACGTGATTTGAATATATTCAAACACAATACTGCACATTTTAAAGAGCATTTATAAACCGTTTTGTGACATCTTGTAGGGAAAAAATGAAATGAAAATGAAAAATGAAAATGAATGAAATGAAATGAAAAAAAAATGATTGAAAGGAAAATCCAAAGTATATTCAAGCATGTTGTGATTTCATTTTGGGGGGGGGTTGTGGTCTTCAAAAACTAAAAATAAATCTGAAATTAACTTTCTCCATCAGTGCTCCTGCGACAATAGAGGCAACACCATGCAGAATACGCTGTAGCTGCCCGTTTATGCATTAATTTATTCGCTTCACAGCGTGATGAACTATTGCATTTTCAGTTTATGGAAGTTAAATGTCACAGATGAGCAAACGGCACTATGTGAAAGGAGGGTTTCATTCTGGCATTTTAATATGTAAACAGTATTTAACCTTTGGCGTTGCTCTGTTTGATAGCATCCTCTCGTGTCCCTCTTATCTAATTTTTTTAAACAGACTCATATATTCTTACAAAGTGCAGGCTTTGACTGTACTGCAGATGGATCATGAGACATTATTAGCAATAAGTAGACTTTCATAACTACTTTTAACATTCAAGTTTAATTAACATGAAATGTTGACATTTAAAATTGAAGCAGAATGAAAAAAGTAATAATTATAATAATTTCTCCACTTTCAAGTATTTTTTGTTCCTGAACTTTTCTTACATCTTTCATTAGCAGTGAAATGGCACAGTGCTGAGGCTAGAAGTAAAGTGATGGAAACCATTAAATCTTTAGAGGATCGAAGGGAATCAGTGAAGTTTCTGTAACGATTGTTTAGTGACTAAATGTTTAGGTAGGCCACAGCAAGTTTTCAGACTTTGAAATGAGCCACTGCAGTCTCACATTTGGGAACAGCTGGCATCAACATTACAATGACACCGACAATAAATAATAATAAATCATAAGCACATTAACAGGCTACCTACAGTGGGGCAAAAAAGTATTTAGTCAGCCACCGATTGTGCAAGTTCCCCCACTTAAAATGATGACAGAGGTCAGTAATTTGCACCAGAGGTACACTTCAACTGTGAGAGACAGAATGTGAAAAAAAAAAATCCATGAATTCACATGGTAGGATTTGTAAAGAATTTATTCGTAAATCAGGGTGGAAAATAAGTATTTGGTCACCTCAAACAAGGAAAATCTCTGGCTCTCACAGACCTGTAACGTCTTCTGTAAGAAGCTTTTCTGTCCCCCACTCGTTACCTGTATGAATGGCACCTGTTTGAACTCATCATCTGTATAAAAGACACCTGTCCACAGCCTCAAACAGTCAGACTCCAAACTCCGCCATGGCCAAGACCAAAGAGCTTTCGAAGGACACCAGGAAAAGTATTGTAGACCTGCACCAGACTGGGAAGAGTGAATCTACAATAGGCAAGCAGCTTGGTGTGAAAAAATCAACTGTGGGAGCAATCATCAGAAAATGGAAGACATACAAGACCACTGATAATCTCCCTCCATCTGGGGCTCCACGCAAGATCTCATCCCGTGGGGTCAAAATGATCATGAGAACGGTGAGCAAAGATCCCAGAACCACACGGGGGGACCTGGTGAATGACCTGCAGAGAGCTGGGACCAAAGTAAGAAAGGTCACCATCAGTAACACACTACAACGGCAGGGAATCAAATCCCGCAGTGCCAGACGTGTTCCGCTGCTGAAGCCAGTGCATGTCCAGGCCCGTCTGAAGTTTGCCAGAGAGCACATGGATGATACAGCAGAGGATTGGGAGAATGTCATGTGGTCAGATGAAACCAAAGTAGAACTTTTTGGTATAAACTCAACTCGTCGTGTTTGGAGGAAGAAGAATACTGAGTTGCATCCCAAGAACACCATACCTACTGTGAAGCATGGGGGTGGAAACATCATGCTATGGGGCTGTTTTTCTGCCAAGGGGACAGGACGACTGATCCGTAGGGATGGGTATCGAAAACCGGTTCTTGTTGAGAACCGGTTCCCACTGTTTCAATTCCTTGGAATCGTTTGCCACTTTTAAAAACGATTCCCTTATCGATTCCAGTCGCCCCGAATGACGTCATCACGTTGAGTAGCGTCTTTTACCCAGTAGGAAACACGGCGCCTGAGCGGCGCAAACGCTCAAAAGTTTGGTTACACTTTATGAGAAAGGATGACAACAGGGCAACGTGCAATACTTGCAAAGTAGAGATTTCATCAAAGGGAGGAAACACTACGAATATGCAAAAGCATTTGCTCAAAAAACACGCGATTGCTTTCAACGAATGTCGTGTTTTTGATCCGCTCCGGACTAGCGAAGCTCAACCCAGCAGCAGCGGTAGCGTTTCCACGTCCTCTCCCGTTAATACTGCAGGTAACTAATCAATTAGCATTGCATATTATGTTAGCGCGATTTACCTTATTACAAAACCTGCTATTACTGTGCGTTGCATTTAGATAACCATGATGAGAGAGACAGAGTCTGGCTGGCTCAGATGCTGGCAGTTCTCGCTGCAGTCTACCGGTAGCGTATCCTTTCAGGCCAGGATAGACGAATGTCACCCAGCAGTGTCTAAGTTTGTGGTCAAAGGCTTGCACCCATTTGCCACAGCAGATGCCCCCGATTTCACTTTGGTAAGTGAATGTGTTTAATTGTAGGCAGGACATTACTGGATATTCTTGTGTAATTGCTACAGAATAATTTATGTTAAACTTTGTTATTGCTACAGGAGAATATTAATTTTATTATTTTACATATACATTTTTTTTCCTGGGGACCCTGTGACACCCCATTGAAGAGCCGTAGGCTGTGGATCTCTTAAGATCTCACTGTTGGGTTTGTAAGGCCATGTTACTCCTAAATTTCTATCTTGTTCAAAGAGAAGATATAAAACAAAGTTCTAAGCTAATCGACTTTAGTGTTCTCCTTTTTAAAAAAAAAGAATCGATAAGAGAATCGATAAGGAATCGAATCGTTAAACAGAATCGAAAATGGAATCGGAATCGTTAAAATCTTATCAATACCCATCCCTACTGATCCGTGTTAAGGACAGAATGAATGGGGCCATGTATCGTGAGATTTTGAGCCAAAACCTCCTTCCATCAGTGAGAACTCTGAAGATGAAACGAGGCTGGGTCTTCCAACATGACAATGATCCAAAACACACCGCCCGGGCAACAAAGGAGTGGCTCCGTAAGAAGCATTTGAAAGTCCTGGAGTGGCCTAGCCAGTCTCCAGACCTCAACCCCATAGAAAATCTGTGGCGGGAGTTGAAAGTCCGTGTTGCTCGGCGACAGCCCCAAAACATCACTGCTCTCGAGAAGATCTGCATGGAGGAATGGGCCAAAATACCAGCTACTGTGTGTGCAAACCTGGTAAAGACCTATAGTAAACGTTTGACCTCTGTTATTGCCAACAAAGGTTATGTTACAAAGTATTGAGTTGTATTTTTGTCATTGACCAAATACTTATTTTCCACCCTGATTTACAAATAAATTCTTTACAAATCCTACCATGTGGATTCATGGATTTTTTTTTTCACATTCTGTCTCTCACAGTTGAAGTGTACCTCTGGTGCAAATTACTGACCTCTGTCATCATTTTAGGTGGGGGAACTTGCACAATCGGTGGCTGACTAAATACTTTTTTGCCCCACTGTATATAGGCAAGCTGTAGTTAGCAAATAATTTGTATGAGGAAAAGTTTTTTAAATAAGTACATAAATAAAACACTTTCCTTCCCTCTGACTTTTCACAATTTTGACCCTGTAAAGACATGTTATATTAGGATTCTAGACCAAAAAAAACAAAACAAAGATCAGTTCTACAGAAGACACACTTTTCTCTACAAAACATTTGCCTTTTAGCAGGACTTCAAGGTTCAAGACAAAGTCCAGTTTCATGCGTCATTCAGACACAAAATGAAGAGTGCACATATTACCAAATTGTGCGTAAAATATAATATTTAGCATCCACAGGATGTACACGTTTTCAACACATCCCCATTAACGATCTGTAAAGCACTCTGCCGTGTGACTGTCATGAGACACAGCTAACAGCATGCTTGCAAACAGACCAAAATGATTGTAAGATAAAATCCTTTTTACAGCAATAAGATGCTTGAATGTGCACAGGACACCAACTAATGAGGATTTTCAGTCAGCAGTAACCTGTTTGTTTTTCCATACAAGCCTAAAGCTAACGCCTAAAACTCAACTCTCAAATTAGCAGGAATTAGATTAACTCATTTCCTTTAACTCTTAGCCAAACACACACACGCGCGCTATCACTGGCCACACAATAAACATCGCTCTCAGAACAGCGAAAGTTACTTAACGTAGCGTCTTGCTGTAGTACTATCATGGAAATTGCACTGTATTCACGCTGAAGACAACATACTGAGTTTCTATATTACTAGCACTATACTACTATAATGAGCCATCTGGATGCTGCCATGCCTGGCTGATTTGTGATTCAAGACGCTGTCCTACTGACATCAATTCAGTGCTGTTTATATAGAGCCAAATAATAAGATCAGTCATCCCAGGGCACTTTACACTATTGTTGAAAGGATCCCAAATAAAACCAGACCAGTGGTGGGCGGATGTCTGTCTCAGTAGGTTGTAGTGAGAACAGTCTGACTCAAGAAGTAGACTGTTTGTGTTAGCTTTCTACTACATGAAGCATCTTCCACCCTTTTTGCTGTTGAGAGTTTTCAAAATCCTTTGGACAAAAACCTCAAAGCCAACAGCCATCAAGCTGTATACCCAACCTAACGGCACTAAAAAGCATCTTTACGGTCTATCCGTATATATAGGGAATAACTTCTCCATTTGGATCTTCTTAAAGCTTTAAAGCCATGGCTGCTGTGGCTGACAGGTGTCCTGATACATGCACGTAGGTCTCATCTTCTCTACTTTAAATTAGTTAACTGCATCGCTCCAGCACATTTGTGCTTCTAGGGGCATTTCTGGAGCATATCTTAATGTATGGTAGAGGTCATCCATTTTTTTGATGAGCAACATATGCAGGATTATGCATTTCAGGCTTTAAATCAGCATCTCTCATCCACTTTCAATGGGGATGACATCGTGCATCACCCAAACTGAATTGTGAATTTGTTGTTTTGCTTAGTTTGCAGTGTTTGGCATGAAAAACTTTTCAAGTGCCAGCTAATCAGCTAAAGTCATGAAAATAACCCGAGAGAGTGAGATGACTGCCTGTCCATTCAACAAGAAAATCAAAGAGAAGTTGATCGCTGTGGTTAGTCTGCTGTGTATGTAGAAAGTTAGTAACACGAAGCCAGCCTGCTATGATGATTGTGTTTTGTATGGATACTAATACTGGATCTCAGGCTTAAGATGATAGTGACAGGTTTAAAAAACAAAACAAAACACTGAACTGAGCATTTTACCCCCTGCACCAGAATCATGATTTGTGCAGAACAGTCATTCTTCAGCATGATGGGACAGCAAGAGGAGGAACAGCTAACAAACAGTGGGCAGGTTGGTGGGCACTATAACCCACATAAAGAACAAGGCAGACAGAAAACTCACCAACAGACTGCTCTTTGTTGGTTGTGAGGTTTCGTAAACACATGGCAGTGTCAGCTCCACAGCTGGTTGGTGGTGAAGAGTCACAGAGCTTTAGTGTATATCTCACTTTATTATCTTGATCTATTGCCTCCCATTTATATCTGCAAGACAAGGAATAGAAGACAATAAGCAAATAGATACCCAGGAAATGAGCTTGTTGGCCCCGACCCCACAAAATTACAGTCTGGGACAACAAATGACTATCATTTCCACTGCTACTATAAAGATAAGTCATTGTTTTGGGCTGTAAATTTTTTTGAAAATTGTTAAAATAGTTACAATGAACAAATGGGAAATGAATCTTTAAAAATTTATACTGTGACTCGTGTTCTTTTACTTATTTCTCCTATAAAATAAATCACACTCATCTGTATAGCAAAAACACACTGACATATAAATGACAGTTTAAAATATCTAGTGGTTCACAGAAGTACAGCATTTATGTAAAAATTACGGTTCGTGCTTTGCAAATGTACGTTTTTCAGCTTTTTCCATCACGCAACCTTTGAGGAAATTTGAAGCTTTGACTTCTGATTTGACAAAACAAGAAATACAAACGTGCCTTCGAGTTTTAAATGATCTTCTTCTAAATTTACCACTTCAATCCTTGGCAGAAAATAACTGATGCCTTTCTCTAAATACCTAAAACTTAAATTTAAGGCATTCTTTTCTTTAACAAACAAATGTAACAATAACAATAAACAAAATGGACTAATCTGAGTTAAGTGAGATTAAACCAACTGGGATTAAAAACAGAGATAAGAAAGGAGGAGGTCATAAAATAATTTTTAAAAGCCCCATGCTTCCATTTCAGTGAGTGTGGAAAACACATGTGCAAGTCTTACACACACACACGGTTTCACTTCTGATTTTTAACTAATATTGAAGTAATCTTTTTATGACACAGAAGTGAGGACAGTATTTAATGGTTGTATACTAAAAATTCCAACAGTTCAGAAATGCTCTTGTCATTTTCACTTTTATTAAAATATGAATTGATCATTAGCATCATTATTTCCCCCCTGTTGGGTATAACGTGATATGGTATTGTGTGATATTATGTTTTTCCTAATAAAACAGGTGCTGTAAAACCTAAAAAATACACAAATACACCGTGTTCTCTGAACGTAAGGAGTAATCCCACACATCAATACGGATATTGACCTAAACCAGACTGTAAAGGAACAGACGAGGAACAGAAACTAAGGGAGAAGTTAACTGTAAGCCATGTGTGTTTCTAACCAAGGTCCTCGGAAGCTGCCAAATCGAGGTAATATTAACCCAGGCTGAACCTAAGCGTTGAGTCACCGGGTTATCATTTGCGCTTTATTGCTGAGTCAATATTTGAACAGCAGCTACTGAGACAACGCTCCACTAAAGAAGGACAACGCTGACTTTATTTTAACTCCCATATTTATGTTGTTATTCTCTTCCGGTGCGTTTATTTATATAAATACGCCGCTGCTCTGTGAGAAAAACGCAATGTTGTTAAGGTTTAACATTCCCCAATTAAGCACGGCAGTTTTGTGCACGTTTCGGCATTTATAGCTAAGCTTCACTTATTTCCTCGATGAACAAGAAAAACTAACTAGCATCGACGGTATGTGAGTTTCAGGGGTAGTCTGATTCAGCTGTACTGGTTTGCTAGCTGAATCAAACTTATTTAGGCTGTTTGCTAAATAAGAAATAAAACTACCTATGACTGGAAATAAGCATTAGTAGACATATTTCTCAATTCAGTTTATTTAGACGATGTGTGTACACGAGAGGACAACGGCTGGACCTTTAACGCTGTTAATCTGTCAGCAGCTGCAGTGTTTGTACCCCCAGAAGGTGTGTATGTGTGTGTTGTTACCTGCAGAGGTCCTGGTACCACGGGCTGTTGTTCTCCGTCGTTCCGGACCGAACCAACAAACAGCCTAGAAAGGCCGCGAACCACAGAGCCAGCTTCAGAGGCTCGAAGCGAGAACATTTATACCCAAACATGATGGTTACTGTACCGGGTAACGTCTGTGGAGCCTAACTAAGACGACATGATACAGCAGAGTGTCTCTGCTCCTCACCAAATCAGTAGGAAGTGACTTCATCACATGACAGGACATCACATGACTCGCATGATGTTGACTGAAGGGGCGTTCGCTGTCTGTGAGAAAAATCTGACATCTGAAAACGCGTGAAAAAGTGTAAAGTGTCAAGTGTGACGTAAGTAATAGCCAGGGGTAATAAAACAATTTTGCCTACTTCTTCACAACAGGTGGCCACAGAAGGAATTTGTGTCTCCTCCCGGATATCTGCTGCTTGTTAGGTAAACATGCAAGCCAATACACAAGCGAACCATTAGGAAAGGTTACAAATGAAAAAAAAAAAACAAAAAAAAAACCACACACCAAACAAATCAAACAAACCAACAAACAATAGAAACAAAAGCAATGTGTCAAACAGAAAAGGACAAACAAAATAACGAGAAAATGATCATACGTGAGGACATATAGCAAGAAAGTAATTGTAAATTTACATTTATGAATGTGGAAACTAGCAACAAGTAGCATTAACAGTAACAACAGTCACATCAACTCTTCTTCTTTCATTTTCATGATTTTTTGTGTTAAAGGGTAAGACATTATATGGATTTTTAAAAATTGTAATTTTTTTAAAGTGTTGAAATATTTTTATTGATGTCCAACAAATCCTAAAAATGACGTGTCTTACTGATGTTGTTTTATTGATATATTTTTTTAATCCCACATGCAATAAACCACTTTAAACTAAACATCACACATATTTTTTTAACCATTTGTTATTATTGTAACTGTTTTGCGCTGTGCTGAACCAGATTCTTTTCCAAGTCATCACTTCAAACTTCACAAACTCTAAACCGTAGTTAATTGCTAATATTTGCATTTGATGACTTGAGACGACTGTTGGGCTGTAGTTTTAGATAAACAAACTGTAATTGGGCTGAATTAGATTTAATCATTTTTTCAGTTAATCAAGAAAATACACAACAGAACAAATTTACAACACAGTGCTACTCACTAACAAAAAACCCATGTCACACAATCATGACTTGAGCTATTGTAACTGTCAAACGTATGTACCTATCAAACCTACTTATCACCCCAATGCATCACTATTGATTAAAAAATGAATTAACAACAAGAAAAGATTTTATCACTCTTGTGATTCTCCAAGTGACAGAATAAACAAGTTGAATTTTTCTAGTTACAAATACGTCACTGTATGTCCGACGTTACATGAATGCGACATTTCTCATGACACATAGCCAAGAGGTTGACTCGAAGTATTTAGCCCCTGAAGTTTGTCTTACAGGTCAATCCTGTTCTGAAGTCGCTTCATTGACTTCTAACCTTCCACTCGTGAAACATTGACAACATTTATTAGAGGATTCTACTGTGAGACATCCTTCAGTCTGATAGCGAACATAGCTGTGACTAAACTGCAGTTCAGGACCAAATTACATTAAATACAATTACATAAGCTTCTCTAGGTTTTCATTTTGCGCCATCTTGTGGTCATGCTCGAGCAACGAAACTGGGAAAGGTGTCAGACTTACTTGTTTACAAAGTAATAAACTTTCAGTTTATTACATTTAATCTGTTATTTGTTAGTTTAGTATACCAGGCTGTGGGTACTGCCTCTGTCAGTAATAAGGCTATAAAATTAGCAATAATTCAGGCCTGTGATTTGGATGAAATTAACAGTGAAGATATAATGAAATCCAAAAAATATTCACCTTTGCAAAAATATCCAGATTATATTTGTTTGCAAGCTGGTTCAGGTCCCTGTGTTTGACAACCTTGGTTCAGAGCCAGCTAAGCAATCTGAGGTATTTACTGCTGTTATTGTTACAGCAACCTAACCTAGGCACATCGTTGCATTATGGGAGGAAGTGGAGAGACGCCACACAAACATGAAATACTTTAGCCAGTGTATTCATACCCAGGACCTTCTTGCTGTGAGCCAACAGTGCTAACCACGCCACCACTGCTGCACAGCAGTCATTTATTTAAAAGTACTTTCTCTTCCAGTATTCATTAAAAAAAAATTAATTTAAGCAGTCATAGATCTCCAGAATATATATGAAGAAGAGTTGAAGAGCTATGAGGGTCCTTTAAAAGTAGTTCTTGTTTATTTGGATTTTATTGGACAGCAGATTTACAGGTGAGTCACAGGTCGACAAAAAGGTGAACACATATATTTTGCAACCACATTAGAGTCCCATGACCTCCACAAAGCAAGGGCATTAGAGAACAAATACATGATATGACACATTAAAAAAAGGCATGATATCCAGCTCAAATGCATAATAAATGACATTTTGCTGTCTCTCCCATAATCTCAATTCAAGATTGTTTGAGTGTTATATCGCCTCCTTGTGAAATGTCTCTTCCTACACTGCCAACCAAAAATAATGTAGCACCATCTAGTGGTTTAATTTTAGTTTGGACCGTTGTAATCAGTGGAAGTGATGACACCTGTGGAGACAGTAACATGTCTATATCAGAGAGACAACACCTGTTACAGCTTTTCTCTTTGCCAAAAGATGTCTTGCTGCATTATGTGGCTGCTGGCCGCCTTCTGCCTGTCAACAGGTACAGCCTAAAAACATATGTACTGCAAAGTATGGATTTTTAGCTTAATAGTGATAATGTTTTTGTGTGTATGTAGTTGGCAGTGTTCCCATCAGTCCCGCCGGTCCTTTCGCAGGTTGGTGCTCATTAAATTCATTTGCATGTTTGATTTGCATATGCTGCAACATATCAAATCTGAGGATTCTACATTTTTGTAGGTAATGTTTCTTTAAATGCCACTACCACGGGTGGGTATGAGAGCACCACTGCAGCGACTCCAAGAGGTAAGCTCCAGAGTTTGTTTGTTTTTTAATTCATAATCAATAACATTTCCAAATGTAGTTAAGATATTGAAAGTGTCACTTTCAGTTAGTGCCTATTTTTGTGTGGGTGTGGGGGTGTGTGTGGATTTCAGGGTGGATGCAGTGTGAGATGTGCAGCAGTTCCCCTTACTTGTGACATGATAGATTTTTGATGTGATGTTTTTTTTTTAATTACGCCCACAATGCCACCAGCTCTGCTCCAGACTTGTGATCAGTTTATGCACTTGCACTGTTTTTAGATTTGCTAGAATACAATGATGACTTAAAGATTTTCTAACACTTGATACAATAGAAGTTTCTACAGACAGAATATTTTTTGCTTCATGGGTCCCCGGTATTTGTGTCATATGCTGAAAGTTCTTTACACCCTTAAAATAAGTGGAAACATCATTGATATTAGCTGTATTTTTATTTCAGATTATGCCTTTTCTCTAAATCCCACCATGAATACCACCAGCTCTGCTCCAGGTTGGTGCTCACTGAATCACTCAGAATATTTTTCATTTGCTAGATCATGAATCCAGTCCACTTAACTGTCTCCAGGGTGGTTGTTGTGCATCTGGTATTATTTAGTGTGGACCACTGCATACAATGGCTGTCCAGTAACCCAGAATATTTGATTCTGGTATCGTTACGGTCATTTATATGAAATATATGTACTGGATTTTCATTTCAGTGGGTGCAACTCCTTTAAATGATGCTCTGAATGCCAGCAGTCTTGCTGAAGGTTGGTTCGGAATTATTTTAGAGTTATGTCTTTGGAAAGCCATTATTGTCCAATATATTTTGTACATGCTTAAAAGTGGAAATTGTCAATACTGGTCTTTGCCTTTCAGATCATATTTTTTTAGAAAACACTCTGAACGCTACGAGCTCTGTTCCAGGTTGGTATCTGGTTAATTCACTAGCACCCTTATACATTTGTTACTTTCTCTAATTAAGAAAATTGTTTTGGGAATTGTACCATTTCTATGGTTATGTATAACCAAAGAACAGATTTAGTATTTTGTTTCGTGCGCTTTATAAACACTGCTTCCATTTCGGTTGGCACAGCTCCTTTAAATGATGCCCTGAATGCAAGCAGTCTTGCTGAACGTTTGTGCTAATGTGTTTCTGTGGGTTATGTCATTGGAAAGTCATCAGTGTTAATATAACTCTGCCTGTTCAAAAAGCGAAACTTGATGTTTGTTTCAGACAATGCCATATATTTAAATGACACCTTTAATACCATCAGCTCTGCTCCAGGTTGGTGGTCACTGAGTGACTCAGATTATTTTCCATTGGTAGAATATGAATTCCATCATTATTCTTAACTCCCTTGTAAATCCCAGGATGGTTGGTGTGTGAAATTCTTTGATTATTATTATTTTTTTGTATTGTTACGGTCATTTATATGGAATCTGTACTGCCCAATGTAAACCCTGGATGTGCTTTATATTTCAGGTGGTGCAACTCCTTTAAATTATGCTCTGAATATCACCAGTCTTGCTGAAGGTTGGTGCAAATAATTGCTTTGTCATTGGAAGGCCATTAGTGTTAGTTTACTGTGTACATGCTTAAAAATTGGAAAGATGGTCAATATTGGATGTTTGTTTCAGATTATCCCTTAAATTTGAATGACACCCACAATAATACAGACTCTGCTACAGTTTTGTGTTGGCTTGACTCACTTGCACTAGTCTACTGTTCTAAGATTAGACATTGACAGACAGCTCCTGCAGATTAATTGTATCCTTCTTGATTTAAAAACATTGTGCGTACTTGTAGTTGGTTTAGTTGGTCCACGATTTTTAACTGATGCCCTGAATGCCACCAGTCCTGCTGCAGGTTGGTCATTATTTTTGTGGTTTACATCTTCACAATTAGTTTTTAGTATTAGTATTTTGTACATGCTTAAAAGTGTAAACATGATGGACGTTGAATGCGTTTCTGTTTCAGACTACGCCACATCTTTCAATGACACCCACATTACTTCAAATACAACTGGCTCTGCTCCAGGTCTGTTTTCACAGGACTTCAGACTGTCAGGTTTTATGTTTGAGGTGTTCTAAATATGTGGCTGTCTGCAGGTGCTGCAGCTCCAGAACCTGAATCTTCAAAGAATAAGAGTGCAGAAACTTTGAAAGGTAAAACTTGAGCATAGCATGAGATTAGACTGGCCACAATCCTGGCAGATTAGCTAGTGTTAGCACTTATACACATCCTATTATAGACAGTATTTAAGATGCTTTAGCCAGCCCAGATGAGATAGTCAGATCCCATCAAGCACTATTTCAGTTAATCGATGTCCAATCAGCTGGCTCTGTTGTGGGATCTTTCTTATCTCGCTGCCTCTTGCCTTGCACATATGGCCATGGAACAGCCAATCACAAAATTGAGCCTTACTCCAGATGGAAAAACCAGCCTCTTGATTAGTGGGCCACACTAAACCACTTAATTTTCATGTCCAATGACTACTTTTTCTGATTTTTAAATCCTGCACTTTGTCAGAGTTTGATCAAGACATGCCAGTCCAGGAGGGGGACATTCTAATTCCGGTAAGATGGAGGGGTTTTATATTTATTTATGTTTTGTGTGGTACTGTTGATTGCTGTATGTTTAAACTTGCAGGAGAGCAGAAATGCTGTACACACTCTGTGGCCGGATGCCACCACCTCTTACATCATCACTGATGAACTGGGTAGGTTGTTGTCCCTCAAATAGGACCAGATATTTGATTACTGAATGATAACTGATTTGGTTTTGACTCCAACAGTTTCCCGAGAGGCAGAAATTAAAGCTGCCTTTAAGATGATATCGGATGTCACATGTATTCGTTTTAAGAAACGAGACACCGAGTCGAGCTATTTGAAGCTTGTGACTGGCAATGGGTAAGAAGTCAACTATCTCTGGGTAGGTTTGTTATTTTGTTAAAGATGAAGCAGTACAGGAAATTGCCATAACAAATTGTTTCCTTGGAAACAATTTGTTATGGCAAAGCAACAGTAAGGAAAATCAGAAACTTCCAGCATTTGCGGGCCTGCCCTTTGCCACTCCTGTTTTTATTACAGGTCTGTCTCTAAAGGCTTCAATCATTCAATCCCATTTTATACTGTGGTGGTTTCACTAGAGACTTGAACACTGGATACTAGAAAGGGATGGGGAAGAAAAGCTTTAATGAAAGATTAATAGATGGGGAAACGACATGCTTGGCAGCAAAAGGGAAAGCCCATAAAGTAGGCACTCATTAAAGCCTACCCAACAATTTAATCTTATTACTAGTTTGTGACACAAATTGAGGCCTGTTCCATTCAATTTGGTACATTTTGGTTTCAGCCTCCATTATCCATATATTCAGACATTAAGGGAGAATCTCAGGTCAGAACTGAGTGGTTGAACTCTAACATTTATTTATTTTGCACCTAGCTGTGCCTCATTCGTTGGTTGTCAAGGAGGAGCCCAGCGGCTCTTCTTTGCTTCAGAGTGCACCGTGGGGAACCTTTGCCATGAACTGCTCCATGCTCTGGGACTGTATCATGAACACACTCGTGAAGACCGGGATAAATATGTCACAGTGAACTGGCAGAATATTGTGGCAGGTACACAAGCTTGTTTGCTTTTTGCATTAGTTGTAATGCAGTTAAAAACAAGTTGTATCCAGATTGTTCACTCAGCCCAGTTCCTTTGGATGCAATTGAAGTCTTTGGTCAGTAAAAGTGAGACCTCTTGGTTTGTATAATGGAAAATATGCCCCCAGTGGTGTCGATGGAATGTAAAGTATGACTTTGTGCACATGAATGTTAAGATCCTCTCCTGCCAACTCAGTCCCTCCTTGTCAAAGCCTTCATCTTCTTGAAACAAGAACTATAACTGTCTCTTGTAATGCACATCAAAAAAGGAACATTAACTTGAGTATGAAGAAATTACTTTGGCTATTATTGTGATACAGTAGGTGCATCATGTTCAACTATGCCATTTTGGATTTCTTTTTCCTTAAAGGTAAAGAAAATAACTTCAAGGTGAAGCATGGAAACACTCAAAACCTACCATATGATCTCGCGTCCATAATGCACTACGGGCGGTAAGTTGACGACTTCCTCATTTTATTTTCTAATTTTAAAGTACTTGAAACAGACTCCAGATAAGTTTACCCTCCCCCCTGGTCTTGCAGGGATTTCTTCAGTACAAATGGAAATCCAACTGTGTTGCCTAAGCAGAGTGGTGTGGAGATAGGTCAGAGGAAACATCTGAGCCAGCTGGACATAGAAAGATTGAATAAACTCTACAGCTGTGGTAAATTGTGAAACTAAACAATTGCGTGTTTCATTTTATAACCATTACATGTTGAATTGACAGTAAATGTGGCACAGACAAAAGCAACCCTGAAATTTCTTTCAGGTCTTATCTTAGGTCGGATACTGCAGTACCTCCTGCCTGACAGGAGTAGTTTGTCTTAACACTGTTGTTATTGTTACCATAACCTAACCCAGGCAAATCTTTGCATCATGGGAGGAAGTGGAGAGACACCACACAAATATGAAATCCTTCAGCTAGTGTATTCAACCCAACACCTTGCTGTGAGCCAACAGTTTTAATCACTACATCACTATGCTGCACAGCAGTCATTTTAAAATACTTTTCCAGTAATCATTCAAATATTCATTTAAGCAGTCATATCTCCAGAATACATATGAAGAGTTCGAGGTAGTTGTTTGTTTGGATTTTACTGGACAGATTCACAGGTGATGGGGGGGGGGAGAGAGAATACACATCTTGCAAGCACATTAGATTCCCATGACTTCCACATAGGAAGGGCATTAGAGAACAAATACATGACATAACATGTTTTCATTAAAAAAAAAAATAAAAAGACATACTTTCACAAAAAATTCTATACCCAGCATATTATTTTATAGATTGGTTCAGAAGGGTAAAGAAAAAAAATCAATTATTAATCTCAGGAGTTTCCCCTTCAGCTCAAATGCATAATAAATGACATTTTGCGGTCTCCCATAATATCAGTTCAAGATTGAGTGTATGTCGCCTCCCTGTAAAATGTCTCTTCTATCACAGCCAAACAGGAATAATGTAGCATCATCTTGTGGTTTAATTGTAATTTGCAACGCTGTAATCAGTGGAAGTGATGACACCTGTGGAGATGGTAACATGTATATATCCGAGAGACAAAAGCTTTTACAACTTTTCTTTCTCAAAAGATTCCTTGCTGCCTTCTGTGGCTGCTGGCTGCCTTCTGCATGTCAACAGGTACAGCATAAAAACATACGTACTACAAAGTGTGGATTTTTAGCTGAATATTAATAATTAGTGATGGCCAAATGAAGCTTTCTGAAGCTTGTATTGAAAAAACGGTTCATTACTCGAAGCTTTTCAACAGTCCTCTCTGGTGACATCTGCTGGCCAAAAATATGAAGAGCAGCTTGAATCCACAAAAGACCAACCAAACCAACTGCTTCATAATGATTGCTCACTCTGCAGAGTGGAATTCTGTCTGATATTGGGCTGCCGTTGTTGCTTTGAACGTGTATTTGTTGGTGGTTTAAAAAAAAAAAAAGTGGTTTATTTGTTTAATAAATAATTTTGACCAGTAAACTCTCCTTTTTTAAACATGCACCATTGTGTGGTCTTTCTTTGCTTATGTCTTCTTGATGTTGGTAAATACAATAATTGAAAAATACCACAGTACATATAATGTACAACACATTATGGAGTATGCTTCTGCTGTGAGGTCCTGCCTCCATGCAATTAACCGCTAGACGGGTGTATTTATAAATAATATTATATTAGGGACATTTTCCCAGACCTATTTTTGATCTGGGGGTAGAATTGATTGTGAAATGGAAAGGGAAAATGCTTATGAACTTGCAAATTAAAAACAGGGCTACTTTAAATGCATCATTTCTCATTTTTATTTAAGAGTCTTTGTTCTAGTGTGCGATGGCCAAACCTGCTGATTTAAATTTAGCCATTTAAATCAGCTGTAATGGATCAAGAACACCTCTAAAACCTGCAGGACACCAGCCCTCGAGGCCTGGGTTTGGACACCACTGCTCTAGAGGTTATTTTTATTTATAATCAGTAACATTTAAAGTGTATTTATGTTTAAAGTTTAACTTTCAGTTGGTGTCCTTAATTTTATTTTTTTTTCTAAAGATACTCATCAGGTTGGATGTTGGTGCAGACTACATGCATGTAGATTTCAGAGTGGATGCAGTGTGAAATGTGCAGCAATTCCCCTTATTGTAAGAGTTCTAATATGATATGATAGATTTTTTTGGACGTGTCTCTTTCAGATTATGCTTTTATTTTTCTTTTTAAAATTGCACCCACAATGCCACCAGCTCTGCTCCAGACTGGTGATCAGTTAATGCACTTGCACTATTTTTAGATTTGCTAGAACACAATGATGACTTAAAGAATTTCTAACACTTCTATTGTGATACAATAGAACCGTGAATACCACCAGCTCAGCTGCAGGTTGGTGTTCATTGAGTGACTTGGATTACTTTACATTAGTAGAATATGAATTCCTTTACTAATTTAATTTTCTTTACTCCTTTGTAAATCCCAGGATGGTTGGTATTGCAGCTCCTCTAAAACAAACGGCCAGAGCAGGCTAAATATCGGGATACTGACGCGCAGCAATAAACAAAAAAATGCACTTCTGAGCCATTTGTTCTGTTTATTCAACCATTACTGTCTTTTTCCTTAAAGGGAAAGAAAATAACCTCAAGGTGAAGCATGGAAACACTCAAAACCTAAAATATGATCCCAGCTCTATAATGCACTACCTGCTGTAAGTTGAAGTCATCCTTATTTCATGATTTCCAATTTTTTTTTTTAAGTACTTGAAACAGACTCTGGACCCCCACCCCATCTGTCTTGCAGGTCTCGCTTCAGTACAAATGGAAATCCAACTGTTGCCTAAGCAGAGTAGTCAAATTTATCTGTGTTGCAATAACTTTTGTTGCCACCATGGTCGTCTTCTTATGAACAACAGAAACACTACAGTAGCATCATGCCACATGCAAGAATCAAAAGATGAAATTTGTAAAAGCAGAAGGGGCAAGCAAAAAAGTTTAGAGCGATTCAGGCTCAATATTGACATTTGAAAAGCTGTATATGATGATCAGTCATGACTCGACATCGAGTGATGGAGGTATTGTGGGGAAGTTTGTCCAGTCTGAAAAGGAGACTGTGTAATATGAACATAGACATCCAGTGCTGTATTCTAAATGTACTTCATATATCCACAACGATCAACAGTAGCAGGCTGAGAGTCTAGTTTGGTCTGTAGGAGGAGCTAAGAGAACAGGAAGCCTGTCGGTATTAAGCTGTGGGTAACGTGATCAGAGAAGAAAGACTTTTGCATCCTACCTTTCATTTATCTGTCAGGAAACAACGGCTTTTAAAGTCAACTCAGTTTAAAGGTAAGCTCAGTAAATTTGACATTTATATTCAATTTTCATCCATTAGTGCATTTTCTTTAAGCAGTGCAGATGAAGACTTTCTTGCATTTTGTCCTTTGCTGCAAACATTGTGAGGAAATATCCTTGCCACTGTTTTTGTTTTGTGTGAGAAGAAGCAATCATATGTTCAAATGTTTTTAAGAGGTTTTCAAAGTCTGGAATGCAGCATAGTCCCCCTTTTAAATAGGAGCCTATTGGTAAGCTGGCATACTGGAGCTTCAGTCTGATCCCTCTTTCTTGGCAGACGGTGGACAAAGTGTCGGTTTTGTTTGGGCGTCTCAGATTTAGCGTGTAAATGCTTTGGATTACACACAAGGTGCTGAGTGTCCAGCCAAGAGATAAACTGTTAAGTGGCAGCTCAACGTTGTTTGAAACCTTTGAACTGTAGTTGAATTTTGCCTAGAAGATACAAAAAGGATGTGGAAATTTTCCCACTCAAAATCTAGTAATTTTGCTCACAAACTCACTGGTGTGCCTGTGATCAACATGCCAAGCAAATGGATGCTTATATTTTGACGCAGATTTGAGTTGGCACATCTGGCAGCTCTGTGTAATCAAACCTGTTCGATATATATGCTCTTTTTTCCATGGTGCCATTTACTGTGATTAGGGTTCCTGGTCCATCAAAACACCCCCAAAGCATTAAGTTCCCACATGACAGTGGGGATGGTCTCCTTAAGGTGGAAGGCTTCTCATTTTTCACACTAAATGAAGGCAACATCATTGTGGACAAACAATTAAATTTTTGTTTCATCTGACCATAACACAGAAGACCAGAAGTCGTCTTCTTTGTCCAGATGACCCTTTACAAAGGCCAGGCGGGCTTTTGTGTGCCTTATCTGGAGAAGTGGCGTCCTCCTTGGTCTGCATTCATGGAACCAAGCAGTGTCAGAGTCCGTTGGAGTGCCTGCCTAGAGACATTGTCACCAGCAGAGCACAGATTCACCAGGATGGCCTTGGTGGTGATTCATTTTCACCTCTCTCACTATCCTCCTTGCCAACACAGGTGTTATTTTTGGCTTCCAACCACGTCCTCTGCAATTTTCCACAGCGTGGAACACCTTGTATTTTTTAATAATACTTTGCACTGTAGCCACTGGAACTTGAAAACATTTAGATATGGCCTTGTAGCCCCTTCCTGACTTGTGAACAGCCACAATGCAAAGCCGCAGGTCCTCCCTGAGCTTCTTTGTCCCAGCCATGACTGTCCACAAGTCAACTGCAGAGAACTGCTCTTTTTCACCTGTTGAGCTGATTAAAACAGCTATTCCCAATTAATCAGGGTATTTAGGATGCTTTAGAACATCTTGGATTTTTTGGAATAATATAGAACTTTGGATTTTCCCAGAGACTGTGAAAGTTTGTAAAGGGTATGAATAATTTTGGACATGACACCTTTTGATCAAATGTAAATAAAACTTTCTGGAAAGCTTAAACTGTTAGTGTTTTAGGAAAACAGCTCTATTTTTTTTTAGGTTCTCTTATGTTTTTGCGATGCATTTGGATGTTGGGTTTTTTTTTTGGATGATATCAGTGCACATTTTATGGTCTGCCAATATTTGATAAAGTGATGACTATTTCTCCTATATGGCACTTTATCATGCTAAATTTCCTTTTATATCACACCACATCCTCCAATTTTATAAATGCTAAAATGCTAATGTAACTTAGGTTATTAAATTAAGTTACAATAAAATTCTGACGTTATTCTGTTGTATCTATAGTGGGTGATGCTGCATGGCTGCATCCTTGGTGTTCAGACTGCACGACAGAGGCCCCGAGCTGGTGAGGGAGGTGCTTCTGGAGCGAGGCTGGGAGGAGTATAATGAAGGAGAGCGTGAGGAGGAAGACTGGAACCTTTACTGGAGAGGCTCTTTATTTCAGACCTCACAATATCACAACCTGCTGCCGTGGCAACGCCTCAACCACCATCCTAAAACTGTTGGCATCACACGCAAGGTGCACGTCTACATAGATTTTTTTTTTTTAACTTCATGTCATGACAGACGTATTACCAGAAAAAGAAACTGTTCATTTGAATCTCATTCCTACGTCGAGAAATGTAAACGACTCTCGTACAACAAAACTCAGCTCTTGAGCTGTTTAAAATTTTTTGTGTCAGTGCTTGAAATGTTGGAAAAGCACAAAGCATAACTTCTGGGATTCACACATCTGCAACCAGTTCAACTAACAAGCATGATTTTGGACCAGGAAATTCAAACCTAGAACCTTCCTGCAGTGAGGGTCCGTGGTAATTACTCTACCACTGTGCCATCTGGGCAGGAATGCAAAATATTAAAGAAAAAAAATTGTAAATGGATGATTAGTAGACTCTGACTACTTGTACATACGCTCACTTCATCTGAAACTTCAACCAAGTGTAACAGTATGTACATGAGAACAACAAGGAAGAGCATAACAGGTCCGTTAGAAATGTACTTTTTGTCGTTACCCTCTGCTGATTAAACTTTTATCATCAGGGGTCAGCATTATACCAGTGTTTGAGTTTCAGACGTGCTGTTCTCTTTGATATTTCTTATTTTCCCTGCCCTTATTTCCTGAACAGGCTTCGTCTTTTCTGGTGGAAAATGCAATTAACAACATTCTTAATGACTTTCCTTGTTAAATACAGGTTGTATTGATTCACTTTCTCATGATCCTGTGGTGCAAAGTGGTAATCTACTGCCCTTTGACTTCAACTTCTGAAATATCTTCAGCACACCACATAAATGTTTGTGATATAAAGTCAGTGGTTGTCTCTTCACATTCTGTTGATAGTTTTAGTTAATTTGGGAAGATTTTACATCATTTTCAACAAAGTAATTTTTAAAAAGAAAACCTGAATTTATACCAAATGAATTATTTGCATTTCTTTCGGATTTCTTTAGGATTGCTTGGCACGCAACCTGAGGAGAATGAAAGCAACATTTGGTTCAGCTCTCTATGACTTCAGTCCCACCACTTTCATCTTCCCCAATGACTACACCTGCTTCCTGGCTGAGTACAACAGACTGCGTCTGGCCAGAGGAACATCGGTCTACTGGATAGTTAAGCCTGTGGATCTCTCCAGAGGTCGAGGGATCTTCATCTTCGAGGATATTAAAGACTTGGTTTATGATTGCTCTGTTGTCATTCAGAGGTACATTAGCAGCTCTCTGCTGATCTCCGGCTACAAGTTTGACTTGAGGATTTACGTGTGTGTGAAGAGCTTTCATCCACTGACTGTGTACATTCATCAAGAAGGCCTGGTGCGTTTTGCCACTGAGAAGTTCAACCTGTCATCTCTGCATAACCTGTATGCTCACCTCACTAACACCAGCATCAACAAGTTCGGTCCCTTCTACAAAACTGAAAAAGGAAGAGTGGGCCGGGGATGTAAGTGGACCATGAGCAAATTCAGACATTTTCTCCACAGTCAACAGATCAACGAGCTGCTTCTGTGGCAGAGGATCAACAACATCGTCACTCTGACCCTCCTCGCCATTGCTACATCAGTGCCCTCCTGTCCTAACTGTGTGGAGTTGTTTGGATTTGACATCCTCATAGATGCCAAGTTTAAGCCCTGGCTGCTGGAGGTCAACTACAGCCCTGCACTCACACTGGACTGCCAAGCTGATATTTCAGTGAAGAAAAAGCTAGTCAGTGATGTCATTGATATGATGAACTACACATCGACCGACAGCTTAAGAGACAGAGCTTATCGGAAACATAGGTACAAGCAACCTTGTTTTAAGGCGAACCACCCGTCTGAACCTGTGCTCTCAACGTTAAACCATCAGAAGAAAAAGAGAGGTAACAAGGGCTCGCACACTCAAATTCTCCCTCTGCTAAAAACGTCTCATCAGCCTGAAAAGACAAAACGGGGTAAGCTTAAACAGCGTGACCTTGAAGCCAACTACCAAAGATGCCTTCCGCCTTTTGAATTATCGAAGATACGTGAAGCTAGATGCAGAATAATTAACACCAGTGCTATCAAACTCCACACCAACCAGACCCAAAACCTGATACTGGGCCAGGATTCAAGGACAAATGAGTCAGCGTTGAACAGACAGTCTCGTCAGCCTCTTGTATCGTACCTCATGAACAACGGGTCTCTTTACAGGTCTGATGTTACAAACCATGACAACTCTGAAACTGAAGCTGAGAGGCAGCGCTCAGGAGAGACAGACGTTTCCTCTTTGACACCTGACACCCAGGAGAGTGAGGAAGCGTTCACACGGCCTGCTGCGTCCTGGAAGCTCCCAAACATTTACAGGTACTGTAAATTTGCAAAATGTCAAACGAAGAACAAATCGTTGGTTTTAAAAGTGGAAAGTTTGACCTATTACTATTGCTTAAATTACTTCTGACTTGGAATATTTTACAATTTTGGTGAAAATTGCATTTTTATGCCTTGAAATTCATAAAACTGAAGCCAGTTTGAGAACCTTTAAATTTTTTTAAAAAGGGATGACAATTGACTCTTTTCAAACGTTCACAGCACAAAGCCAGTTCGGATCACTGCGGAGAAAACCACAGGGAATGGACAAAATATTCCACCAGTGAAGGTTGGAGACTTCATAAGGACGTTTCCATTTAACAGGGCTACTCTGAAAGCCTCGCAGCACGAACTGGACATAAGGACAGTCCTACAGGAGATTCAGAGCCTAACTGGACAGTTGGTTTCAGGCAAAGGACACAAGATGAAGAGCAGGAGAGAAGAGAAGGTGACAGCAGATAAGGATGCTGATACTGACTTTGATTCGCTGTTGTGGGGACCAAAAGATCCTCCATTGATCAGCCAATTCTTCAAATCAACTTAACCTGTGACATACTCTAGCTGGTGTAAATGAATACTCACTTATACTGCATGGTGCTTTTCTACTGTTTTCTTTAGGGTTGGAGGCTCTGATAGGCTGTTTTTTTCTGGGTTGGTTTGTTTATTTGACCTAACACATCATTAGTGAGGATCCTACAGCCCTTTGTGTAGCTTGCATCAGAACATATTTCATTTATATGTTAAATATGATCAAATTTGCTGGTAAATTGAGTTTCTTTATATGCTGTAGTCACGGGAACAAGATTAGCTTTTATGTTAGAACACACGACCCACACGAAAACCTGTGGTTGTTAAAGAAACTTTTAGACAAACGTATCTGTGATTGATTGTTTTTATGATTATAAAAAAGCGTTATTGGTTAGTAGTGGACTTTGACAGACTCACACGTGAACACATATTTTAATGGGCTGTGAGACAGTGACTCTTTTCTAATTAAAGTAGTTAATGTACACATTTTTGTCGTGTGGCTCTGAAATGTACTGTGGCTCTTTAAGTTGTTTGAAACTTTGAAAACATCTATTAGAAAGAGGGGATTTGCCATGAACTCTGCTGCTCTCACGCATCTGATCTGGTTCTGCACAAAACTGGTGAAAATGTGGACTTCTACGGAGATCACTAAGGCTTCAAAAGTTCTACAAAGTTGCCAGAAGGACAGGTATATAGCATTAAAGCTGAGTGGAACAGTGGTTAGCACTATTGCCTCACAGCAAGAAGGACCTGAGTTTGACTCTACCATAGGGCTGGGCCATATCATACTGTTCACGATAATACCGGTATAATTTCATGCAACGATAAGAAAATGAAATATCACGATAGAATATGGGTAAAACGTGCATGCGCAGTGCCTTTGTTTTCATATGCACATGGCGAAAAAGGCACGGCGGCGTATTGTGTGTGTATAACCTCTTTTTAAGTTTTGTGGATATTATACATGGTTATGCTGAGGATATGTCGGCCAATTTCCACCGGAAATGCCTTTTGGTTAAACTGTCAGCAAGGAATTTGCATTTGCACTGTTAAATTTTTATATAACTTTAATGCAAAAAACAGCTGCTTGTTTAAGTGAAAATACATTGATGGGTTCTTTTTTTTTTTTTGCACTAATAAAATTGTGGAGTTGTGAAGTATTTTGTGTCAATTATATCGTCAGTTATATCGTTATCGCAAACTTTCAAATGTATATCGTGATAAATATTTTTGGTCATATCGCCCTGCTCTACTCAACCATCTGGCTGGGAACTTTCTGTGTAGAGTTTGCTTGTTGTCATAATAATGAGTTACAACTCAGTGCAAAGCTTCAAATATCAGAAGGAAACTGTATGTGTAGGTGATATTTCTCTGGTTTACGCTATAAAGCAGAAAACAATAAATGTTAAGGCCCAGATATGACCCACATCTGCCTTGACTCGCCACGTGACTAACAGTGTGTCTGGTTGCCACAGCTCCACCTTACATATGCTAGCTGTTACATGTGTGTCATGATCAGCTCTACACACAGACTGTATATAAAAGACAGATGCAGCCATCGTGAGGTCAATCACTGGGTTAGTTAAACCCCATTTATGAAGCCTTCGGCTGGGTTTTTCACAATCAACTAGGTTTGATTTTTGAATGCAAACATAATGGACACGGGAGGGGAGGATCTGATGTATTAGTTTGAAACGTTAGCTTAAATGTTAGTCAACTGACTTATTTACACTATGCTGCTGCAATTTAAATTTTTTTTTAAATCATGTTTTTATGCTCCATGTGAGGAACTAATGCACTTTGGGAAGTAAAAATCAAGTTTGTGCAGCGACTGAACTGGCACAGGGAACATATCAGTTTGCACCACATGAACTTATAATGAGGTCAGTCAGTGCTTTGACATCATCTTTTGTCCTTTCACATAAATTATTGCTGGGGTGCTTAATAACCACTTAACAGTCCTTTATATACCTGGATAATTTGATACTGACAAGATTTGCACTGCAGACACAAAGGTGGACTCTAGAATTTCTGTACAATAGAAACAAGTTGTAAAGGGGGGGGAAAAACATTAAAACAAGCATATTCAGCAACGTGATACACACTTGGAATCTATTATTGCGTATCTCAGTCCATTTCCTGTCTTCCATGGCATGTTAGGCATACTTACTCAAATAATAAATGCTTAATATATTTCTGAGATGTAAAATTGTCTTTCCAGTAAATCTCTCTTTATCAGAGAAAGTGGCATCAGCAGAGGGCAGCGTGGAGAATAGTCATAACAACACAAGTGAGTCCTTCTCTGTCTCTGTAGAGTACATGAATGTCTGAAAGGCACCAGGAAAACAGTACCACAGAAACCACAATGTCATTTGTTCAGTTAATAGCTGGTTAAGAAAAAAGTGACCTCAAAGCACAGCTTGTCTGAGTGGCTATCTACTGTTTTGGTGTTGAGTTTTAGGGTTTGCAATGCCAGGAATAAAAACCACTTGTATGAACTTTCATTTCTTATCTGACATTTAAATACGATTAATACTATGAATTCTTAAATTGTTCCATTTGTTGTTGGGAACACGTGCAAAATGCCTCAGTATGCATGAATTTTACACAAGACACAGACATCAACAAAGATATCTGAACTAATCAAATCAAATCAAATCAAATCACTTTTTATTGTCACATCACATGTGCAGGCACACTGGCACAGCACATGCGAGTGAAATTCTTGTGTGCGAGCCCCACAAGCAACAGAGATGTGCAAACACAACAACACAAACGAGCAAAATACAAGAATGGCCAACCTGAAACTAATAAATATATGTACAATATATAATAGTGTATGCATTTCTGGATGTGTATACTAAATATTTTCCTACGTGTGTGTGTGTGTGTGTGTGTGTGTGTGTGTATACACATTTTTACAAATTAAATAGTAAAAAAATAAAATAATAATAATAATTAATAATAATAATAATAATAATAATAATAATAATAAAATATATAAAATATACAGAGTTGAATATGTGCAAAACAAGTGGCATTTATATACAGTGTGGAGTGCATAATATTGAAGTTCCAGTAGTGAAGCTGAGGTGTCTATGACGTGTTCAGCAGTCTGATGGCCTGATGGAAAAAGCTGTCTCTCAGTCTGCTGGTACGGGACCGGATGCTGCAGAACCTCCTTCCTGATGGAAGTAGTCTGAACAGTTTATGGCTGGGGTGACTGGAGTCCTTGATGATCCTCCCCGCTTTCCTCAGGCAGCGCTTCCTGTAGATGTCTTGGAGGGAGGGAAGCTCACCTCCAATTATCCGTTCAGAGCACCGCACTACTCGCTGGAGAGCTTTGCAGTTGTAGGCGGTGCTGTTGCCATACCAGGTGGTGATGCATCCAGTGAGGATGCTCTCAATGGCACAGCGATAGAAGGTCCTGAGGATGCGGGGGCTCATGCCGAATCTTTTCAGTCTCCTGAGAAAGAAGAGGCGCTGCTGGGCCTTCTTCACTGTTTTGTTTGTGTGTACTGACCACGTAAGATCCTCAGCCAGGTGTACACCAAGGAACCGGAAGCTGCTCACTCTCTCCACAGCAGCGCCGTTGATGGTGATGGGGGTGTGTACTTCTCTGCACCTCCGGAAGTCCACTATCAACTCCTTTGTCTTTGCGACATTGAGGGTGAGATGGTTGTCTTGACACCAGTGGGTCAGGGCGCTGACCTCCTCCCTGTAAGCCGTCTCATCACCGTTGGTGATAAGACCCACCACTGTAGTGTCGTCCGTCTACAGTCATTTCTCTCTGAAAAAGCACTTGGCGAAGGTGAGAACAGGCACAAAAGCACAATATATAAGCAGAGAGATGTTACAGCACTGATAATCCCATCATCCTTTTGCTTGCTGAGATCAGAAACTATTTAAAGCCCTGTAGTGTGAGATTCTTTTTAATCTCCTTTTTTGTGAGATGAACGCCTCACAAACAGAGCAGAAAGGTCAGCCTTATATGAGTTTGTTGCGGTGCTGATTGTGCAAATGAGTGAATGTGCATGAGCTTTTGATCAGGTGGCTCTAATCAGGTTCAACAATCTGAAGAGGTGAATCTAAAGGTGATTATTGCTTGTGGCCGCTTGTCCATGAAATTCTTTCAGCTCTATGGATAATTCTGACATGCTGCAGATTGTTGCAAATGGTGCTGTTGCACTCGTGCACGTGCACAGTAGATTCAGACCAGTTTAAACTGTGTGGTAACATAAATATCTGTGGTCCAGCAGCCTGCTACGTACTACTCTGCTAATTACTTGTGGTTGTCTGTATATAGTTTCTCTTTCCTGCTTGCTCGACATTCACAATGTGCTGTAATGGGCTCAACCAGATATGTTGATCATGCTGCTGAAGCCTTAATGTGGAATTTTGCCATCCAAAGGAAATCTTTTGAGGCTAATTTATCAAACTTTGAGTGGTTTTTAAAAATTATTTTTTCAAACTGATGCTCTCCGGTCAGCAAGGCATGCTTTTAGAAGGACTTTTGGTTAAATTCATAGTGAGCAGTGAGGATGAGACACAGTTGACAGGTGAAAAATTAAAGAAAGAAACTGAACTTTTGGCCTGTATACTGAGCTTTGTATTGCTATAGTTTATGACACTATTTTGTCAGAAAATATTTTATTTCAGATAAGCAACAATAGTTCACAGTTCTGGATACTCAAAAACTGTTTCGAATGTGATACATTTACATCAGACAAAGTCACAGACTGTATTTTACTTTACAGTCTGCTGTATGCCAGTCTGCATTCAGTAGTTGATGGGGCAGTACATAATCTGACCACTAGTCAGCAGTGTGGCATAACAGAGTTTTCTAATTAGGGCAGTTTTCACTCAGCAGCTGCCATTTGATTACAAACTGTCTCTCTGTTTAAACTGCTGCTGAAGAGCCTCCACCTGCTGCCTGTGGACCTGCGCACCCACACACGCACACACAGAAATACATGCACAGTCACAAGACAAACATACAGTGTAAACTTGTTAAAACATGTACAGGAGCACTGTGTGTGACTCATATGTGGACTTCAAGAAGTACAAGCGTATTTGTAAATGTTTGTGCAGATTTACGCCATGCCGTGTCTAACTGCCGCTTTACGTCACACCGTGAGTACCAGTTTGAATTGCTACAAGGCTGCTGCATCATTTCTTCACTCAGATTTTTGGTGGGTTTTTGAGGTCAGGCCTCTGCAGGCTGCTAATTTTTATTTTCAATCAATAAATGAAATGAAAATTTTATCAAACAATTTTTATCAAACAATCAAATTGTTTTCTTCTTTTTGTTTCTAAAACCTTACCCATTTCATATCAGTATGGACACCCAACATGATTTTATTTTTCTCATTTAGATCTCATGTGTTTTCAGAGTGTTCCTTTAATTTCTTTGGGGAAGTATGTATTGAGCCAAGATTTAAACCTGTGCCTCCAGCTGTTTAGGGTGGATACCAAACCATATCCAAGCCAAATGTCGATCTGTCCAACGTGTTCAGTATCCTGCCTGATGTCTCCTCTCAGTAGGAGGAACACTTGTCAGAAAACTGAATCAGACTGGCTGGCTCTTTTTAACAAAAAGGGTAGTGGTTTTATGCTGAGCCCCTCCTCAATATTACCATTTGGCCAGTGAGTGGTGTCACTTGATGAGTCATGAGAGCGACTCCTTTACAAAAATCAAGACCGTCATTTTTTTAAACTCTCCAACAAGGGAAATGACTGCACAAGAACCAAAACTGTGGTTGTCTTCATGCATGCTCAGTCATCCAACTAAATAAATCCTAAAAGGTTGATTCTGTTCATCTGGACGTAGCGTTTTCAATGGGAGAAAATTTTCATCAGTCATCCAAGGACTTCTTCAGCCTCAGCTGACTGCAGGTTTCCTCAACCTCATAAACAGTAAATTGCACAATAACTGAAACTAGCTCAGTGAATGAACAGTGGGCTGGGAGGTCAGTTCCTTGATCATTAATATGCAAATTGTTATGACCATTGATCAACAGTCACTGATAAAAGCCCATCAATCAATGGCCATTGATCAAGGACCACTGATCAAGGGCCATGAGTACCATTCACAGAGAGTTGGGGAATAGCTGCTATCACAGCATTGTAAGATGGCAAAAGATGTACCCTTAGGCCCCCTTGATTCAGAGATGGTCTTTCCCTTTTCACGTAAATGGCCTTCTTGACTTAAATCAGTGTTCCTCCCTGTCCAGGATGTCTACAATTCAATTGGCCTGTAAGTGTAAATAGACTGCAGAGTCCTGGCCTGACGAGGTAGCTCTTCTGTGTTGTTCCATAGGCTTCACCAGAGGTTGTTTGGTTTCCCCGATGTATAAATCCTGGCAATCCTCCTGGCACTTAACAGCGTACACTATGTTACTCTGTTTGTGTCGGGGGACCCGATCCTTGGGGTGGACAAATTTTTGACGCAGCGTGTTTTGGGGTTTAAAAGCCACAGAGACCTGGTGTTTAGATAAAATGTGTCACGACTGTTCCGATACTCCTGACACATACAAGATCACTACAGGTTTTCGCTTAGGCAGCGGTTGTCCTTCTCTCCTGGATCGGCTAGAGCTTTCTTTAGGTGCCTATTTGAAGTTTACACGGTTACTTTCTCATCTGAAAATATATTTAAAATTTTATTTTGTGACCCAGAAAGATTAATAATAGTAATATTAAAATTAGTAGCGGCCGCCATTGTTAGAAAATGGAATTGGCTGGGCCATGCTATGAATTCTGGGATATGGTGGGCCATCCTTCAAATCTGGGGAAAAGGAGGACGCATGTGTCTACCGGATTCGGAGGAGTCGACGGATTGGGACAGCCTTCGTCGCGTCGCTGTGACGTAATCGGCCTTCAAATGCGGCCACAGGAGGATGCAGCCTACGTTTTGGGACATAGCTAGTCTATCACCCTCTTCCTGTAACCACTTCCTGGGTCTTGTTTCAGGGGCTCATAAGTATTTTTGTCACTGAGCAGTGAAACTTTTTTCTCAATATAGTCTTTTTGGTTTAGCAAAAACCATGTGCCTACCCTTGTCTACCGGAAGGATGATAATGTTATTGTCATTACTAAGTGATGTGAGTGCCTTCCTCTCCTCCATACTTATGTTGGATACTGGGGGCTTTGCATTGGTGAGACAGGCAGAAAACTTTGTCTGTAGTTGCTCTGCTTCCATGTCTGCAATGTTGGTGTTTCAAATTGTTGTTTCTGTAGCTGTGATCAGTTCCAGTTGCATCACAGCAAAGTTCAACCCTTTTGCAAGAATATTTTCTCTGCTTGGGTGAGCTGTCTGTCAGACATATTTTTCACCCACTGGTCCACATCCTCATTGTGGCATCCTTCTTCTCCTCTGGCCACTGAGGACACTGTGTTTGTATCTTCCTGTGGTTTCTGACGCACAACAAGTAAGTCAAACTTCCTTCGTTGCCTGGTCTTAGACTTCTCATTAGGGATGGGTATCGAAAACCGGTTCTTGTTGAGAACCGGTTCCCACTGTTTCAATTCCTTGGAATCGTTTGCCACTTTTAAAAACGATTCCCTTATCGATTCCAGTCGCCCCGAATGACGTCATCACGTTGAGTAGCGTCTTTTACCCAGTAGGAAACACGGCGCCTGAGTGGCACAAACGCTCAAAAGTTTGGTTACACTTTATGAGAAAGGATGACAACAGGGCAACGTGCAATACTTGCAAAGTAGAGATTTCATCAAAGGGAGGAAACACTACGAATATGCAAAAACATTTGCTCAAAAAACACGCGATTGCTTTCAACGAATGTCGTGTTTTTGATCCGCTCCGGACTAGCGAAGCTCAACCCAGCAGCAGCGGCAGCGTTTCCACGTCCTCTCCCGTTAATACTGCAGGTAACTAATCAATTAGCATTGCATATTATGTTAGCGCGATTTACCTTATTACAAAACCTGCTATTACTGTGCATTTAGATAACCATGATGAGAGAGACAGAGTCTGGCTGGCTCAGATGCTGGCAGTTCTCGCTGCAGTCTACCGGTAGCGTATCCTTTCAGGCCAGGATAGACAAATGTCACCGAGCAGTGACTAAGTTTGTGGTCAAAGGCTTGCACCCATTTGCCACAGCAGATGCCCCCGATTTCACTTTGGTAAGTGAATGTGTTTAATTGTAGGCAGGGACATTACTGGATATTCTTGTGTAATTGCTACAGAATAATTTATGTTATAATGGATTGGATTTATATAGCGCTTTTCAAGGCACCCAAAGCGCTTTACAATGCCACTATTCATTCACTCTCGCATTCATACACTGGTGGAGGCAAGCTACGGTTGTAGCCACAGCTGCCCTGGGGCAGACTGACAGAAGCGAGGCTGCCATTTCGCGCCATCGGCCCCTCTGGCCAGCACCAGTAGGCAAGTAGGGTAAAGTGTCTTGCCCAAGGACACAACGACCAGGACAGAGAGCCCAGGGATCGAACCGGCGACCTTCCGGTTACAGATACGCTTCCCAACCCCCTGAGCCACGGTCGCCCTTATATACTTTGTTATTGCTACAGGAGAATATTTATTTTATTATTTTACATATACATTTTTTTTCCTGGGGACCCTGTGACACCCCATTGAAGAGCCGTAGGCTGTGGATCTCTTAAGATCTCACTGTTGGGTTTGTAAGGCCATGTTACTCCTAAATTTCTATCTTGTTCAAAGAGAAGATATAAAACACAGTTCTAAGCTAATCGACTTTAGTGTTCTCCTTTAAAAAAAAAAAGAATCGATAAGAGAATCGATAAGGAATCGAATCGTTAAACAGAATCGAAAATGGAATCGGAATCGTTAAAATCTTATCAATACCCATCCCTACTTCTCATGCTGTGCTAGACGAGTCTTCTCAATGAATCCAAACACCTTTTTAAGAATATTCTCATCTAGAAGCATTGCAAGTCTCTGTCGAATCCACTCCACTTTAAATTTTAGCAAGTCAATGGTAAAATCTGAGCAGCTGGTGCTGTGCCTTATGTAGGCTTTTGGTTGCTCGGTGGCCCTTAACTGAAGAGCTCATTTGCAAACTTTTAGGAGTAACCTTGTTTATGTCTGCATCTGAAGGCTGAATCTCAGGTTTTTCCTGTAGTCCGCCATCTTACGTGTTGTTTGCTCATACTGACGTACAAGCTTTAGCCAGTCCTTGCCAAAGTGGGTTGAAATGGCTTGATGCATGCTAAGTCATCCAGGTAAGGAAATCCCAAAAGGTTGATTCTGTTTATCTGGACATAGCGTTTTCAGTGGGAGACACGTTTCGTCAGTCATCCAAGTGACTTCATCAGTCACTTTGATCAGTGGTTGTTGATCAATGGTCATGACAATTTGCATATTTATGATCAAGGAACTGACTTCATATCCCATTGTTCATTCAGTGGGCTAGTTTCAGTTATTATGCAAATGTACTCTTTATAAGATTGGGGAAACCTGGAGTCAAGCCATAGCGGCAGATGCACCATTGCCTCGACATCTTTCTTTGTTGACTTTCAGCTGCATTGTTATATCAACACCCCCCCATTGTGCTGGTGATCCACCGACAGGTAGCTGGTGATACGCTGTGCTGGGAGAGTTTGAAGGAGAGAAGTTCAGGCACAGTGGTATTAAATGCCAAACTAAAGTCCACAAACAGGACCCTGGCACAAGTTCCCTGGGCGGTCAAGATGTTGCAGGATGTAATGCAGTCCCATGTTCACCGCATCGTCCACCGACCTGTTTGCCTGGTAGGCAAACTCTTTCAGCTTCTGGGAGTAGATCCTTTTAGCCGCTTTGATTTCCCTGGTCAGTGTGCTCCTGGCTTGCTCTTACAGGGCCCTGTAACCGCTTCTGTAGGCGTCCTCCTTGGCCTTGGTTCCTGCTTTGCTGCGTTAGTCCACTTCTTCACAGTTTTGACTATAGACTTGGCACGTTTTAGTTATTGCCTATAAACTGGAATAAGATGGACCAGGCAGTGATCAGAATGTCCCAAAGCTGCCTGGGGGACAGAGCAATAGGCATCTTTTACAGTTTTTTGCAGTCGCTAACAAGCGTTTGTCCAAACAGTTGTCACATTTGCAAAACTCTAAACACAATTAGCACAGCATCGGTCTGTTGTGGCCATACCATTCACACATTTCATGTCGTGTTCACCCAATATGCAGTCAGTGAACACATTTCCACGATGCTTACATTTTCTTAACAGTCAAGCTATACCTCCCAACAAAATTATGGACTGTTTTTGTAGTATCTACAAATGTTAACAAACAACATCCCACAATAGCAAAAACAATATTCCAAACCTTAGATACAGTATAAAAACCTCTGCAATGATATCAGTACAAAAACAAAAAACAATATCAATATCAAAAATATATCTCAGCTGACAAATTTGCTGACAAACAATTGAATAATTGACACACAGCTGATTTATGTTGGGTAAATTGGGCCAACCACAGCTTCTTCCATTCTGGCTTAGACTCAGTGGGGTTTATAAGGCAAGACCTTGAGGAGTGATGTTTTTGGAAACAAAAAAAAGACAAACACTGTAATGTCTGGTCGAGGAAGCGTAAGAGCAAGGGGCCCAGGGAGAAGAGCAGGCCCAAGGAGAGGGCAAGGTAGAGGTGTAAGAATGCGTGGTGGTGGCATTCCAAGGGCTGCAAGAACAGTAGTCAGTGATGAAATTCGTGCCACTATCATTGACCATGTAATCAACCATGGTCTTTCACTAAGAGAGGCTGGTGAAAGAGTGCAGCCCAATTTGAGGCGGTCAACGGTTGCCTCCATTATACGCATCTTTCAACAAACCAACAGGTAAGTATTGCATTTTACATGGATTGTTTCTATTCTCACTTGACATGTCAATATGGTCATACAGTAATGCATATGTTGAATTTTTTGTCTTTCTAAAGAATGCAACGTCTTCCACCCTCTGGGGGAAGAGGAAAGCTCCACAGTAATGATCAGGAGCTTGCCATTGTAGAAATGGTTACTGCAAATAATGCAATAAAACTGCATGAAATTCAAACTAGAATTGTGGCGGACCATAAGATATTTGACAATATCGATAGAATCAGCCTCACAAACATTACGCGGACATTGTCCAAACACAGAGTGCGGATGAAGCAGCTCTACGCTGTTCCCTTTGAGAGGAACAGTGAGAGGGTCAAGGAGCTACGACGACAATATGTCCAGGTACAGTGTATATTCAATCCAATGTCCAGTTCTATAAGCTTTGCACTTTGCAAGTAGGTAACCTACACAATACTAGGTTACAGTACAGTATGGTATACAGTAATAACATGACTTACATAAACTTTGTTTCAGAGAGTTATGGAATTGGAGGCCAACCAGGCCCCTCATGAATTCATATACATCGATGAGGCAGGATTCAATCTGGCCAAAAGGCGTCGACGTGGACGAAATGTAATTGGAAAAAGGGCCACAGTTGATGTGCCAGGACAGAGAGGGGCAAACATTACCATGTGTGCAGCAATTGCAAATGCAGGATTACTCCTTCACAGATGTCAGGTTGGACCCTATAATACAGAGCGCTTGCTTGCCTTTCTCAATGATCTCCACCAGCGCCTGGTTCCAGAGCAGGGTCAGGAGGGTGAAAACATGAGGACCTTTGTAATTACCTGGGACAATGTGGCTTTCCATCACTCGCAAGCAATAACAACATGGTTTGAAGTCCACCCAAGACTGGTAAGTCTCTTCCTTCCACCCTATTCACCTTTCCTCAACCCCATAGAGGAGTTTTTTTCTGCATGGAGGTGGAAGGTTTATGACCATCAGCCACATGACCAGATGTCCCTCCTTGAAGCCATGGATGCTGGCTCCAGGGACATCACAATTGACGATTGCCAAGGGTGGATCCGACATACCAGGCGGTTTTATCCCAGGTGCATCGACTTGGATAACATCAGATGTGATGTTGATGAAAACATGTGGCCTAACCCTGAAGATCGCAGAGATTAGATGCAAATTTTTTGCCTTTTTTTAGCCCCCCTCCCCCCTTTTTATCTTGGCTTTTTGCTGTTGTTTTTTTGTTCAGAATGCTCTTGTGTGTTTCATGGATATTTTGTTCACTGTAAGCAATACTGTAAAACTTTCTCTGTCCTATCATACCGTGTTTCTACTGTACCTCCTGTAGTAAACAGTAGAGAAACAAAAACTTGTTTGCTTTTTACTGGAATGCTTTTGAATGTGAACATTACTGTACATGTGGACATACAGTTACCAACCAAGACATTTCTGGTGTCAAAATGGTGGATTGCATGTTTCGCATGCAAATACCTGTAAAACTGAAACATAAAAGTCTATGCAGTTTTTGTAATGTCAATAATAGCCAGTATTTTGAAACAAGGTGTACTTTGATTGACTGCATGTACCTTGTGAGGTGAAAACAAGTGTTATTCTTTGACAGACTAATTTCATTTTGAGTCAGATTTATAGTGTTTTTGTACAGTTAGTGTGTGCAGAGAAAGATGTGTTCTAATTTGAAATGAAGAGTTAGTATATATTTAACAAAATGTATTTTTGAGAAGAAAATTATCCATTTGGCCAATTGTGTTTTGTAGGTGTGAGTCTGTGTTAAGAGTTTAGAAAAAGTATCTGAAGTATGGGTAGGCGCTTGTTAGCGATTGAAAAAAACTGTAATGTAGTGTAACAGTGGTCCAGTGTCATGTTGTCCCTGGTGGGGCAGTCTATATGCTGTCTATATTTAGGAAGTTCGTGGTTTAGATTTGCTCTGTTAAAATCCCCAAGGACAATTGTAAAGGAATTGGGGGATTTTCTTTCCAGGGTGATAATCTGGTCAGCCAGCTCGCACAGTGCGTTGTTCGGGTTGGCCTGAGGAGGGATGTAAACTCCAACAAGCATGAAGGAAGAAAACTCCTACGGTGAATAAAGTGGTTTGCAGTTGATGAAAAAAGTTTTCAGGTTTGGGCCGGAGTATTTCTGTAACACTGTGACAGCAGTACACCAACCTTCGTTAATCTAGAAGCAGACTTCACCACCCCTTGTTTTCCCTGAGAGCTCAGTTTTGCGGTCTGCCCGGTGAAGTTGGAAGCCTGGCACATTTGAGACAGCGTCTGGGATTCGTTCATTGAGCCAGGTTTCAGTAAAGCACAGGGCAGCAGAGCGTGCAAAGTCCTTGTTAGCCCGGTTTAAAAGCAGTAATTCCTCCACTTTGTTTGGAAGAGAGCAGAGATTCGCAAGATGAATGGAGGGGAGTGCCGTGCGGAATGCCAACGTGATTTCACCAGTGCACCAGCGCGGGTCCTCCGTCTGCGTCTCCTTCGAGCGCCACAGAGAGCTGCTGTGCCTTGACTAAAATCTCCAAAAAACTTTCCAGGTTTATGAAAAAAGGATAAAAACTATTTTGAGATGACTGTCTGATGTTTAGCAGTTGATCTCTGGAAAAAAAAGTGATGTGGTCTGAGTGACCAAATGTACGGAATATAAACAAAACGAAGGAAAGTGCAAGAGAGCGCAGTACCAAGGCTGCCATCTGTGGTGCCACTTTGATTCAGACCATGTTGTTTTTAGCAATGTGAGATATGAACTTATTAACAGTCTTGAATTTTTTATTATATTTGGAAAATGTTGTGGTTTGAGGAAAGATAAATAATATTTCAGATTTTAAAACCTCTCTCTGACGACTTCCTGATGAGTCAAGAGTTAAAGCTCACTTTGTGTTCTCCCAGGATCCTGTGATAGAAAATACATGAACAGTCAATTACCAGCAGCTGTTGCTTTGTAATACTTTAAGGCTGACAAAGCTTTGAGGCTTTAGAAGCGACAGCACCTCCAGACATAATATTTTGAGTGTTTAGGGATAAGTTCACCTGCAATCTGCAATCTTTCAAATCTCTATTAAAATCACTGACAGCTACAATTTTATTATACCAAGAGGCTGTTTGCTTGGACTAAATCTTTGCCTGTCACATAAGGATTGCTGTTACCACGCCTACTTACACTAAATTTCAAAGCTGCTATGTTAATTATCTCCAGTCTGACAGGCAGCAACTTGTCCAGCTAAGTACCAACAGCTGAAAACGCACAAAGTAATCATCAGTAGATGAGACTGCAGACTAATGCCAGAATGTAATTTAATCTCAATACTCAATTATTTCAAATAAATACAGAAAACCAATTACAAACAGATGGTCTTTGACAGGTAAAATGAGGATTAGTCATCAGTGGTAATTTCCCAAATGAAAGGAAGTGAACTATCAGCTTCCACATTATTGTCATATTTTTAACTCTTGCACTGAAAAACTAAATTTAATGTGAAAGAACTGTTGAGGTACAGAGATCCTTAATGCAATCGACCATGTAACATCAGTGGTACCAATTCTCCAACCCACACACTGAAGGAGTGAGCAGGGTTCACTGCTCAAAGAATACTAAAATTAGCTTTTCATCAATGCAGGATAGTAAATAATTATTGAAGTATGCCTCAGATATACTGCAGTTTCACAAGGTTCCCCTCTGTTATGCATCAAAAGGCCATACAAGGTGTTTCAAAAGCCAAGCGGGAGAGTTGGTGTTGTGAAACATGTTTCTTTAACCAATGTGAAGCAGTTTGTTAAGCAATGCTGCAGAATAGCTGTCAAATCAATAGTTTGTGGCGTAAAGAATGTACAGGTGTGGTTTCATTCATTTAACCAAGAATTTTACATGCCAATAAAAACTAATAATTGCAGCATTGTTAAAAGCTACTTAAGTGTATAACAATGTTTTTATGTTTATATATATATATATATATAACACCCAGCACGCCCCTGTTTATCCTTCAAGCTCGGGTCCTCTACCAGAGGCCTGGGAGCTTGAGGGTCCTGCGCAGTATCTTAGCTGTTCCCAGGACTGCGCTCTTCTGGACAGAGATCTCCGATGTTATTCCCGGGATCTGCTGGAGCCACTCGCCCAGCTTGGGAGTCACCGCACCTAGTGCTCCGATTACCACGGGGACCACCGTTACCTTCACCCTCCACATCCTCTCGAGCTCTTCTCTGAGCCCTTGGTATTTCTCCAGCTTCTCGTGTTCCTTCTTCCTGATATTGCTGTCATTCGGAACCGCTACATCGATCACTACGGCCGTCTACTGCAACCGTAGTGCTGCATTAACATCATCTAGCAGACCTTCTGAGGGTACTTCACGTAATCTTGGTAACCGGCTACGGGGGATCCAGGTTTCAAGCTTGGCCATGATCCTATTTTTCAGGTCAGTTCCTCTCGCACTCAACGATCCTTCTCCTATCGCACTTGGGGCTATGTACCCAATCTACACAATATTTTCACGGACCGGCCTTTAAGGTGTCGCGGATAAATACAACAAAATAAAATGATACGACCAAGACAAAAAGTGTGGTATTTTGTAAATATAATAATAAATGCAAATTTACTGTGTTATTGTGTAACTTTATTAGCAGCGTCCTCCTGAAATGCACCAACAACATTGACAGTAACATCCTCCTCTCTGCCCCTTAATGCTCTCTGGACGCTATGGTAATGCATAAATATTTCTTTCAAAATAAGATACACAACTACAACACGGGAAAAGACCCAGGGAAACCAAGTTAACGATAAAAACCTTGGAAACCAGTACCCCGGTACCGCTGCTCTATTGAACTTGACTGCATGCTGAGGTGGCAATTCAGCCATTTGATTCATGTTACAGCAGCTCATGAGTAAATGAAAATGGTGCAATAAAAGTACTTTTAGAAGTAAATTTTTCCAAGCATTAACATTTACTTAAATTTACTGGAGTAGAGTTAGGGGTTGCCACTTCAGCATGCAGGGTTAACTCTGGTTTTACTGTTCTGAAAAAGGCCTTTTTCAGGGAACACAAAATGGTTAACAAATTAAAGCTGTTCTGCAGCAATTGTGGTTGACCAAGCCTTAAAAGCTGGTGCTACTAATTCCTACAGGTGTTTCAAATTGCCTGGATTACTCTGCCTGGATAAAAGTAGTGTTGGAACACACCTTGGTACCATATGTTCGTGAGCACCAGTAGAACAGTATTGTACTGCAGAAAGTAGTGTGATGCTACAAAAATGGTGAGAAAAAGGCAATTAACAATGGAAGAAAGAAAGACCCTCATAACATTAAAAAATTTAGGTATTTCTTCCACAGAAATTGCAAAGAAAGTCAAGGTGTCACTGAGTAGAGTTTCCTTCACAATCAAAAGCACTCAGAAACTGGGGCAAACTGTGACAGGAACAGGTCTGGCAGACCCAAAGCCACAGTTGAATCAGAGGACAGGTTTCTGAGAGTTAACGGCTTACGTGATAGGCGACTCACAGGACAACCATTTCAAGCACAGCCTTGATAGTGGTCGTGGTAAGCAAGTCTCAGTTTCAACTGTGAGGAGAAGACTTTGAGCTGCAGGTTTGACAGGACGAGTTGCAGCAAGAAAGCCATTGCTAAGATGTCAGAATAAGACAAAGAGGCTTGCCTGGGCCATGAAACACTGTCATTGGACTACTGAAGACTAGAAGAAGGTATTCTGGACCGATGAATCATAATTTGAAATCTTCGGTTCACCACACAGGATCTTTGAATGCCATCGAGTATCAAAGGGATGGTTCCACAGTGTTGGCATCAACTGTCAAACATGGAGGAAGAAGTTTGATGGTCTGGGGCTGTTTTGCTAAATCCAAGGTCGGTGACTTGTACAGTGTGAGAGGCACCCTGAATCCTACCTTAGTTATGTTGTAATAGGTGTAGGCTGCTGGGGGATTCCCATCATGCACTGAGTATTTCTTCTTTAGTCACCTTTCTCACTATCTATGTGTTAATAGACCTTTCTGCATTGAATCATACTTGCTATTAATCTCTGACTCTCTTCCACAGCTCATCTTTTGTCCTCTCTTCCTTCTCTCACACCAACTGGTTGCAGCAGATGGCCCCGCCCCTCCCTGAGCCTGGTTTTGCCGGAGGTTTCTTCCTGTTAAAAGGAAGTTTTTCCTTCCCACTGTCGCCAAAGTGCTTACTCATAGGGGGTCATATGATTGTTGGGGTTTTCTCAATATATATTATTGTAGGGTTTACCTTACAATATAAAGTACCCTGAGGCGACTGTTGTTGTAATTTGGCGCTGTATAAATAAAATTCAATTGAATTGAATATAATCAAACTAATCAACGTTAGTTAGTTTAAGTACAACGTTACAACTGAATGCTAGTGGACTCAAAAGTGGGCTTGAAAATCTGGAAACAGCAGGTTAACGTCTGACAGGCTACAAATATTGATTAAAAAACATTGATCACGTGGTTTTACAGTATTGCTCTTAATATTTTATAAAAGCAGAAGCATCTACATCTAAGTTCTCTATTGACAGTGTTCTCTCTTTCAAGATACTTTTATCATAAGAACATTATGCCTTAATTTTTTATATGTTTTTAAACAAAAAGAAAAATTAAAGATAGCAAAAGAAAGTTAAAAGACTATTTAAAACTGTCTTTCAGCCAGTCTTGTTAAAATCATGAATAGTATTGTTTTCACAATGACCCTGGAGGGAGAATCTAACTCTTTAGAGATGCTTGGACTTGCTGAAGCAGTGAAGGCATGCAGAGCAAAGTGAGGCCTAAGGCCAATACACCCCCCACCCACCCCCACCCCGTGTTTTTCCCCAAACATCCCCAAGCAGCATTTTTAGCATCTGCATAAGAGGCCTGCACTTTTAAAAGTGATACAAACGCCAAAATCTCTGAGCTGAGATGCTTGACAGCTGTCATTCTAGATAAACTAAGTGACACAGTAGCTTAGCAAAGGCAAGATGGTTAATTCTTTCTCAAAAACCTGAAATGTTCCCACAATGTTTCCCCATACCGCTGTCACGCTGTCAAAAGTCAAGCTGGTGCTATCAGTGCTTGTTTTAACTTGGTTACACAGACCTTGTCAGGGCTTAACGAGGCTACACAGAAAGTTTGTTTACATGCCATGATTAAAAAACAAAGGTGCTTTTGCTTCGTAGTTAGATGTTTGAATTGTTTGTATTCTATATTCTATATCTATTTTACAAGTGAGTTTTGGTCTATGTAAGTCCCGTTGGTCTAACAGTGCAATAACAGCTGGTGACTCACCCCCTCATGCAATAAGGAGGAGCTACAAACTGGGGGCAGAGCAGCAGTACAAAAGAGATGCCTACTGTACCTGCACACTGACTTACTTCCAGATTTAACTGGAACTGGTACTGACTTTCGCCTGAAAGGACATAAAGTAGCAATGACTCAAGGACTGAAAGAAGAAACCTAAAGTTTTAAAAAGGACCAAAACTAAAGACACCGAGGAAACCTGTTTGACAGGATTTCTTCTGTTTTGATTGCAGGATGGAACTCGATCTTTGAAGTGATTTCCTCTTCACTTTAGAGACAATGCTTTGCTCTATGCTTCCAGGGTAGAATCTGTTTCTGTTTTCAAGCTTGGAATTCATATTTGCTGACCCCCAGGCAATTTGTTTTTTGACTGCTAAAATGGAAAGCACCAATGGAACTGAACAACCTCTTGAAGACGATGAAGCTGCCGAGATACAAGTGTACAAGTTCTATGCAGCCGCAATAATTGTGATTTTTATCTTGGCTTTGCCTCTGAATGCATCTGTCATCCACCTCTTTATTTTCAAGCTAAGGTTTTGGAAATCCAGCACAAATAATATCTTCCTCTTCAACCTGGTTTTGGCTGACATCCTCCTGCTGATCTGCTTGCCCATAAAGGCCTATACCTTCATCCAGGGAGTTAGAAATAGTAACAATGACGCTGTCTGCAAAGCCATGCTTTTCATGTTGTTTTTAAACCGTGGAGCTAGCATCGCCTTCCTAACAGCGACTTCCATCCATCGGTATTTTCATGTGGTGCACCCTGGTCGAAAAAGTCCCCTAAAAGCGCTTAAGAAGTCTCCACAGATCTCTGTCCTCATCTGGGTGCTGCTTCTGCCTCTCACCATCCCCACCATGCTCAAAAACTTTGACTGCTCTTACAGCCTCATTAAAGAAAATGCTACCGTGATCAAGGTAATGCTTACTTGTTTCATGCCTTATTCTCTCTTACTGTAGACAACACATGCATAAATTAAGGTCATTGTGTCTTAATACTTATAACAGTTTAATAAGAGTTTAATTTTGTTTTAAATCTAGGAATCCTCCACAGCAGTCATGCAAAGTGATTTTTAAACAGAGGTTAGACTGCTGACATTCCCTTTTATTTTTATCCCCCTATCTAAGGATGTGGTGGATGGCATCAGAGAGACTGTAATCTTTACTCAGATCCTGATCCCGTTTGTCATCCTGCTCTACTGCACTGTGCGCATCGTCAACCGACTCAGGAAAAAAACAGTCGGGGATAGGACCAAGCTGAAGAGAGCGGTATTTCTGGTCACTGCTGTCATGGTGCTCTTTTCATTCTGTTTCCTCCCCTGCACCATAGCCAGGATGGTTCTGCTTACCATTCGGGTCAAAGATATGCCTGATTACATCGAGCACAAAGCTGTAGTGGCCTTTGATGGCCTCGTGGTCCTCTCCTACATAGACTGTCTGCTCGACCCACTTGTCTACTGCTTCTCTAGCACCAAGTTCAAAGCACTTTATCTATCCAATTACTTCCCATTTTTAGTAAAAGAAACTCCACAGGTCAGCTCAACAGGAAAGTCAAACAGAACTACAAATGCTACTGTCATTTCATGTTTATGAAAACAAAGAAGGGAGAGTTCCCATACAGAGTGTGGTTTCACTCTATAGTAGCCGCAGGTTGAAAAAAATGGTTCAATGGTTAAAATGTGTTATGAGGACAAGGCATATATATATTTGAATTCCTACTTTCTTAAGATTTTCAAATATACAGAAGTAAAAAATGAAAAAATATATTAGTTTATCAGCCCTATGGATATAGCACAGGGGTCAAAGTTTGAAATTTCTCTAAGAGAATGCCTCCCAGCCAAAGTATGCACATCTGTTCTTCTGTCAAATTATACCAACACAGCTTTTATCTAAGCCACAACAGTGAAACAAGTTTTTGTTTTTCACACCATCTGTTAGATAACATTTAGGGGATCCTCAGTCTGCAGGTGATTAATACGTCATTTTAAAAGTACATACAGGGAAATTATCATGACATGATCATTTCCAGCTCATAACAGTTCAATATAATAATTATTTTTTATATTCATATTTATTTTGTCTTATACTGGGCCATGTAGCAGACATTCAGGTTATCCACAGTCAGAAGTAAGTCTCGCTCTCAGTCATGTGTCTTCTGATTGGCTTCACATCATCAAATGGTGGAATGGGAAGGATCTACACAATTTTAGGCAGGTGGCTTTAACATTGTGGCTGGTCGGTACTGAACTGTTTGTGATGTGTGAATAGAGATATGTATATATATTCATCCTGAGATTATTTCTAGTAAATGGATTACGGTATGTTGGGAACACCTTGATGATACCACCTTGAAAGCTCTGCTCACAAAGTGCCACGCCCACAAACGACTCTTACAATGTAACACGTGAGTCATACACTCAACCTGAACTAATCTTCACCCTGACTTAGTCCCAGAAATCCCAGCATTCCTATATAAGTCACATGGGTGAAATTACTCACCTTAATGACACCATCAGTAGATGTAGCGCGCCGAGTGAGGGTATGTCTGGTGTAACTGTCTGTCAGTAAATAGACACCTCCCTGATTTAAGTAGTCAATAAGCTGGAATCTGGTGAGTCTATGCTCCCTGCTTTCATCTACAATTTAAATCGTCTGTGGGTTAACAATGAGTCACTGCAAGGTACAAACACTTATGCACTTATTTGGAATAGCAGTATTTGTTATAGTTCTTTGTCGTAAGAAAATAATGAATAACTACAAGTGTAATAACTGAGTTAAATAATTCTTTTGAGTTATGGGTAAAAAACAAACTGAGGACATTGATACATAAGCTAAGGCAAAAATGTAAATAATAAGGAGACAGAGTTAGAAGCAATAAATATTAGCACCCTGCAGTGATTACTTTGTTTACTTGTCTGAAAGTTGTGTAAATGTGACATTTTGAAAATATTATTTGTTTATCTGTGACCCTAATGAATTCAGCTGCAAAGTCAATATGCTTCATTCTTGTGTTACCATATCATTCAATCTGCATTTTACATTTAAAAAGTACATTTAGAAATCCACACTAAAAAAATGGCCTTTTGATGGATGACTACACACTCTGGACATAAAGAAAAGAGAGTAAAAGAGTAGGAGGGAGTCCTTACCTTCCTTGAAAGGAATCTTTGCAGAGTCCTTATTATTTATTTCTGGCCTTTTGAACCAGATGGTTAAAAAACATTATTACCACCCTGCTAGCTTTCCTTTTGGGGCTGCCAATATTTGGGTTTTTTGGTATGCAGGAAAAAACAACAACATAATTCTCCCCATCAGCACAAATATGAATACAACCGTGCCTTTTTTGTGGATAAGAATTACATTATATTATTCAGACTTAAATCACTTCACAAAAAGTGACACTTATTGTTTTCTTAGAAATTCCGAATGTTTTCATACCCTAGATATATTGTAGCAGTAAATTAAGTTGTGAAAAAGACTAACACAAGTTGGCATTTTATATTTTTGTTTGCATGAGGCATTTTGTAAATATTTTGTGTATTTTTACTTCTGCACCAACATGTTAATCTTCATTTTCTGCTGATGGCACATCAGAAATTTTGGTGTACATGTATATGTGGATATATGTTAATATATTTGCATACAACAGCTAATTAAATTAACAAAAAGAAAACATTTCCATGATGTTCAGATGTGGGTGAAAACACATTCAGGCCAAAATACAGCTCCTCTATGGGGTTATGAGTGAATGTCACTGTTGTGACAAGTGGCTCTATTAATTAATTAATGAGGTAAAAAGTGTCAAAAAATTGCTGGTTCCACTCTTAACGGAGAGCTAAAAGCCTTTCAGTGTATATTTGTGACTGAAAATGATGGCACGGATGGAAAACTTCTGGAAGGCTTTAGGAACCACAAAAGACGACTGTAATGTATCTAATGGTGAACTTTAAACTCAATCTGCCAAAATGATTCATAATTATTACCATTAAAACTTTTTCTTGGCCGTTTTGTCTCTTCTTGCACAAATACGTTTGAATTTAGACTCAAGACAAGAAGAGAGACAGATCAAGGGTTGCTGGGATACAAGCAGTCAAACATGTGGTTATGGCGTGTTGACACATGTAAAAAGACCAGTTCTGACAAGTTTTGGCAGACATCAAATTAGAACACATTACGTAGCTTTTACTGACAGAGATGACACTGGGATTTCTAAAGAATGTGAGACCATGTAAAGAAATAAGATAAGAAGAGACTGTATCTGAGGGAAAAACATGACATTGAGATTTTAGACAGAAAAGGGAGAAATATGCCATTTACTGTTTACTGTATATAACTACATACATTAATATTTTTTCAAATATAAATTTTGTTTTAAAAAAATAGTTAATTTTTTCCTTTCATGTGACATGAAAACACTTTTTTTTATTTTTGCGGCCAACATGTTGTCAAACTAATGACTGAGAGGGAAAAGAAGTTGTCTCATTTTAACTGTTAGCAGTAGTTTGCACACCACGGCAGGTACTCCTAAATGTAAGTAGCCTCTCAGTAGGTCAGTGCACTCAGCTTAGCCACAAAAAATGCTCGTTATTGATTCATGGAACATGATTAAAATCTAACCCAACAAGGTTTCTTCCCAGTCCCAAAATCTACTGAAAGAAGCTCGACCCACAGTGACATCATTCAACATCCCACACAAGCCACAGAATTGCTGCCAACGCCTTGGTGCCAAAGAACAGAGAAAACCCTCTGGGATCCCACATGCATGTCCATACCCAGATCTGTTACAGTTGTTTTGGCAGTAGGATAGGGACCTAAAAAGTGTCAGGCTGCTGGTATTAACATTGTGTTTGATTTATAATTTAGATGTTGCCTGGTTAAGTAATACTGTTTGTTGCATTATCTGTACTCTATGAGTTTTATAAAACTAAATCTTTTTTTTTTTTTAAATTAGCTTAAAATACAGACAGACTGAGATGTAGGAATCATTGCACAGCATAGATAATTCACAAGCAGACAGTCAACCGGTGGCTATGTTAGCAGCAGGCCTCTGGGTCCGGGCTTGTCCAAATATTTCTCTGTGCTCCTTTAACCGCAGTTTGTTACAGCTGTTTTGGATTCTTGTACACATGCTCTTCGAAGTTATTTAGTTTATGTCTTGATGTAAGATGTTTACTTTGTTACGCCTCATTTTATTTTGGCAGTCTTTTGTTCCCTGTGTTTTGCATTTAGTTTTACTTCATTTATCTTGTTATCCTGTGATTGTTTGGACCTGTTTGTTTTCCCTGTTCCACATTCTCTTGGGGTCCAGGGTATAGTTGGCCGTTTTTGACTGCTTTTGATTTTACCTTTATATTTCCCCTTAAAAAATTGTTTTCTTTGCATTGTTTGTGGTATCGTTGCTTTCAGTACAACCTCACGTCTAAATTTACAGTTATTTTTTCATGTTAACATAGTGTATTTATACAATTGGCCTAAAATAACACAAAAAACCTAAAATTCAAGCAAGTAAGTATTTTTTATTGTGAGAACCACAAACATGTTAAATGAATCATTTTCATAACTTCATCAGGTAGTGGCCTCCAGCTCACACTGGAGCATCTCGCAGCCGAGGGTGACATGACAGGAAAGAGAATCAGCACCTCACCCGGTCAAGTGCCCACTCCAGCTTGGGGATGAATTACTGCCCCAAGTGTGGAGTTTAAGAATCTTTTGTCTTGTTCACTTTTGAGGAGAGAAGGGAGCTCGGATGAGAGATGAGATTTGCTCATTCAAATCAAATTTTACCGTAGTTTAGTTTTATTTCACGATAATAAATCAATACAAGATATGAACTCTTATTTATTCTCCTTTCTTTTAGCAGCTGCTCTGGAGAGTATAGTGATGGTGGTTTTGATATGAGTCATGTCTGTACGGAAGAAGCATGTTTTTTATTAAAATATTACAAAATATTACTGATTGTCTATTTAACTTGAGTAATGCTGTTGCAAAATACTCACAACTTGCTGTAACACTAAAACATATTTATTTTTAAACTGCTCTCACATTATCTTGGTAAGAACTTATAAATAACATAGCAAAGAACAGGGAAACAGTCAGAACCCATCTCCGATCTGAAGGTGCAGGGAAGCAATCCAGAGCAAAATTTACCTGGTTATTTACATGGTAATTTCTACGATGCAAATGAATTACACTGTAAGACAATATGAATTAATTTCCCCATACCAAACAATAGTTTTCCCATAGGTATGGGAGTCGAGAACCGGTACTTGCAGAAAATCGGTTCCCAGTAGTCCAATTCCTGCTTCCTGCTCCAATTGTCTGCTTGATCTCAGTCCCGCTTATCGGTTCTTGCACTCACACTCACAGTGGGATGTAAAAGTTTGGCCAACCTTGTTAACACTTATTTTCCTGTATAAATCGTTGGTTGTTACAATAAAAAACGTCAGTTAAATATATCATATAGGACAGCAGTCCCCAACCTTTTTTGCACCACGGACCGATTTATGCCCGACAATATTTTCACGGACCGGCCTTTAAGGTGTCGCGGATAAATACAACAAAATAAAACTATTACCGGTACCGAAAAAAGAAGATTTATTCATAACACATGTGAAAAGACCCAGGAAAACAGAGTTAACGATAACAAAATAACGCTGAAAACCGATAAAAACCCTGAAAACCATACATTTCACACCTGAGCCTCAACTCTCGCGGCCCGGTACCAAACGACTCACGGACCGGTACCTGTCCGAGGCCCGGGGGTTGGGGACCGCTGATATAGGAGACACACACAGTGATATTTGAGAAGTGAAATGAAGTTTTTTGAATTTACAGAAAGTTTGCAATAATTGGTTAAACAAATTCAGGCAGGTGCATAAATTTGGGCACTGTTGTCATTTTATTGATACCAAAACCGTTAGAACTAATTATTGGAACTCAAATTGACTTGGTAAGCTCAGTGACCCCTGACCTACATACACAGGTGAATCCAGTAATGAGAAAGAGTATTTAAGGGGGTCCATTGTAAGTTTCCCTCCTCTTTTAATTTTCTCTGAAGAGTAGCAACATGGGGTCTCAAAACAACTCTTAAATGACCTGAAGACAAAGATTGTCACCATCATGGTTTAGGGGCAGGATACAGAAAGCTGTCTCAGAGATTTAAGCTGTCTGTTTCCACAGTTAGGAACATGCTGAGAAAATGGAAGACCACAGGCTCAGTTCAAGTTAAGGCTCAAAGTGACAGACCAAGAAAAATCTCGGATAAGCAGAAGCAATGAATGGTGAGAACAGTCAGAGTCAACCCACAGACCAGCACCGAAGACTTACAACATCATCTTGCAGCAGATGGAGTCGCTGTGCATCGTTCAACCATTCGGCGCACTTTACACAAGGAGATGCTGTATGCGAGAGTGATGCAGAGGAAGCCTTTTCTCCGCCCACAGCACAAACAGAGCCGCCAAAGCACATTTGGACAAGCCAGCTTCATTCTGGAAACACTGCTCAAAATCCACTAAGGCGTTCATGCAGAGGAACAAGTACAACGTTCTGGAACCGCCATCTCAGCCCAGACCTGAATATTATTGAAAATCTGTGGTGTGCGTTAAAGAGAGCTGTCCATGCTCGGAAGCCATCAAACCTGAATGAACTAGAGATGTTTTGTAAAGAGGAATGGTCCAAAATACCTTCAACCACAATCCAGACTCTCATTGGAACCTACAGGAAGCGGTTGCCCAAACTTTTGCATCCCACTGTAAATCACCTGATTTGTGTTCACGTCTAAGAAGCGAAAAATAATGGCGCAGTCTAGAGTGGAAGTGTAAAACTGCACCCAGGACAGAAACAGCTGCATTATGCTGCTAAGATAACTTCAGTTTCTTTACAAGCATCTGCCAAGATGCATGCTAACGCTAAGCTAGCCAAGAACCCAGAGTGAAAATTGAGTGAATGCCGACCCCAGGGGCCAGACCCTCAACTTCAACAGGTAACAAAGCAGATGAGCAGTCAGGTTGCAGTCAGGTTGCAGCCTCCCTCTCTTCCTGTTCACGTTTCCAAAGCAGAATCCCTGGCGATCGCTTTTTTGTTCTGGTTTTCATCTTTGCTTTGTCCAGTCAGCTTTGTATTCCACTACGAAAACGATTTTAAAGATGTGTCACCTCATTAAGCAATTGTTTTAGTCTGTGGGGTTGTAGCCTCAGGTTTATGTTTTTAAATAGTGATTATGGCAAACTGTGCTTGAGCTATTTTACAGAGTAACATAAAAGTAACGTAACAAATAGTATAACAAATTACTTTTCCCTGGTAGTAATTATGCAATTAAATAAAGTACTATATTAAATAAAAGTACTGTATTACTATATTCAGTAATACGTCACACTTAATCCTCTATAGCCACACACCGTGATCTGCCAGACACACCAACCCATCCCTGTTTTACGGGTAAAACAGGGATGGGTCCAGGAGGTCTATTTGGAAAGAGAGCACAGGTTGGATCGTTGGCAAAATGCCGGGGCAACACTAACGCAAGTCGCACAACTATCCAGTGACGAGTAGCACAGCTTCATTGTCTTAAGTAGTGACAGGAACACAGAGGTAATTGGGCGCAGGTAGGTACTGTAGATGTCCTGCAGGTGCGTGAGCCAAAGGTGGGAACCCATAATGAGTCCCACCCTGGGAGGAGCGAAAGAGAGAGAGTAACAACAACAAAAACACTGTCACAGCTGACCATCCTCAGGCAGGCCTGCTGGGCCATGACATACACTCATATTATTGGTATAGAAAAGTCACGTTGCAATGGCTGTAATGGGTTAAAATTCGCACTGTTACAGTCAGACGTGCAACAAGCCATAAAGCACAAAACGTACTCAACTGTGTTCATGTGTCTGTTGCAGAAACCATGTGGCATAGCTCATTTGTGCAACATTGTGTCAGACAATGACACAGCAGTACAGTTAAGTAAAGTGAAGTAAAGATGTCAGTGCATGGCTTAATAGGATTCAAATTTATATTGAAGTTTGAAATGATTAGTTTTCTTGTATTTTACAGCAGAGGGCAGCTTTAGAGAGGAGGAGGAATGGTTACTTTAACGGTTAACATGAACAGAGCAAAGTATGTTGACTTTGACAAGATTGCATGGTTGACTTAGTTACCAAAAACGCTGTTATGCATTTTCAGGTTGATTTTTGCAAGGAGTATTTTGTAAGAATGACCAAAGTGTTTGTCTATGATTTCCTCTGAGTTTTCATAGTTGTAGAAGACTCTTTATGCTCATCCTAAAGCATAGACATGACTTTTCCACTGCTTGCAATTCTCTAGTATGTTCAAACAAAGGTGTACTTGAAGATGAACTCCTGTCTGTATTAGAAAGCTGTAATATTTCCTTAAAGAATCCTCTTATATACTGTAACAAAATGTATGCAGTGTAAACTCATCAGATCTTCAGACAAACTTGTATTCTGGCTCAACCTCACCCCATGAATCATACAACTATTTCTTTGAAAAGTATTCACAACCCTTCACTTTTTTGTTGTATCTTTCATGTTGTACAGTTTTCCTATATGTATGCTCAACAACACTTAACCAAACATGCATGAATTCATGATGATACCATTCCTGTAGAGTGTCATTTGGGTCTGGAGAATATCCCAGCTGGAACTGAGGAAGAATACAGCCTGGAAAAATCCCTCCTCTATGACAAAGCTAATCCAAAAACACAATATTCATGCCTGTGGATACCATTTAACCCGCTGTGTGCCAGCACACCAGCACAGACAACATTTAGAATATTAGCAGGTCAGAATGCAGAACCTTTCAAAACCTTTCAGTATCACAGAAGCACAATGGTCTTAATCATTTTGAAACGGAAAAAAAAGCTTGAAATCATAAACAAATGTGGAATTCCAACATTAGATTGCACAAAGTAAGAGGTGATTTCATTTGAAGATAATTATCACGTGCACACTTTCCAAGCTATGAAGCTGATCCTTCACTCATTATTTCTGTGGCACCGGTGACATATTGATAAAATAGAGGTATAGGTTGGCACTGCCCGTAATCCTTCAACCAAATAACAAAAACACCTGATTCTGACCCTGGCAAACTCTCACTTTGACATAACCAAAGTAGGTTTAATCAAGAAAACTGATAAGTATTAATCCAACTTAGATTAGCTGGCATGGAGCTGAAATACAGACTCTGCCAGCGACTATAAAGTAGCAGCTCAGTCAGACTGGCTTTCCATGCAATGCAAGAAAAGATGTGTCAGGAAGAGTGGAACAAACAGCCTGAATCCAGATGTGCAAAGATTGAAAACCCTTGAACATAGAAGGCTGTAGCTGCTGCCAAATGAGGCTTTGACAAACAAATGTATCTGTCAATAAGACACAGGTTTATGATTTTTTTTAACATTTAAAAAAGATTCATAAACAATGTTATTACTTTGTCATAACAGGTTATTGAACGTAGGAAAAATCTCAAATCTAAAACTGTGTACCTAAAGACACTGATCTGTCACTTTATAGCAATGTAAAACTTATATGTGTTTGCATGTTTTTTCCATGAATGTCTCCAAACATAATATTGCAAATGTGCAAGCATGATTTTGTCATATTGACAGTCCCCTGAATGTCACAAGGAGTTTAGCCAGTCTGCTGATAAAACCATCTTGAACTACCAGTTTCCAAATAGCTCTCTCTCTCTCTGTAACATCGAAATTACTGTCAGATTCCTTTTTTGCAGTAATAATTTAGAGTTTGCAGATTGAAAGATTCATAAATGTAACTCTCATGCTTAGTTTCTCAGTCAGTTGAGTAGAGCTCCCTAAACCACACCTCCAGCACCTCCTGAATGTAAATACTTCTTCGCAAGTAACCAGCGTGGTAGCATCACATAAACAGAGGCTAAGAGAGGGCATTTTCTCCTTTCTCCTTCACTGCATTGAGAGTGTGCTTCCTCCGTATCTTTTGCCATGGAAAAACCAGCCTTGACAGAGGTCCACAATCACTGTAAGGCTCTCTTAAGGGGACTGTTCAATTTAAGGAACTAGAAGGAGAGTGAGAAGGAGCATCTGTCCCTGAGGGGTGAAGATTCGAGATCATAGGAACCTACAACAACCTCCAGGATAAAGGATTTAACTGCAATGCTTGCTTTCTCAATATACGACATATTAATTTGACCGTAGCTTTATCTGCTATAGAAGGTGGACATTTTTTGCCATTTATATGATGATTCAACAAAACATGTCTGTAAATCGATCAGTTGACCACTGCAAAACACCCAGTGACATTACATACCAAGTCCTCTCCTGGGTAATGGTGGGAGAATTTACACTGGGTCTGCCTCTCAACCTGTCCGTTCTCTACATCTTCATCTTCAGGTACGGGAAATCTTTTTACTCGTTTACATTTATTCTCGTTTTAGTAAAAACCAAGAGGAAAGCTGTGCTGGATTCTGGTTACTGGGGGCAAAGTTTGCTAAATGAAGTGTAAACCAACTGCGCTACTGATGTGGCGAAGAAAGCGGTTTTAAGTTTATCTTTAAAAGACTGTGACCACTCTGATGCAACCAATTCAGATGCCATGAAAATAACAAGACCTACCAAAACTCTATTAAACCTTTGAAATGGACAGATGAATCCAATTTTGTTCTTGAAAAGTTAAAATAGAAAGTGTAGAACAAAAAAGCTAAGCTGTAAGTGTTACACTGAAGTGCAAACAAAACAAAAAAGCAGACCTTGCAAGTCGCTACAAAGTAAAATCTACATATGTTCCCACGCTGGTCTATGAGTTTTGAAGAGTTTATCTGACACGAGTCTGAGTGCGACTGTCCAACATTTTACTCAGCTCTCCGAGGAGAGGACGAGGTCGTGTAGATGGCAGAAACAGCATCATAAGCTTAGGTTTATTTTTTTCCTGTTCCTCTTCATTCGCTCTTGATACAAAGCAAACTCGCTGGCTGTGAAACAATTAACTGTTATATGACCTTTTTAGATACAAGTTCTGGAAGAACAAAGCGATCTTCTTGTTCAATATTGTGGTTGCTGATTTCTTGCTGGTGGGCTGCCTTCCTTTCAAGATCCATCATTACCAGCACAACTTGAGGCGCAGTGAGGACACTGTGCTTTGTAAGATAATGCTCTTCATGCTGTTTCTCAATCGAGGAGCCAGCATCGCCTTCCTCATCACAATGTCCCTCGATCGCTACTTCAATGTGGTCCATCTTGGAAGGAGAAATTTTGTCAACGTGTTTAAGAAATCTCCTCAGATTTCTGTCGTCATCTGGATCCTCTTGCTTCCCCTCACCACTCCTACTATGGTCACAACCTTTGAGTGCTGCAACAGCCACGGACGGGAAAAGGAGACATTCTTACATGATGTGACGGACACCTTTAGAGAGGTACGGTTTCAGTGTATTTGTTTGGATTTAGTGTTGTTTTATGTTACCTAACAATATATACTGATGACAACTGACTAAAAACAGGTTGTTCGCTGCCTCGCTCTGACAGATCAGATGGCCTCCAGCCTCCAGAAAGAAAACGGGTGGATTTGGATTCAAAAAAACTTTAATATTTATATTTGAACATTTAAGAAGAACAGCAGGGATTAACACAACTGCTTCAACTTCCTATAAAGCTGGCATTACAGTCAATATCCAGTTCAGTTCCCTAACTGGCAGTTCCTTTCCACAAGACATAGATACACTCACCCAGGCGTGGCAGAACCGAATTAGAGTTTTTCTGAAGTAAAAATTGGAGACAGCGTATAAACAAAAGTTTTCATGAATCATTTACATTTATTATTAAGCACGTTTTTTTCTCTTTGTCCTAATTATTAATATTCCTTTGTTTATGTAACTTTTGAAATAAACACAGGATTTTCAGGGTCTGGACCAGTGATGGGATGAGATGTGGAACGTGTGCAGATAAAGATAAACGCTTCTATAGACACTTTTCACAATATTTGGAAATCTTAGAGACCAGACAACTGTTAACTAATGTTAGAAAAACAAAAATCAACAGATAATCACCAGTTATTCTTGAAAGAAAGAATTAATTTGAATCGTTTACATTTCTAACTTAACATCATAACTTAAGTAAAGGGCAGGGGGTTAGCTGGAGAAGCTAAGGAGGGGTTTAAAGGGGTCAAAATATTAGTCCATGATTGAAGACAGAGTGTTTAAGTTAGGAGTGTACATGATAAACTTTCCCATGTCTGTATAGAAATCCAAGTTGACTGTGTGACACATAGGGCTATTGTAACGAGTCATACCTAATAGTGGGGTTTTTGTTTATTTTGTTTTTGTAAGATTGTTTTCTTCTCCCAAATCATCATCCCCTACATCATCCTCGTCTACTGCACGGTCCGCATTGTCAGCCGGCTGAGGAAGAAGACGGTTGGGGAGAAGACTAAGCTGAGGAGGGCTGTGTGCTTAGTCACATCTGTTGTCGTTGTCTTCTCCTTCTGCTTCCTTCCCTGCACTATAACTAGAGCAGCACTGCTGTTTGTGCGGCTGAAGAACTGGCAGGATGCAGAAAACATAGCTGTCCAGGTGTACGACGCCCTCATGGTTTTGTCTTACAGCGACTGCCTGCTGGACCCGTTGATTTACTGTTTCTCTAACTCAGGGTTTAAAGATGTTTACATATCTACCTTTTGCCCTGTATTTATCCAGAAGAGACTGACAAATTCTGACTCTGGCACCCCAAACACAACAACATGTACTAGTACTACTACTACTGCTGGCGCTAGAATGATTTTTTTGCCTATAATGGAGAAATAATCTGTCTCTGTGATACTTGACTCACTCACCCACTCATCCACCCACATAGGTGTTTTTAGCTGGGGAAGAAGTGCTGACAATTTGAAGTCATCAGATGACATTTACTAGGTAGTAAACACACAGCACTCAGTAAACACCACAGTTACTAAACAGAGTTAGTGAGTAGCTGACATGCAGTTCAAAGATTTTTACATTTTCTTCCTTGTTAAAAGATGATTAGTTTACAGATTGGGGCACTAATGTAGGCGGGAGGTTGCTTATTAAATGTAAATATTTTTCTTGTGTGCATGTATAGTTATTTCTTGGGTTATTTTCCACAGGACGCCAGGTGATACTGCTAAATGAGTGTTTATTAAGGTTTTCAGGTGCCTCTTGTTTGATACTATTACTGAAGGATGGTTTTTATCTTTCCAGTTATAGAGGGCTGTTTTTGTAGCCACTGTTAAAGGTTGGTGTGTATTTGTTCATACTCATGCCAGACCTCTTTTATGTAATTGATCCTGTTATATGAGCTCTGTGTATGATTTTATATTAGATTAGAGAAGAGGCACAGAGAACATGTCCAGTGATTGTTTTTACCTTACAGTTATTGTTGGTTTTTATTCGAAGATTAAGACACTTAAATTGTAACGACCTTTTTGTTCCTGCAATGTTTCAGTGAAGGTGCTTTTCCTTTTTTATTTTTTTTATACTACAAGGTCAGCTCAGAGTTTTTAAACAACCTTCTATTGAAAATAGAGACTTCCTTTTAAGGATGTCTTGCTGCTTCCATCAGGAAGGAGGTTCTGCAGCATCCGGTCCCGTACCAGCAGACTGAGAGACAGCTTTTTCCATCAGGCCATCAGACTGCTGAACACGTCATAGACACCTCAGCTTCACTACTGGAACTTCAACATTATGCACTCCACACTGTATATAAATGCCACTTGTTTTGCACATATTCAACTCTGTATATTTTATATATTTTATTATTATTATTATTATTATTTTATTTTTTTTTTTTACTATTTAATTTGTAAAAATGTGTATACACACACACACACACACACACACACACACACACGTAGGAAAATATTTAGTATACACATCCAGAAATGCATACACTATTATATATTGTACATATATTTATTAGTTTCAGGTTGGCCATTCTTGTATTTTGCTCGTTTGTGTTGTTGTGTTTGCACATCTCTGTTGCTTGTGGGGCTCGCACACAAGAATTTCACTCGCATGTGTGCCTGCACATGTGATGTGACAATAAAAAAAAAAAAGTGATTTGATTTGATTTGCACTGCATATGAGTATATCCTCAGTAATCTGTTGTGAGGAACTGCCTTCACATGTACATACAGTCCTATGAAGACAATAGCTTGGTTAAAGTAATACTAACCAGCGTGACCATATAGGGCATTTCAGTGGATTAATAGGGAAGTGTATAAAATTAAAGATCCTGTCTGAGTAGTCCACTCATAAAAGTTAATATACAGTTTTTAAAATTATTTGTGCTAGGTGGAAATTTACACTTCAACTGCATGTTTTAAATAGTAAAATGTATATGCATGTTGTATGTCAATATTTACTTAAATATAAATATTAAAGCATTTTTAGTTATTAGGGTTATTATTAAACCAGACATGATGACATGATATGTTAGTACTTCCTGTAATAAACCAAAGCACTTAGCATTAGTGATATCTATTTTAACTCTCTTTTATTCATCCTACTAGGAGTAGGCCTTCTTAAGGCTGACCTAAATATGCACAGGTGTCATTTATCACTCAGGAATCTCTATAATGCTGAATGCTGAGCATCATCTCTGTCATTAATGCCTCAAACCTGCAGGTTCACCCGCAGTGCAAAATGTTGTGAAATCTACCAAGTGTTCTGATGCTGCTCAAAAAACTGCATTTGACCTCTGAACTTTGAGCACTTGTTTCAGTTACTTGTGGAATTTTATTACTGTGGCTATTTTTACATTTCCCATCACAAAGTGTTTTTTCTTATTGTATGAATAAACTAGTGAGTGCTGGTGTTATTGATTAACTGCCACTACAAAAATGTCAATCCTTACCGGACAACATGTTACACTGTACACATTTTTTTGTAGCACTGAAAACTTAAATTATCTGCCTGTATGATGATGATGATGTGTGCATACTGCTGCTGTAACTACACATCTGACAGAGTTTTTGCAAGTGAAGAGTGTTACCTTTTCTGAGTAAAATGTTACCACAAGAAATACACAATCGTGCAATGTTTACTGTTCAGCTTTTTCTGACACGGTAAGCCTTTACCAAACATATACAAAAAGCAGAAGTAGCTGCCTTGCGACGTCCAAATATTGACACTGTTATAGAAAGATGCTCGAGTATGTTCATGAGCACAACATGAAGTAATTTTTATGTTGAAATAGCATTTCCTCACATGCGGTCAGTTATTCGTGGATGAGGCCCACACTCTGACAGATTCTCCACATTTTATGGTCTCCAGCCTTTGCGCTGTGTGGGTATTATAACAGCAGGGAGAGCAGCTGCATAGCCTTGAAGCCGAGACTAGTAACCCCTAAGCCAGGATATCATAGCAATCATAACAGCAGAGAACAGAAGTATGAAAGCAAATGCAAAGAAAGGCCTAAATGTAAAACAAACACAGAACGTTATTGAATTACTGTTCTTGCCATCGCTGCAAATTGACTTTCTGCTTCCTAAAAGCCTGTAACGACTTAATGACACACCCTCAGCCTGAAACGTTTTATGGGATTTGGGTCATTAAGGTAAGTGACAAGTGCAGCGTTGGAAGCTTGACTAATTCAAGGGGAATAAAATCCCTCCTGTCATTATGTGCACCACTTGTATTGATCCACTTGAAAAAGCTCAGAATGAGTTGTTGAAAATGTTTAATTCTTTCTCTGAAAAAGCAGATTTTTGAAACCCAGTGGACTGACAGGTTTGTGTACTGGGACTAATTTGTTCCTAAAAAACAGGAGTCTACTATATTCAGGCCTTGTGGACCTGCTCTGCTTGCATGAAAACAAGCTCGTACGGTTCCTTTACGAATACATTTTTGGAAACAATCAACGCATAAATTTGTAAATTAGACACAACAGGAACACTAAACTCTTCCATCTGGGAAGCTTGAGAAACATTCCTGCTTTACTACACCTGCACCACAAATGTGCTGTGTGAAGAGGAGTATCTCATGGTACAAAATATGTCATTTTTGTCCTTGGCATATAATTAAAGATAAAAAAAAAAAACCTGACATCATCATTTGGGAAAGTACTGTGGTTCTTAACAAATAATAAGTGGACTCTCCCTGAAAACAAAAATGTGGCGACAGCTCTGATGATATTGGATTAATCCTGAGCATGCTGCCTTTAGTTTCACGGCTGAAACTTTGATTATTTATGCTATAAATCCTGCTGCTGTGTGATGTTACAGCTCTTTGGTAAAGAGCAATTATTCAGGGCTGTATGCAGCTGGCATTGCTGTAAAGGGGATAGAGCAGATTGTACTACAGCTGCAGGGTGCTCCATCCCAAATTAACCTAGTGCCATTACTGATGACATATGTGCTTGGGCTGCTGTTTTTCACTAAGACCACAGAATATAAAGTAGTTTTGAGATCTAAAAGGTTAATCCAGTGCAGCAGTTTTGTGAGCTTGCATTCTTTCTAATGGCCAGCAGGGGGCAACTCGTGTAGTTGGTTAAAAGAAAAGCAGGTTATACAGAATTTATTATTTTGACATTAATGAAAGCAACTTTTGCAAATTGCAAGACGGTCACCCAATAGCATATGCTCCAAAGACACTTACCCGGACAGAGGTTAATTATGCACAGATTGAGAAACAACTCTTTGCAGTGTTGTTCAGATGCAGACGTTTCCACACCTACATATACTGCAAAAGAGTCGTTGTCGAGTCAGACCACAAGCCATGGAGCACATACTGAAGAAGCCAATCTCTGTAGCTCCGGCTCATCTGCAGTGCATGCTTTTACAGCTGCAGAGATATGGCATAGAGATTGTGCCAGATTTCTGGAATTTCAGAGACGAAATTTTGCACTACCATAGCATCATCTTCAAAGGTGACAAAAACATAGTGCCAACAGCCCTGAGAAACAATATGCTGGAGAGAATCCACATTGGGCACATCGGGATCGAGTGTAGTGAGCAGGGAGCTAGGGATGCCCTCTTTTGGCCAGGCATGGGCAAAAACATTGCTACCACAGTGTAGAACTGTTCTATATGTCTATATAAGATAATATAATAATCTCACAATTCCCCCTTTGACCTCTTTTTAAAGAGATCACTTACACCTCGCAATCCAGTGTTGCAGGGTTCATTTCTTCTTCAGGTGATTCTCCGCTCCTCTTCTTTCTTCGACCTCAGGGGTTAGACCACCCTTCAGTCGTTGCACAGATCAGGGGATTATTCTGCCCCGATTTTCAAACAACGATCTGTGTATTCTTGGGTCACAGCTGTGTCCCCCTTTTTACCAAGAGCCTCTCGAACCTCGTTGGTCTGGTGTTCCTTAATTTTCGCCAATCCCCTCGTGTTTATTGCTGTGCTTATGGGATCCATCCTCTTGAGGTGACTAGCCGGAGCCCAAACGCTATGACACTTCACCCCAGTTGCTGTCTTGGCAGTCTCCACGTCTATCTCTGCTGCGAAGGATCTCCGTGACCTCGTCTGGTGTCTGTTCCTTTCTCTTTAAGGCAGAAAACCAAAACACCTTTCTTCCTAGCCCTAATAATCTAATGTTGTTATCCATTGTTCCTCTAGTGATTCAAAATTGGTTTAGCATATCATGTTTGGGACTCTCTGTCCCAGAGAATTATTCTACACATAATCTATGTGTGTGTAAGCGTGTTTGCATCCTCTGCACTCAAAGTCAATACCTACAATATATCAGTCCAGACCGTCACGCCGAACGAAGCTTATGACCTTCAAAAGACTGAGTGCCAACTCTTATGAGCACATTTGCAATGTGTGTATGAAATTAATTATAGCCACTTCGTTTAGTAAAAGAAATCAAAAACAAATTAACCATTTTTAATTCTAACATTTGCCCCCCTTTTCACAAAAATCGTGTGTTTCTTTCAGCCTGCCTTCCCACAGTTTCCTCTCCAGTGCGATACTCAGCTCCTCATGAACACAGGCATTTTGTCTTCTAAACACTATTCAGTTTATTTCAATCATTAACGCTTAAACATGAAAATAATGCTTCTCACTGGCTCTCTAGAAAAAGTCTGGCAACTTTTGGGTCATTGTAAGCTTAAGTTTTACCATACCTAAATTATTAAACACACAAATAAAGTCATAAAATGTTCATACAACCATTGTTTGATGTTAAAACTCAACTTCCCCCTTTTTGACACACTCCCATGTGTCAATTCATCGGAGCTAGAAAATTAAAAGAAAAGGTTAGTGACATCATATCTCAGAAAACATCATAAACACTCCTCTCCAGTATCGTTGCTCCAGCCCTGCCATCCTGTGTTGGGGAATGAAATCAGTTTAGTTATTATGTTAAATCTGTTAAACTCCTGGCCCCGCCCTGAGCCTGCGTCTGCAGAACTGCCTAGAAACAACACCTGTATTAAGATGAACTTCACATTTGTCACTCAGTTTTTCCCCCACTGTCTTTCCCTCACTATTTTCACTCTGTTAATTAGAGTGCTTAAACATGAAGTAGACTGCGTCCACAACAAGTCAATACAGCTGTAAATGTGGCCAATTATCAACCTATTACCAATCAATAACAAAAAATAGCTTTTATTTTATGCATGCTTTAGTCAAGCACTCACCCAGAGGACCTTCAATCCCAGAAAATTCCTTCTCCTCATTTAATAAAGTCTGTCATCCTTCCATGCCCTGGTAACTGGGCCATCCAGAGCTGTATCATTTTGAAATATACATACAACAAGTCAAACCACACCTTGGTCACACCAACCCTTTCTCCACCCTGAGGATGTCCAACGCCATCCCAGTCTGGACTGTCAAAGGTGACTTTAACGCTAACTTTTCCGACAGTCCTGTTTATTGCATTACGTGGTCAGATTAGCTAATGTCTGCACATTAGAATAAACATAATTAACATAACTGGGTGTTATTTCACACACAGTTATAGATTCCAAACCTCCATCCTTATATGGTTTGCCAAATTATGGTTATCCAGAGCTCCCTTCTGTCTTTAAGTTTTGGAGAAATTTTATGTTTGGTGTGACATTTTAAGAATTTGACCATAAGTAAAATTGATGGTGTTATCACCCCCATCGGGGCTTACCTTTCCCACTTCTGGTGATATTCCTCCCTCGAACATTTGTAATTACCCTCCTTTATGCGTGAAAACTGGTGGTGTGGTCAAGCAGGTGCTATAGAAAACAAAAGCTCAGGACAGAACAGTTATCAGTCATATGCTTCATACAGAATTGGCCTATATTTGATTTCATATTGATCCTCTGAGTGTAATCATACATTTTGATTTGAATTTATCAAAACTAAACACAATAGGTTTTTCTTTCTTTACTTTGCTCTTGTTCTTTTGCAGTAGCACATCCTAGCACATGTGCCTGTCGGTTCTATTCTACTTTTTAAATTATTGACTATTTCAAGGGAGAACCTAAATCACGTGGACCAGTGTTTGTTATTACATATCTCTATTTTGAATGTGACAAGTCTACCATTCCCCTGTTATTCATAGATGTTGTTAAAGTTTTGACTATTTTCCTCTATAAAATTTAATTGACTTTTTACAGTGGCCTGCTGGTTAATAGTAACATATTCCAGTCATGAGTGAAATCAAACCTTTTCTCCACTGTAGCATTTGGCATTCCCAACAATATAATGTGATAACTTAATCAAAACACAGCTAATAAAACACAGTTTTCTTAATGCAAACATCAGTAACTCAAAATTAGCAACCAAAGGGTTCAGTCTGCATCTCCACACTCTCATGTGAAGCTACAGTCTCCCCCTCCAGTCTCCATCTGTTGCAGGCTGGGTGAATTGTTGCTCAACATTTACTAATCCTCAGTGCAGTTTTTGTCTCAGTATCAAGTCAGTCAAAACTTTTAGTCTACATCGTCAGTCCACCACAGTCCAGTCACACACATTCATCCACACACATTCACACCAGATGTTGCTGATAACGGAGTCTCTCGCTCAACCTATTCGAGCATCCATCACCAGCAAAGTGACGTCATAATTTTAAAGGAAAACAATTCCTTGTTTTTTGCACTGGATTGACTCGTGCAATCCTTTCAGACTCAGGACTATCTCATGTGATCAGTGTCCCATATAAGTGAATTTCTCCAAAGCCCATTACAATCATGGAGAAGCGCACTTTGCAACTGTTTCCAGTAAGAATATTTCAGAGCACTTTAAATTTCAATCTTTCAGGCCTGGTTTAAAGAGCTGATTGTTAAATCATGAACTCACAAAATATCACAACAACAACAACAACAACAATCTTTATTTATAGAGCACATTAAAAGCCAGGGGCATGCCAAAGTGCTTTACATGAAACAATAAAACAATAAAATGATTTACACTAAAACATCAGAATCATATAGGTGTGGGATTATGTTCACAGGTAAAAACCACTAATAGGAACAGTCAATAGCACACAGCTGTAGCAAAGAAGAACTGTACCATCATACACAGTGATAGAGGACATAGGCAACGCAACAATAAAATAATAAAATAATTAAGACTATAACGTCAGAGTCATATAAGTGTGAGATTATGTTCACAGGTAAAAACCACTAATAAGAATAAACTATAGCACACAGCTAAAGCAGAGTAAAGCTGTAAAGCTGAACCATCAAACACAGTGATGGAAAACATTGACAGCACAGGACAACGCAAAACAACCAGACACATTAGAACATTAGAACAACTCACTAGAAGCAAGGCGAGAATTTAACTGGTAGAAAAAGCAAGTTCAAACAGATATGTTTTAAGCCGTGATTTAAAAGATTGAATAGAATCAGACGCCCGGATGCCAATCGGGAGACTGTTCCACAGCTCAGGTGCAGCTAGAGCGAACGCTCGATCACCTCTAGACTTCAAGCGAGATCTGGGCTGAACCAACAATGACTGTGAGGAAGATCTTAAGGCCCTCGTAGGAAGATATGAATTTAAGAGTTCCTTAAGATAACTTGGCCCTGTGTTATTGGTAATTTTAAAAGTAAAGGTGGATCCACCGGTGGATCACACCTCTCAAATGTTCTTATCTCAGTGCACTGTAACAAAAGCAAAACAGACGTAACCAATAAAATACTAATAAAATAACAAATAGTCGGGACAGTTCTAGACATGTCCAAACATAAAATCATCTCTCTCTCTCTTAGAGAAAGAACACAGTCCAAACCTCACTGATAAAATCAACCTAGTGCTAAGCAAAACCCCAAAATCAACCACAGGAAAGTTTTGTGTGGGAATGAGAACCTCAGGTACCGTAGCACCTTTTGTTCCTCCTTGAATTAAGTCTCAATCACAGAAAATGCGGCGCTCTGATATAAAACGTACACTATTAGTTCATCATTTTCACTCTGTACCACTGCTCCTCATCAGGCTGTGTGAAGCACAGTAAACAATTCAGTCAAGGCCTTGAGCCATAAACAGACATCACACTGTGATGTCTGTTTATGGCTATGAAAACATAGACATTGTTTTCATAACCAAACTGTTTTAGACCTTGTTCCTTAAATCTACATAAATGCCCTCTGGGTGACATAAAACACATTTAACCAATAAGTAATCAATGGCTTCTTATAACAAATTCTGTATTTGGATGTTTGTGTGCAGCCTTTTGCATATCAGCATAAGCATTTGTTAGCAAAGCATTCTTCCTTGCATCAGCATGTGTGTGTGTGTGTGTGTGTGTGTGTGTGTGTGTGTGTGTGTGTGTGTGTGTGTGACTATTGGCGTCTTTCCCGTTCGTGTGTGGACCCCCGGAGCCCGAGCATAAGGGTGGGAATGGATGTTTGTATATGTGTCTGCCTGTATTTCTGTGTCTATATGTCAGGTTGGGTGTCAGGCGCCACCTCTCTGGGGACATCTTAGGCCCTCCAAGGTTTGGAGGCCTATCTCCCCCTACCACCACTTCCCCTGCCAGTGGCGGACTCCCTCAGACATCGGTGCGTTGGTGGTTCTTTGTGTCTGGGGATGGGCGTCCAGGTACACACCGGCTCACTCCTTGGCGGCCGCTTATCGGGGCCTGGAGCCTGGGGCTCGCTCGGGCCACTTCGGAGGTGGGGTGCCCCCGGCCTGTCGGCCTGGGGCTCGGTCACTCAGGCACGGCTGGCTGCCGGCGGAGCTCACGGGCGCGTCACTGCAACTCCCCCTGGCTTCTGCTCCGCGGCTGCTGAGTGAGCCCTCATCTGGGACTCTCCTCAGCTCTTTCTGGGTCAGTGGCGCGGCTGGAGTGTTCACGCACATCTTCAACCTTTCCCTCTCTCTGTCTGTAGTCCCAGCCTGCTTCAAAATGGCCACCATCGTCCCTGTACCCAAATCCTCCACCATCTCCTCATTGAACGACTGGCGACCTGTAGCCCTGACCCCCATCGTAAGCAAATGCTTCGAGAAGCTGGTCAGGGACTTCATCTGCTCTGCACTACCCGACTCACTGGACCCTCTACAGTTTGCATACCGCCACAACAGGTCCACTGATGATGCCATAGCCCTGACACTACACACTGCCCTGTCACACCTGGAGAAGAGAGACACGTGTAGTGGCTATCTTTGTTTCTTCTTGGAGTTCTCTATTTCTCTTATATCTAAAATAAGAGTCTGGATGGACAAGAGGCTGTTTTACGCGTCGGTTTGTGCAACAACGACGGTAAAACCATCGTGTCGCTCCGCCATTCGCTTACTTTATTTCTCACAAAACTTTCACAACAAAAGCACCATATCCTTTTCAGGCTTTTCAAAATAAAACATGTAATAACTATAACATTCCGGCCCCTAATTGTTACTGCTAAGGCATAACAATTACATATTAACACAATAGAGCGTCATTTAATATCAACACTCATAATCTAACTGGCTTAACCAAACATTATATGAAACATAAGTCATATGTGTTGAACATATATCTGTTACACATGAGGCTGATATTCAAACTGTTGCCTCCATTTCAAGCAACAAACATAACTTGTCGATAGGCCTCTCCAAAACGCTAGTTTTGGTTTTAACAAACACACTTCTGACAAGTCCATGTGAGTCTGGAACTGTTCTCTCAACCTTTCCCATTAACCAGGAACTTCTTGGTGCACTGTCATCAACTATGAGAACAACATCTCCTGGTCTCAGATTTCTCCTAGTCACTAACCACTTCTGTCTTTCTTGTAGAAGCGGCAAATACTCTTTAGTCCAATGCTTCCAAAAAATGTCTGACAGGTACTGCACCTGTCTCCACCTTTTTTTTGCATACAAGTCCTCTCTTTGAAACAATCCAGGTGGCAGTACTGGCTGCCCTTTAAGAAGAAGTAGATGATTAGGTGTAAGTGCGTCTAAATCATTGGGGTCATTAGACGCTCTTGTTATTGGCCTGCCGTTGACAATTGCTTCAACTTCACATAGCAATGTCCGCAAGCATTCATCATCCAGAGGTTGCTGCTTTAGGATCTGGTTAAGAATTCTTCTAACTGAGCGAATTTGTCTCTCCCAGATTCCTCCAAAATGTGACCCTGCTGGGGGGTTAAATATCCAGGTGATGCCCTTTTGCATGAGCATTTCTGAGATTTTTGAATGATTCCATCCCTTGATTGCTTCACGCATTTCCCTTTCTGCACCCACAAGGTTAGTGCCATTGTCTGATCTCATGACAGACACTTGACCTCGTCTTGCAATAAACCTCCTGAATGCATTTATGCAAGAATCAGTCTCAAGTGAGTGGGCAACTTCTATGTGTATTGCTCTAACAGCAAGACATGTAAACAATACACCATATCGCTTAACTCTGCTGCGCCCATGCTTGACCTCAAAAGGTCCAAAATAGTCTACGCCCACATTTGTGAATGGAGGTTTGTCAGGAATCAGGCGATCTTGTGGCAAGTTTGCCATTCTTTGTTCACCAGGTTTCGCAGATGTCCTTCTACATGTTACACACTTTGACAGGATCTTTCTTATTGCTGAATCTGCCTGTGGAATCCAGAATCTTTCTCTCAGCCTGGATAATATGTAATTCCTTCCTCCATGGCCTGTTTCTTGGTGAATGTGTCTCAGAATCAAAGTAGAAACATGATGACCTTTAGGGAGAATCACTTGATGCTTAACATCGGCTGGTAGTGCAGACTCATGCAACCTACCGCCAACCCTTAAAACTCCATCCTGGACAAAAGGATCCAGCTTCACAATGTGACTGCTCCTTTTAAGCTTGTCACCCTTTTGAAGACTTGCAATTTCTTCTGCGAAGCTTTGATTTTGACAAAACTTAACAATCTCAGTTTCTCCCTTTGCAACATCTGCAGTGGTAAGTGAAGATCCCTTAATACATGTTTTGAACTGCTGCATTTGACCTGCAACCCTTTCAGATTTCCTTTTACTGCTGTCACAGCCACTTGCTTGTGACGTGAGAAGCTTCCGATGCGCACTTAACCTGCCAAGCAGCTGCTTGAACGTAAGTATCCAGGAAACTGCCTTTTTTAGACGGTACCAGTCTGAATAGTGAGAGATCAGTTTGTTCACTGGATTTTCATGTAATTTTGTAACATCCACACTCATCACCTCTTTGACTTCGACATCATTTTTTGGTATTTCTTTAATGTCCGGTGGAATTGGCCAGTTTTTCTTATCTTTTGTCAAAAACTCTGGCCCAGCAATCCAGTTTGAACACTTCATGAATGTCTCTGTGTTCATTCCTCTTGAAGCGTGGTCAGCAGGGTTTAATTCAGCGTTTACATACATCCACTGACTTGGTTTTGTGTTGTCTCTAATAAGTGACACTCTATTTGCTACAAATGTCTTAAATCTGATGTTCTCGCTGGAAATGTACTTCAAAACAGTGCTACTGTCAGACCAAAACACAGATTCTTCTTGTGGCATTTGCAGCTCCTTTCTCATGAGCTTGTCCATTTTTACAGCAACTGCAGCTGCTGTCAACTCCAGACGTGGAATTGTTATCTGCTTCAGAGGAGACACTCTGGACTTGCCCATAATGAATGAGCAGTGAGTTTCTCTTTTCTGGTTTGTGATACGGAGGTAAGTAACGACTCCGTAACCTCTCTCACTGGCATCAGCGAAGTGGTGCAATTGTGTAGATATGACCACTCCAAATCCAGCAGGTTTCAAACACCTGTTGACGGTAAAGCCATGAAGTTTTGAAAGCTCTGAATGCCAAACTTGTGACCTTTGAGCCAGTTCAGCTGGGATTTCCTCATCCCATGAAATCTTCCTGCCACATAGCTCTCGCAGGATGATTTTTGCTGTCAGAATGACAGGAGACAAAAAACCCAATGGGTCATATATTGCACTTACAAATGAGAGGATGCCTCGCCTAGTCTTTGGCACAGGTTTTTCAGTTATCCTGATCTTGAATACATCTGTCTCTGTGCACCAGTTCACTCCTAGGACTCTTTCCTCTGGTAGTGCATCATGTCTCAAATCCAAATCTTTCATCTCTTTTGCTCTTTCCTTTTCAGGAATGGAAGCAAGGACAACTCTGCTGTTGCTCATCCACTTTGTTAAGTGAAATCCTCCACTCTCACACAATGCAGTCAGGTCCCTGACCATAGTACATGCCTCTGTTTCATCTGAAACTGACAGAAGACAATCATCTACATAAAAGTTGTTCAGAACAGCATTAACTGCTGCTAGTGGCATTTTTTCTTTAGCATCTTCTGCTGCCTTTTTTAGTGCATAGTTTGCACAGCTTGGGGAGGATGTTGCCCCAAACAAGTGCACCATCATTTTGTATTCTTGCAGAGGTTCATTCAAGTTCCCATTTGGCCACCAGAGAAAACGCAAAAGATCACTGTCCTCTGGAGGTACTCGCACCTGGTGATACATAGCTTCTATGTCTGACATCAAGGCAATGTGATCCCACCTAAACCTTGTTAGTACCCCAATCAGTGTGTTCGTTAGGTCTGGCCCTTGCAAGAGTTCTTCGTTCAGTGATTTCCCTTGAAAGGATGCTGCACAGTCAAAAACTACACGGAGTTTTCTTTTCTGAGGGTGGTACACCCCATGGTGTGGTATGTACCAAACTCTCTCATTTTCAGGGGTAGTCTTTGTGTTTGGTACCTGAACTGCGTAGCCTTTATTCAGCAAGTCAAACATGAAGCTCTGATACTCCTCGTGAAACTCTGTGTTTCTGATTAATTTTCTTTTCAGATTCTCTGCCCTCTGCATTACTGCACTGTGGTTGTTTGGCATTTTGACAGCTTTGTTTCTCAAAGGAAGACCTATGCTATAATGACCATTAATCCTTTCAGCTGTGCCATTGACAGAATCCATAAACATGATGTCTTCTCGTGACATTTCCTGTTTTTCCTCAGAAGCTTTCTCTGGAAAATCATAGTTGAGCTGTTGCATCAAAAGATTCTCAACATTAGTGATAGAGATGCGATTTACTGAAACACTCAGCTCTCTGTCAGAAGGAGTAGAGCAAGAATCTCTCTTGAGAGGGCCATTGATAACCCAACCCAGGACTGTTCGAACAGCATATGGACCGTTATCGTTACTATGAATAATCTCCCATGGTTCCATAGCCTTGTGCACATCACATCCTATCAAAAGTCCAATGTCTGCGTCTGAATGTGGGAACTTGATTTGCCGAAGATGTGGCCACCTTTTTAAATCATCCTGTGTAGGGATGTTCTCTCTAGACACTGGAATGTCTGCATGAGTGTAAATGTCAGGAAGATCTATATAGGTGTTCTCATTTAAACCACACACTTCTAATCCTGACAGGTGGTAACTTGTCACCATCTTTTCTTGTCCCATTGTGCGAAGCATGAATTTTGTCTTCTTACCTTCTACACCCAGTTGTCTCATCAGTTTTTCTGAACAAAACGTGGCTTGGCTCCCATTGTCCATGAATGCATAAGTCTCAATCAACTTATTGCCTTTCTTCAACTTAACCCACACAGGAACGATCGATAACACATGAATGCCTTTTCCGGCCCCCGTGGCTCCACAAATTCTGCCTGAAGTGTGTGTTTCATCACTTGTTGTGGGAATGTCTGAGACATTTCTCTGGTTGCAATCGTCTGCCTTACTGTCCTCCTCCTTTGTCCAATGAAGCATACTTGGATGTCTCTTAGAGCAGTACTCACACAATGATCTTTTCTTACAGTCCTTACTCAGATGACCTTGTGTCAGACATGCAAAGCACAGACCCTTTGCTTTAAGGAACTCTAGTCTTTCTTTGTAAGGCTGGTTTCTGACCTTTTGACATTCTGCCAGTGTATGGAGTTTTTCACAGTATATGCATGGTTTCTGGAAGGCATTGCTAGTGTGACAAGAAGCACTTTTATTAATTTCAGGTGACCTTTCATTTGCAGCTTGTGTTACACTTGTAGCAAATGTGCTTCCCCTTTGCCTGGATGATCTAGTCATTCTCACATTTGCAGATGACTTTGCTTTGTCTTCAGCATCCTTAATGTCACCATACAAAGGATCTGCAGCTATTTTTGCTTGTCTGTTTATGAATCTAACCAGATCTGAGAACTTTGCTCTCCTTCCACTTGTTTCTTGAATGTCAAAAGCAGAGACTCTCCACATTTCTCTCATTTTGTATGGCAGTTTAGAGACAATAACTCTGAGGTTCGTGGGGATCTCCATCTCTTGCAGTTGACTGATGTCTTGCATTGCATTGTTACAACCAGTGAGAAACAGTGAATAGCTATGAAGAGCCTTTGCATCATCTGTTTTGATTTGTGGCCAATTGAATGCTCTGTTCATGTAGGCAGTTGCAATTTTCAGTTCATTACCATAATGACAAAACAGCAACTTCCTTGCCTCACTGTAGCCTTGTTGAGGATTCATGTGCTGACAACTTCTTACCAAATCTCTGGGCTCACCTCTGGTGAACTGTTCAAGGTAATATAACCTGTCACTGTCACTGTCAGTTTTGTCATGAATTGTATGGTCAAAGGCTCTTGTAAATGGTATGAACTCAAGTGGATCACCACTAAAGATGGGAATGTCTCTTTGAGGCAAATGTGACAGTCTATGTTGTTTGACTAACATCTCAGTGATATCATTTTGTTTCAACATGACTTCACATAGATTCATTGGAATAACACTGGCATCAGTTTGGTGCAAGTCATCTTCTTGTTTTACACTGTGACTGTTTACCTTTGAATGCCCATCATGTTCACCTTGTACCTTTGGCTCTTGGAAGCTGAAGTGCTTAACAGCTGATTCACACTGTTCCACATCATTTTTACAGCTGTCATATTCACAGTCCTCTAACACTTTTATTTTGGCTGTAGAAGCAGCAATAGCTGTCTCGATCTCAAGCTATTCTCTTCTTGCTTTTAACTTACATTCTTCAATGTCCAAGGCTTGTCTCTGTTTCAAGGATGCGGCTCGTGCGAGCAGAGCAGCGCGCTCTGCTTCTTCTTTCTGCCGTACAGATGATACCGAAGAAGCTCTGGACAATCTTGATGAGCGGCTACTGACTGAGCTTCTTCCAATGCTGGTACCTGATTTCTTTGCAGTTAGTCTAGCAGTCACTGACACGCTGTCATCTGGGCTCACGTCGTCGTGATGCTGATGTCTTGTTACGATGATCCATTTCTCAACTTCAGTCATAAACGCACTGAACTGCTCCTTTTTTGGATTGAACCAGAGCATCTGGTCCACATTCCTTTCATCTTCTGGCAACAGTGACAGTACATCATCATTTGCCCGTAAGAATTCTTCATGCAGCTTTGAAAAGTTACTTAAATGTTCATCAACAATGTCAAGGCTTTCATTCTCTTTCATCAGTCCACTAATTTTATTCATTTTTGAAGTTAATTGTGACAGCTTGGACCTTCTTGCGTTTATGTGCCTGCCGAGCTGTTCTTCCAAACCTCTTTCGGTGTACTTTTGCGCCCTCTTGTGGCCAGTCCCGCTACTGCAGCTCTGTGCCCTGGGCCTGCAACCTTGCGGGTCTTTATCTGCCATCTCTGCCCCTTTTACACAACTTCTTATTCAACAAGTGTTCATGAAACAAAATGGTCTATGACACAAAGCTGAGGCTTTCGTAGTTAGTGTCATCTTCTTAAGACCAAAAACACTGTCACTGACTTATTTGTAAGAAGTTGAGAATCGCAATTGTTCAGTTTTAACACGACTTGTAGCTTAGCAGCATATCATAGTCCAAAACTTTATCCATGAAAGCTTATTTCTTCTTTTCTTAGATTCTTCATGCATACAGCTCTGTGCACTTAACTGACTTGCTGTATCAAACTTTGCACGATCTCATAGCGATGCAGTCGTCTTGCTCGGGAGCATGATGGTTTTACTTAATGTAGTGGCTATCTTTGTTTCTTCTTGGAGTTCTCTATTTCTCTTATATCTAAAATAAGAGTCTGGATGGACAAGAGGCTGTTTTACGCGTCGGTTTGTGCAACAACGACGGTAAAACCATCGTGTCGCTCCGCCATTCGCTTACTTTATTTCTCACAAAACTTTCACAACAAAAGCACCATATCCTTTTCAGGCTTTTCAAAATAAAACATGTAATAACTATAAATGGCGCTAACAACACGTATGTGAGGATGCTGTTTGTAGATTACAGCTCAGCATTCAATACCATCGTTCCCTCGAAGCTGGACAGGAAACTGCAGGATCTAGGACTGAGCAGCTCCCTCTGCAGCTGGATCCTTAGCTTCCTGTCTGACAGACGCCAGGTGGTCAGACTGGGCAGCATCACCTCATCCCCCATCACACTGAACACTGGTGCTCCACAGGGGTGTGTACTGAGCCCTCTCCTGTACTCACTCTACACCTACGACTGCACAGCCACTAACAGCTCCAACATCATTGTGAAGTTTGCGGACGACACTACAGTGGTGGGTCTTATCACCAACGGTGATGAGACGGCTTACAGGGAGGAGGTCAGCGCCCTGACCCACTGGTGTCAAGACAACCATCTCACCCTCAACGTCGCAAAGACAAAGGAGTTGATAGTGGACTTCCAGAGGTGCAGAGAAGTACACACCCCCATCACCATCAACGGCGCTGCTGTGGAGAGAGTGAGCAGCTTCCGGTTCCTTGGCGTACACCTGGCTGAGGATCTTACGTGGTCAGTACACACAAACAAAACAGTGAAGAAGGCGCAGCAGCGCCTCTTCTTTCTCAGGAGACTGAAAAGATTCGGCATGAGCCCCCGCATCCTCAGGACCTTCTATCGCTGTGCCATTGAGAGCATCCTCACTGGATGCATCACCACCTGGTATGGCAACAGCACCGCCTACAACTGCAAAGCTCTCCAGCGAGTAGTGCGGTGCTCTGAACGGATAATTGGAGGTGAGCTTCCCTCCCTCCAAGACATCTACAGGAAGCGCTGCCTGAGGAAAGCGGGGAGGATCATCAAGGACTCCAGTCACCCCAGCCATAAACTGTTCAGACTGCTTCCATCAGGAAGGAGGTTCTGCAGCATCCGGTCCCGTACCAGCAGACTGAGAGACAGCTTTTTCCATCAGGCCATCAGACTGCTGAACACGTCATAGACACCTCAGCTTCACTACTGGAACTTCAACATTATGCACTCCACACTGTATATAAATGCCACTTGTTTTGCACATATTCAACTCTGTATATTTTATATATTTTATTATTATTATTATTATTTTTTTATTTTTTATTTTTTTTACTATTTAATTTGTAAAAATGTGTATACACACACACACACACACACACACACACACACACACACGTAGGAAAATATTTAGTATACACATCCAGAAATGCATACACTATTATATATTGTACATATATTTATTAGTTTCAGGTTGGCCATTCTTGTATTTTGCTCGTTTGTGTTGTTGTGTTTGCACATCTCTGTTGCTTGTGGGGCTCGCACACAAGAATTTCACTCGCATGTGCTGTGCCAGTGTGCCTGCACATGTGATGTGACAATAAAAAGTGATTTGATTTGATTTGATTTGTTGGTCTTCCTTGGTCTGTTGTGTTCTGGGGGCCTCTGGATGTCTGGAGTTTTGATCTCCTCCATACCTGCTTCATGCCCTGGAGGACGGGGCTGTGGCCCCCCCACACCCTCTAGCAGATCATTACATGAAGGAACCTTTTTTTTAAAAAAAACAAGCGCGTCCATGCTCACAGGTGTACACACGGGTGATCACACCCACAAACTACACCCTTTTTGGCTCCTACCTCAAAGCACACTGTGTTCTGTTGATCTTATGTGCTGCACAATAATGTTTAATATTTAGTATTTACTGTCATATTCCCATATATCATTGTGATGTTGTTTATTCTATTACTCTTGTTCTCTTCTGCTTTTCTTTTTTCTTTCTCAGCAGGTGATCCAGGTGATTGATATATGCTTTTTTTTCTTCTTTTTTTTCTTTTTCTGCTCATTCTTTTGGTTTTTGTCTTTTGCCCTTCTCCCCCGTCCCTCTTCTCAGCTGTTTCTCTTTCCCTCTTTCTTTCTCCCCTTCTTTCCCCCAGTCAAGTCTGTCCCGTATTCAGTAAGTGAAAATAAAATAAACAATAAAAGGTGAATCAAATGGACCATTACAGCAAGGCTGGGATGGTCAGTTTGGTAAAGTAAATCCGTTGGGCATCTTTCTTTGCCTTTAGACAACAATTCTGATGGCAAAAGAGCCAAACGGGACAGGCAAAAAAAAAAAAAAGAAAAAAAAAGAAAAACCTGTTAATGAATCTATTATTTCTAGACTGGATTATTGTACAAACAGGATGTCCTTCGTGCATGTGCAATGCTGATAGACAGAAGGCAGAAGTTAACCACAATTACAGCACAGGTGTCACAGGCTGTGTCCCAATTAAGAGACCGCACACTTGAAGTACGCATTTTGAGTGCGATTATGTCACAGCCACGCGACGACGGCTGTCCCAATTCGAAGTGTACTTCAAATGCATACTCCAAATACAGCGTCGATTTCCCCAAATATCAAGCGTGGTCCGGTGCACGCTTCGTGGTCCCATATATCCCACAATCCATAGCGCGGCGGTGGGTGTGGATAATTTTGCTGCAAAATACGGCAGAAGGGAGCGGCCGAAGAGTGAAAGTAAGTACTGAATATGATGTCACTTATTTATGTGTGAATGTTTAATAATGAAGAACATTAAAACATTACTGTTGGCCACATGTCGGCAAAGTTATGTGACATTAGTGATGTTTGTACTTTCAGCGTTAACTTGGTTTTTAAAGCCTCTACTTCAAAATATATATATAGTTGGCCCTAAACTTACAGAGAATGTGATGGTTTTATGGATAATTAAAGTCAGTCATATATCCACAAACACAACAAGCTGAAAGTGGGTGATGCTGCTCGGTTTGCAGTCCTGAATATCACGGCACAAGCAGGATCCACTGCACTGTTAATGTTAGCTATGTTATATTGCTGCCTCTGTTCGGTGGTGTCGAGCCAAACGGACTTTAACGTGTGTTTGAATGAGCTGAAAGAAAGATGCTTTAATCACAGGAGTCACACATGTGTCCACTGTACCATCTGGGAACTCTTCTTGTTTAGCACTCGTAATAACACAAACACTAAATCTTCCTTCTCTTGTGCTGTTTTGTAGCAGTGTCTACACCTGAGACTGTCACCTGTCTGTCTGTCCTGCACTCTCTCTCTGTTTCTTTCTCTCTGATTGTGTAATAAAAGTATGAACATGTATTTATAAGTTACACTTGTGTCCAGCTTTGTCCAGCCACTGGTAGGATTTCTGGATATCAGCCACCCCCTCTATCTGCCGGTGGTACATACCGTGCAGGGGCCTGTCCTTCCATGATGGTTCCTCGTCTCCCTCCTCTTTCTTGGGTTTCTGCTGCCTGAGGTATTCACTGAGCACTCGGTCAGTTGGGGCCATCTTCCCAATGTATTCTTGGATGTTCGTTGTCTCATCCTGGACTGTGGTGCTGACACTCACCAGTCCCCGGCCCCCTTTCTTCCGCTTAGCGTACAGCCTCAGGGTGCTGGACTTGGGGTGAAACCCTCCATGCATGGTAAGGAGCTTTCTTGTCTTTATGTCAGTGGCTTCTATCTCCTCCTTTGGCCAGCCTATTACCCCAGCAGGGTACCTGATCACGAGCAGGGCGTACGTGTTGATGGCCCGGATCTTGTTCTTACCATTCAGCTGACTCCTCAGGACTTGCCTGACCCTCTGCAGGTACTTGGTGGTTGCAGCTTTTCTAGCGGCCTCTTCATGGTTCCCATTCGCCTGCGGGATCCCCAGGTACTTGTAACTGTCCTCTATGTCTGCAATGTTGCCTTCTGGTAGTTCAATCCCCTCAGTTCTGACTACCTTCCCTCTCTTTGTTACCATCCGACTACACTTCTCCAGTCCGAACGACATTCCAATGTCATTGCTGTATAGCCTGGTAGTGTGGATCAGTGAATCGATGTCTCGTTCACTCTTGGCATACAGCTTGATGTCATCCATGTACAGGAGGTGGCTGACAACTGCTCCGTTCCGTAGTCGGTATCCGTAGCCAGTCTTGTTAATGATCTCACTGAGGGGGTTCAGGCCTATGCAGAACAGCAGTGGGGACAGAGCATCTCCTTGGTAGATCCCGCACTTGATGGTGACTTGTGCTATGGGCTTGGAGTTGGCCTCTAGTGTTGTGCGCCACATCTCCATTGAGTTCCTGATGAAGGCTCTTAGGGTCCCATTGATCTTGTACAATTCTAGGCATTCCAGTATCCAGCTGTGGGGCATTGAGTCATAGGCCTTCTTGTAATCAATCCAGGCAGTGCACAGGTTGGTCAGTCTGGTCTTGCAGTCTCGGCTGACTGTTCTGTCTACCAGTAGCTGGTGTTTTGCGCCTCTGGTATTCTTGCCAATTCCTTTCTGTGTCCCACTCATGTATTGACCCATGTGCCTGTTCATCTTAGCCGATATGATGCCTGACAGGAGCTTCCATGTAGTACTGAGGCAGGTTATTGGTCGGTAGTTGGAGGGGACCGGTCCCTTCTTGGGGTCCTTGGGGATAAGGACCGTCCGACCTTCGGTTAGCCATTCCGGGTGTCTCTCGTTAACTAGCAGCTGGTTCATTTGTGCTGCCAGACGCTCGTGGAGTGCAGTCAGCTTCTTTAGCCAGTAGGCGTGAACCATGTCGGGCCCTGGTGCTGTCCAACTCTTCATACTGGA